>NC_073304.1:214773499-215078499 GCF_027595985.1 Sorex araneus | reverse complement strand
AGCCTGGTAAGATACCCATAGTGTATTGGACATGTCAAAAACAGTAACAAGTCTCACAATGGAGACTTACTGGTGCCCACTCAAGCAAAATCTATGAACAACAGGATGACGACAGTACTACGGTGCTTTACTTAGGTTTTTAGTTTTGGAACCACATCTGACAGTGCTCTGGGATTACTGGTGGCTTTGTGCTCCAGGATTACTCCTGGTGATGCTCTGGGACTGTATTTGATGCTGGGAATCAAACCAAGACCAGCCGTATGCAAGGCAAGTACTTCCACTCCCAGATTATCTCTCTGGCCTTTATAGTTATTAAAAGAATGGAAATATCTTTACATGGTGCAGCAAGTCATTGAAGGAATTGGGAGGTTGGAGAGTGTTAAATAAGTGTCTTTATTTTCCCAGCTCCCTGATATCTGGGCCTCAGGTTGATGGTGGTCAATGCCTCACCACAGTCCACAGCTCCTGTGGGCAGCTATCGCCTCGAATTTCCTCCAGATTCTAGGAAATATTCCTTCCCTTCAGGCCTGGAGTGCTAAAGCTTTCCCACTCAGGCTCATTTCTCCATTCCTTGTCAATTTCTCTATCTTGCCCATCTTGTTAAATTCTTCTCAAACACGCCCTATTTACCTGGTGCCCTCTCTCTCCCAACACAGCCTCAACAATTACGGGATCCTGGAGAAGAGACTCAGAAGGAATTCTTGGTCACAATTATGAACTTGGACTATACAAACATTTCAAAAATCTTTGAAGCTGAAATAGCCCTTTTCCATCCAACATACTATTGCTTCTTGTCTCCAGCAAAAAAGAAAAATCTATCTCAGGTGCACAGGGCACTTTTCTCTACTTGACTTCCAGGTTGTAACGTGTCTTCAGGAGCTTGTGTGGGTCACACAAGGATAGAGCTGCCGCCCGTAGCACTTGAGAGCTGATCTTAAATTTTCAAAATTTTAGAATTTCAATAATCCTTTTGAATTTTTAATTTTGGAGTAAATTTGAAATGTGAAACGTTTTGAATAATTTAAAAGAAAATTGCATAAAATTATAATTGAATATTACTTTAAAATAAAGTAAAAAGTGATTTTTTTTCCTTTTTTTGGTCACACCTGGCAATTCTCAGGGGTTCCTGCTGGCTCTGCACTCAGGAATTACTCCTGGCAGTGCTCGGGGGACCATATGGGGATGCTGGGAATCGAACCCAGGTTGGCCGTGCACAAGGCAAATGCCCTACCCGCTGTGCTATCACTCCAGCCCCGTAAAAGGTGATATTTAAAGGAATATCTTCCTAAGTAACATGGTAAATTTTATGCTTTAGCTTTTTAGAGTTATTTGTCTTGTGGAAAAACTGACACTGTACTACTGCACATATCTTCCAAAATTCTTTACTTAAAAATAATAATAACAGCTTGAAAGCAAGCATGGTGGGAATTCCTACACCAAGGAAATCGGCAAAACTACAAATCAGGATAGGAGTTTTTTCTCAAGAACTGTTTATTAAGTAGCACTGGGGTTAGTCCTTCCAGATGAATCGAAGGAAGGGCATGCCTTTGAGATACCCATAATATTCATACTTGGATAATTTTAGGGGCCATCCATTTGCTTGCTTTTCTGAAATCAAAGTGGAGAAGACTTGGCACTTGACTAGAAAGGATAAACTAAACATTGAGAGGAAGAGTCCTCTTTGGCTCCTTAGAGCAGGGTGGATTAAGCAGGCCTTTTAGTGTGTGGGATGCAGTATTAATAATAGCTTACTTCTACAACAGGGCTGTTTGTTTAAAAGCTCTCAAAGTGCTTTATATCTATTACCTCTTTCATCTATCAAGTATCTGAGTGTCAAAGAGAGAAGCAATAAAGACATATCTTCTCAAAGATCTAAAAAAACTGGGGTCCAGGGAACTGAGGTCTGGGCAGCTGGGGGGGGCACAGAGGGTACATGGCAGAGTACCCGGAACTAAATCTAGATGGTATCTACTGAAACCCCTCCTTCACTTACTACCACTTATATAACCTTTCACAAGTTATCCGAGTTTTCTGAGTCTCCATTTCTTTATCTGTTGGCAGTTATAGGAAACTATACTTTATACACTCGATTAGAAGAAAGTAAAATACATGAATCACTAGATAGATATATGTGGTTGATATTCTGAAATTGATGAGGTTGAGGTTGAAGCAAGTACAGAGTATAAGGTGTTTTCCTTGCACATGGCTGACCTGGGTTCAAGTCCCAGCATCCCATAGCATCCCTCGAGCACCTCCAGGAGTGACCTGTGAGCACAGAACCAGGAATAAACTCTGAGCACTGCCAGTTGTGGCCCCCAAACAAATAAAAAGCTAGAGAGGTTAATAAGTTTACACCCAATTTTATAGGTTTATTTTACACAGGAGCTTGTGTAGCATAAATACAACTGACACAATAGGCATCGTTTTTCTTTTGTTATGTGTGTGTTGGAAGGGTGTTGCTCAGGGCTTAATCTGAAAAGTAAGCCTATGTGAAATCAACCACCTGCAAGATAAATGCCTTAATCCTGTACCATCTCTCAGCCCAGCATCATTGTTCCTTAGACAGCCTCTAGTCAGTCCAACCACTATGGCATTTCACACACACACCCTTCTCTGGGCCTGGTTTCTCTCTCTATCCTGTTGACACCTCACCCCCTTTACTCTTTTCTCTCTGCCTCCTCTGAGAGCAAATGATTCCCTTCTCTGATGTCTTGGTAACATCGACCATATGATAATAGCACATATCAAGGCATTCTTCGGAGCAGAATTCCCTCCCTAAGAGAATTTCTTTTGAATAAAATTATCATCACTTCACTGTATAGTGTCTTTCAAAGGGTTTTCTCATTCACTATTTCCTTTGAACCTCAGAGTTCAAGAGTGGCAAAAGCCACACTCTAACCACTTCCATTGGGGAAACCTGAAACCTAGGAAATAGCCAGGGTCACAGCTTGTCAGTGAGTCCGGACATGACCCTGGGGAGGTCTCACTACACAGGGCCTTGCTGGAGCTTATCCCTCCTTCCTCCCAGGGGCTTGCTCTGCACTGCCTTCTGGAGGAAGCTTTCAGTTGGCTGTCTCTGTCATTCAGAGATACTCTACCCTCCTAGATCCCTGAGCTAGATACTAGGGACTGGAAGAGGACTTGGCAGATCTCTACTGGGGCTCTGAGTCATTCCTAGCTTGTCTTGGTCAAACAGAGGGGTTGAGCAGCCTCAAAAAGATACTATGGGTGGGGGCTTGAGCTATAGCACAGCAGGTAGGGCATTTTCCTTGCACGCGGCGTACCCAGGTTCGATTCCCAGTATCCCATATGGTTCCCTGATCACCGCTAGGAGTAATTCCTGAGTGAAGAGCCAGGAGTAACCCCTGTGCATTGCTGGGTGTGACCCAAAAAATCTAAGAAAAAAAAGATACTATGGGGGCTAGAGCGATAGCACAGCTGGTAGGGCGTTTACCTTGCACACGGCCAACCCGGGTTCAATTCCCAGCATCCCATATGGTCCCCTGAGCAACGCCAGGAGTAATTCCTGAATGCAGAGCTAGGAGCAACCTCTGTGCATTTCTGGGTGTGACCCAAAAAGCAAAAAAAAAAAAAAAAAGAGAGAGAGAGAGAGAAAAGGAAAGGAAAATAAGATAATATGTTGTGAACAAAAAGGTTTAAGAAAGATGCTTATGAGACCAGAGCAATAGTACACCGGATAAGGCATTTGCCTAACATGCAGTCAACCCCAACCTATCACTGGCATCCCAGTGTCCCCCCAAGT
This sequence comes from Sorex araneus, assembly GCF_027595985.1. Taxonomy (NCBI): domain Eukaryota; kingdom Metazoa; phylum Chordata; class Mammalia; order Eulipotyphla; family Soricidae; genus Sorex; species Sorex araneus. The sequence continues at coordinate 215,074,736 of NC_073304.1, read as the reverse complement.
ACATTAGGAGTGACCCCTGAGTGTAGAGCCAGGAATAACCCCTGAGATAACGCCTGAGCAGAGTGGATGTGCCCCCCAAAAAAAATTTGTTCAAGGGGGCTGAGAGGTAGTACAAAGGTAAAAATGTTCATCTTGGAAGGAGGAAAAAAAAAAAGCTTTTCTCACATCCTGCTGGTCTCAACCATGGTTTTATTTATTTATTAATTTTTTTTTTTGCTTTTTGGGTCACACCCGGCGATGCACAGGGGTCACTCCTGGCTCATGCACTCAGGAATCACCCCTGGCGGTGCTCAGGGGACCATATGGGATGCTGGGATTCGAACCCAGGTAGGCCACGTGCAAGGCAAACGCCCTACCCGCTGTGCTATCACTCCAGCCCCTCAACCATGGTTTTAATCCCCAGTAGTGCATATGGTCCCCCGAGCATATCAGGGATCACTCCTGAGCACAGAGCCAGGAATAGCCACTGAGCACCTCTGGGTGTATTCCCCCAAAATAAAGTGGCTGGAAGTTGTTTAGGTGCACATGATAGAGATGAGACTAGAACCTGCCCTTTTCTGTCTCTGAATTACACCTTTGGTATTCATGATAAACTTTCAGTACTTGTACTACAACCCTAATGCTCAAAAGAAAAGGGAGACAGAGAGCAAGAGAGAGAGAGAGAGAGAGAGAGAGAGAGAGAGAGAGAGAGAGAGAGAGAGAAGAAAAGCACCTGCTGTAGAGGCAGACTGGGATTGGAGGTGTAAGGAGGGAAACTGAGGACACTGATGGGGGGAAATGTACTCTGGCGCAGGGACAGGTGTTGGAACATTGTCTGACCAAACCCCAAGCACAAACATTTTGTAACCACGTATCTCCCAATGATTTAATTTTTTTTAAAAAAAAAAAAAAGGAAAAGGAAAATAGCTTTTGCACATTCATTTCCCAGACAAATCTCAGTTTTCTGAGATGAACTCACGCCTCTATATTCTCTGGATCCCAGATTACCTCCTTTAACTGGAAATTATACTCCCAATCTGGTAGGGGATTCTAGGCTGCAGGACCTTCTGGCTGTGAACCGTCTCCTCAGTTCAGAGATCAGAGGGCAGAGTTTCACATCACTTCCGCCCCCCACCCCCTGCACCTCTGGGAGGTTACAGCATCTCACTTGGGAGTCACATCTTTCCGTCCCTACAACATTCTTCAGAATGTGGTCTCCCCACTCACAGGCTCAGACCTAGCCCGGGGCGGACTGTTCACATTCATTAAAAGGCAGGCAGGGAGGGGGCAAAGTGAAGTATTGCAGAAATCCATCAAGGAGCTGGGCTGACAGGTGCACACACCTGCTTGGAGCCAGAAGTGCTAGTGGCCAGTGGGAACCTGCCTTGTAGGAGAGAACTTTGCCTGGGAAAGGGAGGACTGGGCGCCGGTGAGGGAATGAGATTGGTTCTCTCTAATTATATGGCTCTAAATCACCGACAAGAACCTTGGCTCAAACATCCAAGCAGTGGAGGATGGATTTATTTTACCTTGACTCTTGCTAATTTTCATTGATTTATATGACTTAAAAAGCATTTGTTTTCTGCTTAGCGGTGGCCCCACTCCTGCTAAGGAGAGGCAAAGCTCCCTTAAACACTCCGACCATGGAGAGGCAGGAGTCAGAGGTGGATTTCGGGGCTGGGGCTACGTTTCTGGCTGTGTTTCAATTGCCACCTAGGAGCCAAGGGGCAGCACAGCCTCCCTGCTCCAGTCCCCGGAGCCTCCCTGCTTCTGGTCACAGTTCCTTGAGTTTAGCACTCCTGGCAGCTTAGCAGGCTGGCTTTTATGTGCAGGCTGTAATATTTGGTGAGCTGTGAGATGAGGTGGGAGCATTTGCAACAGGCACTTCCTTCTGGCCCTGCCCCGGGATTCGGGCCAGTGGTGTGGCAAAGTGAGGCCGCTCCTCCTCTCCACTTTGGCTTCCACCTGTGGCTCTCTAGCATCCTTCCTTTTTGGGGTTACCACCCAGTCTAAAGGCCCCTCCAAGAGTGGCTTGTTCTTCAAAGGGGGGTCTTCTGCCCTCACCTTTTAAGCCATCTGCTCAGTTGTACATCATAAAGTGCAATTCTGGATGCCAAGGACCATATTCTAAAGGGTGGGGGGTGGGGGAAAGGTGCAAGAAGCCAGAGAGATGGTACAGAGAGTGAGGTGCTTGCCTTGCACACAGTTGACCTGGGTTCGATCCTCAGCAACCCATATATAGTCTCTTGAGCCTGAATAAGAGTAATCCCTGAGCACAGAGCCAGGAGTGATCCTTGAGCACAGCCAAGCATGGCCCCAAAATCAAAAAGCAAATCAAATCAACCAACCCAACCAACAGAACAAAACAAAACAGAAGGTGGAGCAAGATGTCAGGGAGAGCAGTCAGCCTTCTGAACACCACAGCCCTGGAGGCCATTGCAACTGAGGCCATTGTGACAGAACCAAGAGGAAGGCAGAGCATCAGCCAGTGAGAAGCAGGTTTCCTTGGGGGATGGGAGCATAAGAAAGAGTGTGCAGGCTGGGAACTCCACTCCCACCTCCAGAGTTACATGCCAAGACCATCTCCATCACTGAGTCCTTTCTGTCCCTCCACCTGACCCCACTTAGAATTCAGATTTTTGGAGATCCCTCCAGGAATCATGCTTATCCAGTTGTCTTGTTTTGGCTCCTTCATCCCCCCCCTTTGTCCTTCTACATTTGCAACTGCTTTCTGGGGGAGAAAGTAGTTTTTATTATGGCAGAATGATTCAAGGGGATGACCATAAAACTGATAATTTTAGGGGGAAATTTTTTTGAATATTCATGGAGAGAAAGCTTCTTAATAAAACTGATATGGAACTAGAGGCAGCACAGTCTTCTAATATAATAGGAGCAGCAGAATCTTAGGTGCTGATTTGGTCATGGAGAGTGTCTTGCATATGCAGAACTGTGACCTAGAGAGAGTTGGATGGGTTAGAAAAGGCCTGAGCTGGGGCCGGAGCGATAGCACAACGGGTAAGGCATTTGCCTTGCACTCAGCCGACCTGGGTTCGATCCCTGGCATCCCATATGGTTCCCCAAGCACCACCAGGAGTAATTCCTGAGTGCAAAGCCAGGAGTAACCCCTGAGCATCGCTGGGTGTGACCCAAAAAGCAAAAAAAAAAAGAAAAGGCCTGAGCTCAGGACTGGAGCAACAATACAGCAGACAGGGCACTTGCCTTGTATATGCTGACCTGCAGTCAATCCAAGTCATCCCATATGGTCCCCTGAGCATCAGCAGGAGTAGTTCCTTTAGTGAAGAGCCAGAAGTAAACCCTGAGCGCTCCCAGAACAACAACAACAACAAAAAAAAAAACAGAAAATGTCACTCTCACGAAACATGAAATGCAAATAATAGCTGGTTAGGATGAAAGAGCAAACTCTCACAATGAAAGTCTCCACATGCAGTGGTGCGATAAGATAAAAGTTTATAATTCTCTCACAGAAATGTCTGAGTTCTAGGTTGGCAGAGAAATCTTGTTCAAACTAAATTCAAGATCCAGGATCCTTATTTCTGTCCTGTTTTCTTCCTCCATCCACTAAAGTGGCCTGCTCTCAGCTACATTGAGAATACAATTGAGCCCTTCAGTTCCAGGAAGAATTAGAGCATTTAAGGAGCTGTTTCTTATGGTCCCAACCTAAATAAAGGCACACAGCTCTGACTTATACCCTAATCCTAAGAATTTGGTCATAAAGGCATCCTAAGTACAGGAAAGTCATATGTTCAATCATGCAATCTTTATAGAAGGAAAGAAAAAATTATATAGTACTGCTACATTACCTGAAATGTAACCCAAACACCACCAGAGTATTTATTACCAGCAATAGATCATACTTTTTGTTGCTGTTAACATAGGAAACAGGAAAAGTGCAATGTATGGGAGACTTAGGACATACAGTCCTTGGAAACAAGAGTGTCTCCCAGGAGCTGAAAAGCACCTATTTCATTTGTTCTTCCAAATAGGGGACTCTGGAGCAGTCAGCAGAAGGCAAGAAAGACTGACACCTGCGGGGCTGGATCGATAGCACAGCGGGTAGGGCATTTGCCTTGCACGAGGCCGACCTGGGTTTGATTCCCAGCATCCCATACGGTCCCCCGAGCGGTGCCAGGGGTAATTCCTGAGTGCATGAGTCAGATGTAAACCCTGTGCAATGCTGGTGTGACCCAAAAAGGAAAAAAAAAAAAGCTGACACCTTCAAGATTGCATATACAGTGCTTTGCATTTGAAAAATGAAACATGAAGTTTCTTGAGCAAGTTCAGAAGTTGTGATTAGATGTGACTAGATATGATTAGAACCCACATCTTCCAAACCCAAGTCCAGTGCTTTTCATACAACAAAATGCTGCCTATTTATGCATCACAGAAGAGTGACTCATTGGATTATGTGGAACAAATCAGAGCTTCACTTTTTCAATATAGTTTATTTTTCCAGTCTCCAGTTAATCTAGATGCCTTTATAAATGCATCACAAATCTTCTGAACAATAATAATCTGGTTATTATTTATTCACTGCCTCCTTGGTGCCAGACTCTGTACTAAGAGGTGTGTGCGTGTCTGTGTGTATCTGTCTGTCTGTCTGCCTGTCTTGTTTGATCTGCTCATCACAGCCCTGCAAAGGAGTATTATTCTCCCTGTCTTATAGATGAGGAGGCTAAGGAGGTAAACCTATCCCAAACATAACTAGTAAGAGATGAACTGGGATGAGAATCCAAGTCAATCTAAATCATTTCTCTCTGCTTTTCCTTGAAAGACGGAGTATATTTGTTTCTTAGTCCTTAGAAAGGACACACAGGCAAAGCTTGATTATCACAAATTATCTAAGTTCCTCCCAAACTTCTGACCCCTTTTAGATAGCCAAGACATTGAACCACACTCGGGTCTTCACCGGCCATGACCTCCAAATGTCCTTGCCCCTAGACTCAGACATTTCTAGCATCAGTACTGAAAGGAAATCAAGTTCCTCTGGTTCAACACGACCCTTTTACAGATGATGACACTGAGACCCAGAAGAAGAAGAGTAAATAACCCACAGTGTCAAGACTCGTTCCTGGCAAAAAAAAAACAAAACAGTACATTCACTTAATTCTCCAGACTCTGGGGTTGTGGTGACCTCCTGGATCCAGAGGTGGCCTCGCCTGCCACTTCCCAGAGTTATCTTTGAGGGAGCAAACAGGGGCAGGACCCACCTGACTCTGGAAGACCAGGGCCAGAGCTGTCCTTTCTTCCACTTCAGCTGGGCGTATTTGCAGGCTTCCTAAGACAGGGCCGGCCTGTCCTGGGCTGCAAGATGTATTAATCAATTTGATGAGGATGTTAAAGCTTTCTCTTTGCAACTAATTATGGCCTGATTTATAGGCCTGGCCTTGGTTTGATAGAGCTCTCCTCATGACAGGGATGAATGTGGTACTGGCATAGACCCCTTCATCTCCTCCACTTCTCTCTCTTCTTCCCTCCTCCCTCCCGCCCACATCTCCTGCCTCCTGCCTCTGCTCTTGGTTCCCACAGGAACACCCTAATGACATGTTGACAAGCTGGTGAAGCATAGCTCCCTCTCTGTTGCATCTACCTCTGGCACCCCCATTCTTCCTGAATTCAGGCAGATGGAGGTCTTGGGAAGCGCCGGCCGCCGATAAGGTGCTGGGCTGGCAGTAGTTCAGGATGACCTTTCCTTCTGCAAACACAGGGAAAAAGAAATATAAGTGTTGGGTGCAAACACAGCACCTTCTCTCACAAACACTCAGAGAGCTTGTGGATGTGAACTTCATTCCAATTCATGAAGTGGTTGGATGACGATTTCTTCAGGGGAGTTCTGGTTCTGTGGCAGATGGGAACATGAAGGCAGGGAGGTGATCTTGAATATGATTGCTCACAGGATAGAATAATAAAGGAGAAAAGAATTAGGGTCTTTCACTTCTAGATCTAAAATATCCTCATTGTTGGAATCCCTGAGGCACCTCACAATCCTGTTGAGGAGCCCCTAACTCTACCAACTTCCTCACGCCAGAGCAATTTGACAGAAAGAAGTAGTACTCCCATAGATGTCAGCTTCCTAACCTCAAGGTTTTTTATGATCATTGGCTTCAAATAAGACATAAAAGGTGATGTACCAGCCAGCCTGTGTCATGTACATAGAGATGCCCATATTTGTGTCCACTCAGGGAGATAGACACCACGTTGCTGAGGCCCGATATGAAGACATCGTCCCTAGACACCCCGGGTTCTGTGAACTTTCAGTGTCAGGGCATTTCCCTGACCACTTCCTAACAGTGCTAAAAGAGGAAGTGAGGGTGTCATCCCGTTGATTCCCACGGTGGATTCAGCTGATCTATCTGACTCGGTGGATATCCCCCTCCTCCTTCACTAATCCATGTGTGACCTACCAAAGCTGCACACTCAGTGAAAGGGGATGGCTTTCCCTTAATAGAAATAGACCATTCTTGGGGCTGGAGAGATAGCACAGCGGGTAGGGCGTTTGCCTTGCACGCGGCCGACCCGGGTTCAAATCCCAGCATCCCATATGGTCCCCTGAGCATGGCCAGGGGTAATTCCTGAGTGCAGAGCCAGGAGTAACCCCTGTGCATCGCCGGGTGTGACCCAAAAAGCAAAAAAAAAAAAAAACAAAAAGAAATAGACCATTCTTCAGTGGAGGGTGTACAAGTGACTTTGCTCTGCTGCTAGAACTGTCACAAAGCTCCCAATAGGGTTCATGGAAAGATATCAAATTGATTATACATTTCTACATTTGTCTCTGTAAGACTCTAACCTGAGCATCACCAAAGTACAAACTCTAAACCTAACCTGAACCTAAACTTTACTCCTAATCCTAAATCTAAATGACTTCTTAGTCATAATTCTTACCCTCGCCTAAATTCAAACTTTAATCAAAATCTAAACACAATCCTTTATTTTTTCCCCCGGTTTTTAGCTTTTGTGCCACACCCAGTAGGGCTTACTCCTGGCTCAAGGATCACTTCTGCCAGGCTCACGAGACTGTGTGGGATGCTGAGGATTGAACCCAGGTCAGCCGCAAGCAAGGCAAATGCCCTACTCTTGCCCCAGCACAATCTTTCTAAGGTAACCCCAACATGAATCCTCATCTTTATTCTACCTTTGTGACTCAACCAGGGGTGAATTTTCCCCACGGGGAACATTGGACGATCTGTGGAGACATTTTTGACTCCTACGTGGGAGCTGGGATCAGATACTACAGGATTCTGTGTGGAGGTCAGGATTGTGTTAAATTTCCTTTTAAAAAGCACCACGCAGGGGCTGGAGAGATAGTACAGCAGGCAAGGCATTTGTCTTGCATGCGGCTGACCTGGGTTGGATCCCCGGCATTCCATATGGTCCCCCAAGCACTGCCAGGAGTAATTCCTGATTGCAGAGCCAGGAGTAACTCCTGATCATCACTGAGTGTGACCCAAAAAGGAAAAAAAAGCACCAGGCAGCCCCCAATTACAGAATGATTCAATAGTAAATGAAGCCTCAATGGGGGAACACTGCCCTCAACTGCCTAACACTAATTTTAAATTAAATGCATGCTACAGCCACTTTAAAATTAATGAAATATGATTTCCAAGACTAAATGCACTCCAGCCTAGACATGCACCCAAACTCAAAACTAAAACCTAACTGAACCTCTGAAAGATGCAACCATCTGGAACCTCAGCTCTTGGACCCCCAGAAGATGCTTTGCTGGCCAAAACCGCTCTCCGAGATCCCCAGGCAGTCTTTCCTGTCTTAGGGTTCTTCCTGTATTGCTCACTCTGCCCTGGGCTGGCCCAGGGTCCCAGGGCTGCTGGAGGGGTGTGGAGGATGCCAGGAGCGTCCCCCACCACATAGGAATCCAGCAGGAGCTGGGGCCGTTCCACCTGGGATGCTGCTCTTTCTGGATGAAGAGCCTGGCTGCCCTGAGTAGATGAAAGCTGCCTTCACTGTCAACTGAACTCCCTCAGACCCGAAGCAGCTGCTCCTCTACATCTCCATCAACAAATATCCTCATGATATTAGTGAAGATATGAGGTTTCCCAAGAACAACAACAACAACAAAAAAAGAGTTGAAGAAGCTATTAAAAGAGATTGAACTCTCATTTCGTGAAATGTGTCACTTAGGTATTGTTCCAAACCCCCTTCCTTACTCCCTCCCACTCCACCCATCCAAACCCACATCCTGCTCCTCCCTCCCTGGACCATAGCCTGCACCTTGGGGCACATCTGCTCAGAATTTCCTTCTTCAGAGGAAGAGAAAAACCACAGGCAGCTGCCCCCTGATCCCTCCAAACTGGGGGATCCAGATGACCTCATTGGGATCAGAGCTGGAACTCACTTCTCCAGGGACAGAGTCGCTGCCAGCATTCCTGCAGTCTCCAGGGAAAAGAGGCAGACACATGGAAGCCCCTCACTGAGTCTCATGTGGAGATTTGGAGAGGAACCCCAAAATCTCCACCCAAGACAGAATCCTGGACACAACCCAGGCTTGCAAGTTAGCAATTGGGGATAGGTTCATTCCCTCTCCTTTGTCCTAGCCCTTTTAAGCAATTTTTGTTCTTTTGACTTTGTCTTTGCTCAGAGTTTACTCCTGGCTTGATGCTCAGAGATCACTCATGTTGCTGCTCAGGGGGAACCATAGGGGGTGCCAGAGATAGAGCCTAATTTGGCTGAATGCAAGGTAAGCCCTTTAACCTCAGTTCCATCTGTCCAATTCCATGCCCTCACCCTTCCAAAAGCACCTTACTCATTCAATCAAGAGGAAAACCAGTTGGATTTTTCCCTGCCCTCTGGATGACAGGGTAAATACAAATATGGGGGATAATTGGCCCAGGAGAGAGGAGGGAAAGAAAATGTGCCTCTGTGTGCAGTCCAAAGCAATATGGCTGGAAGAGAGGCTAAGAGAGAGATCAGAAAGAATTGAGAAGGGCAGTGGAGAGGATTCAAAACTGCATGGCCAGTAATGGAAATGGAACATTAGATATCATAAAAAACAACCCCTCTCATGGTGTAGAGGTAAAAAACGAGTTCTGGAGAAGGACACTCCTGAGAAGAAAGACATCTCCCAGCACCACAGATCAAGTTAACAACAGAAGAAGCCAGAACTCAGTTTCCTAGCTCAGCTCTGTGCTGGCTGCAGAAAAGAAAAGAAAGAAAAGAAAGAAGGCAAACCCAGGCCTGAAAGATTAATTTTTTGTTTCTTTACAGGTAGACCATGGGTGTTTCTTCCCACATCTCCATCTTCATAGTACTTGGTTGCACTTGAAGTGATCTCTGGTTGCTGCAAGGGGCTGCAAAGCATCGTGAGGGTGGCGGTAAGACTGAAGAATGGGGTAAAAGTCCTTCTGAGCAAAGAGAAGTTGAAATCTTCAACTGCATCAGGATCTAAACCACATATTCAATCCTAACTTGGTCTTTTGGCTATCACCTCACTTGCTAGCCCCAATTCCCCCAAAGAAAGGACTAATGCTGCCCTTTTCAATGCAAAGAACAAGGCACTACTAAATTCATCCTTCACTGGACTCCCATTTTTTTTCTTGCTTTTTGGGTCACACACGGCAATGCACAGGGGTCACTCCTGGCTCATGCACTCAGGAATTACTCCTGGCGGTGCTCGGGGGACCATATGAGATGCTGGGACTTGAACTCAGGTCAGCCAAGTGCAAGGCAAACGCCCTGCCCGCTGTGCTATGGATCCAGCCCTGGACTCCCATTTCTTTCCCCTTTACCTTATAAGTTTGTAGAATTTTTTGTACATGAAAAAAATGTAACCTTAGAATAAGGCCTGGGATCTTTGGCTTAAACGTTTAAAAGTTATTTGGTTTGGTTGGCACATCTGGTGGGTTCACCTGGTGGTGCTCAGAGCTATTCCTAGATCCATGCTCCGGGTTCACTCCCAGCAATGGTGCTGAAGATCGAGCCCAGTCCTCCAGCAAACAAAGCATGTGTGTGCACTAGCCCTTTGAGATGGCTTTCTGGTATCTTAAAGTTTCTTTAAGGGGCTGGAGCAATAGTACAGTGGGTAGGGTGTTTGCCTTGCACTCGGCCGACTCAGGTTCGATTCCCAGCATCCCATATGTCCCCCAAGAACCACCAGGAGTAATTATTGAGTGCAAATCCAGGAGTAACCCCTGTGCATCACTGAGTGTGACCCAAAAAGGAAAAAAATGTTTCTTTAAATGTGGGGGCTAGAAGGATAGTACTGGGATTAAAGTGGTTGCCTTGCATGTAGCTGATCCAAGTTTGATCTCTAACACTGTATATGGTCTCCTGAGCACAGATTCATGAGTATTCCATAAACACCACCAGGTTTGTCCCCAAAACCAAAAACAAAATGTTTTGAAATACACCTCATTGCTACCTTGGGGGCTGGAGTGATAGCACAGTGGGTAGGGTGTTTGCCTTGCATGCAGCTGACCTGGGTTCAATTCTTAGCATCCCATATGGTTCCCTGAGAACAGCCAGGAGTAATTTTGAGTGCAGAGCCAGGAGTAACCCCTGTGCATTACCAGATGTGACCCAAAAAACAAACAAAAAAATTGCTACCTTAATTATTTTACCTGTACAGTTCAACATACTAAGCATATTCACATTGTTGTACAGCCAATATTTAGCGCTCTTCCTCGATAACAAATTTTGGACTGGAGAGATAACATAGCAGGTAAGGCAGTGGATTGCCTGGTTACTGGGTCCCCAGCACTGCATGTGGCTCCCTAAGCACCACCAGGAGTGATCCTGGAGCACAAAGTAAGAAATAAGCCCCAAGAACAGCTAATGAGGCCCCCAAATAGAAGCAAAACTCTCATCCATTTAATATCTATTCTTCACTTCTACACTCACTGGTTCCTGGAAAGCTCCATTCAATTTCTGTGTCTATAAGTTTGACTATCCTGGGTACCTCACATAAGTTAAATGAGCCAATATTTGTCTTTTAATGATTGACTAATTTCACTTACCATAATGTCCTCAAGTTTCATCAAGGTTGTAGCATTACTTTTTAAGATAGGTAATAGTTCAATGTATATATATTCCATATTTTGTTTATTTGTTGATGGATAACAACAAATTTTGCACATGTCATCAGATGTTGCTTCCACTTTTAGTGACAATGCTGTTATTAATGTGAGCATACAACTATCTCTTTGAGACCCTAAATTCAATTATTTTGGGTAGATATTCAGAAGTGTAATTATTGGATCATATGTTAATTTTGCTTAAAAACATTTTAAGTAAACTGTCATACTATGGCTAAACATTTAGAGTCTTTAGTTACTTTATTCATAATAGAGACTTGAGGTTATTGAAAAAAATCTTATACATGAATCTCTCAACTTGAAGCTTAGTGCATAGTGGGAATTTAGGAAACAGTAGCTCCCCAAAGAACTCTTGGAGAGAGGAGCCATATTTCATTTCTTTATGCTAAACATATAGCTTGGTGTGAGACACATAATAGCTGTTCAGTACACGACTGTCAGTGATTGAATGAACGATGAAATAAATGCATCACTGCAACCACCAGAAGACTTAAAATTATTTCTACATGTTGTCGATGCTCAATAAATAATTGCTAATTATTATAAATTATTATTAATGAATGCACATAACTTTTTCTTTCATAACGTCTCCCACAACCTACTTCATGAGAAAAATAATTTGTTCACGTCTCTAAAATTACTGGCAGGGCCATTTAATTCCATTCATTTGGCTTACCATTACTCATGCCAATGCTGACAAGAACTCCCACTCCCTCCTTTTCCTTCTCCCTTGGCAGGTGAATTTCATTGTGTAAGTGGTGTGAGGGTAAGACCCTGAAAAGTTAGACCCATGAAAGAAATCAGAACATTCCCAAGCTGCAGCGAGCTTGCTTACATTTCTCCCTACATAATTCATAGAACACTCTGCACTCCAAGCCAAGCAGTCACTTCGTGTTGAATCCTATCGGTCCAAGCAACATAGAGGCTGTCACTCACCTGGCCCAAGTCTAGCGGCAAGGACCAGCACTGCATTACATTACCTGAGTTCTTGGCAACATCTTCATACACGACAGTCTTCTTGACCCAGGCGGTTTACCTGATCTTATAACAGCAACCACATCTATATCCCCCCCACACACACCAAGATTTTCTTCTACCTTCTACCTAAGCACTGTCCACAGCACACCCAATGATGTAATCATTTAGTTCCCTAGATCCTCCTCATCCTTGCCTTTCTTTTTCTGGAAAATCCTTCCCATTCACAAGTATATTGTTAAAATGTGTCCCAAGGGTGATGAGTATTAGGACTAAAGGAAAGGAATCTCTTTCCCAAGTGTGTCAATTGGGAACTCATGGAGGATATCCTTAGCACCTTAGCTGCATAAGGTGAACATACCATAGGAGCTCAAAAAATAAGTATTAGAGGGGCTGGAGTGATAGCACAGTGGGTAGGACGTTTGCCTTGCACACTGCCAACCTGGGTTCGATTCCCAGCATCCCACATGGTCCCCCGAGCACCGCCAGGAGTAATTTCTGAGTGCATGAGCCAGGAGTAACCCCTGTGCATTGCCAGGTGTGACCCAAAAAGCAAAAAAGAAAAAAAAGTGTTAGATTGACCAATATTGGTTTCAGATGAATTTTTATTAAGTTCTTTTATTAGCATTTTATAACTATTATTTACAAGGTTATTCATGATTGGGTTTGGGCAATGTCCCAATACAAATCCCTTCAGCAGTGTCAACTTCCCTAGTGTCCCTCTCCTCCCCCAAACTGTTTCTATGATAAGCACTTTAAAAAAAATAGGCACTGTGGTTTACAAAACTGTTACTGATAGGATTTTATGCATATCACTTTACTGCCTTACATCACTCCCTCCTCCTCCAGAGTCACCACTTCCCGCCACCACTGTCACAGTGTCCCCATCCCCATCATATCTCCCCTTTTCCTCCCCGGTGGTCTGTATCCTCCTGAAGAGCAGTTCTCAGTTTCTGTTGCCTTTGGACATTTGTTATTCTGTACCATGTTTTGTAATATTTCATATATCATTCTGTGTTTGTCCCTCTTCTTCTGACTAATTTCACTTAGCATGATATTCTACAGATCTGTAGCACTGTCGTCCCATTGTTCATTAATTTGCTCGAGCGGGCACCAGTAACATCTCCATTGTGAGACTTGTTACTGTTTTTGGTATACCCACAGGTAGCTTGTCAGGCTCTGCAGTGCGGGCGAGATACTCTCGGTAGCTTGCCAGGCTCTCTGAGAGGGGCAGAGGAATAAAACCCCAGTCGGCCACATGCAAGGCAAACACCCTACCAGCTGTGCTATCGCTCCAGTTTATTATTCTACAGATCTAAGATGGAATATTTTTATAATTTTCTTTAAATTCCAATAAGCTCTTCAATCATGGGATCAATAAATTCTCTCCTCTCAGGCAGGACAACCCCTAATCTCTGGGGTCCATATCCCTATTTTACAAAAATCTTATGAGAGCAAGTCTATGCCACCTTAAACTTCATCCATTACCTCACTTGGTGATGAATAATACCAGCCTTGGAGCTTGTCCAACTGGGGTGCATGAATTTTGGATAGGGAGAGTTATTCTATGCATTGTAGGATGTCTACCAAGATCCTTAGCCTCTGCCCACCAAATGCCAATAGCAATCTTCTATTTGTGGCAAGCAAACATATCTCCAAACAATATCAAATGCCCACTGTGTTTGGGAGGGGAGTTGGGGACACCTTCCCATTGGAAAACTGCTGACTTAGACCAAAGCAGCCACAGAAGCAATTTTTCTACTTTGCATTGCTTGTGGGAATGGAAAGTATTTTTCTACTAGAGGAAAAGTTGCATATTTATTAGATTAAGAATTGATGACTAATGTACTTCCAACCCCTGGGGTTTTTCACAATTGAAACTGAGTTCTCTCCAGGTGAGATCATCCTGGTGTGGGACAAAATTTCCATGTCAGGTCATTGAGGTATAGAATGGAGTAATAGAAGAAGAAGGAAATGGATAAGTGTGGGGTGTGCCCCCTCAGAAGTTACTAGAAATGGCAATAACTCACTCTATGCTTCAGATAGATTCTTCTAGTGCCCTAAAACTGGGACAAATACACAAAGGCCCACTCTGGTTGGATTATCCAGTCCTTGGAAACCAGAGTTCGGGACTCAGAGATGGAATGACTTTCTCTGATGTCAAACAGTACATTGAAAAAAAAACAACAGGACTCGAACTCCTTCTGAAGTTATCTGAAGGGCAGGGAGTGTGGCTTTCCAGTCCCTTTTCTTGTATCTGCCTTAATCTGACTATAGAAGCACAGACTAGAGCAGAAACAGAGAAGGAAAGTATCAAAGAGTGATCTTCGCTTGGATGTGGGAGTGGAACAGAGACAAGGACTGTTCACAGCAGCAGACCATTTCCCAAGATGCTCTGGGGGCCGGCTTCTGGGCCCACTATCTCACTTTCTTGTTGCTTCACAGAGATAAGCTATCAGCTCCTGCACAGAATCAACTGAGGGGAAGTCTGGAGAGAGGGGAGGCCCTGGCAGCAGCAGGAAAGAGCTGGCAGCAAAAAAAAAAAAAAAAGGTCCCAGGGATAAAAGTGCTGACTGGACTGTAAGGAAGGAAGAAGGAAAAAGGAATATTGAGTCAAGAGGAGAAGAGAAAGTGAGGGAAGGCAGCAGGGAGACCTGCAGAAACTAAAAAGAGAAACTCAGCAAAACAAAACAGGAAATGTTTTTCTCTTCTTTCTATTAAAAATGTATTTTCTCTGCAGACATATCACTTTAAAATGCTGGGGTTTTTTTCCTCTGCTTTTTTACTTCTAAAACATTCTTTTTGTGTGTTTGTGTTTATTTGGGGTGCTTGGGGACTGCTCCTGGCTCAGTACCTCGGATGGCTTCTAGTGGTGCTCAAGAACCATCTAGCACCTGGGATCAAACCCAGGGCTCCTGTATGCAAAGCATGTGCCCCAACCCAGGGAGCTCTCATCCTGGCCCCAAATCAAACATTCTTAAAACATGTCTGTGAACTGATGAAAAAAAAGTCGTCAAGAGTGATTTACTGTGTGACCTTAGAGAAGTTATTCAACATGTCTGAGGCTTTATTTCCTCTCTTATTTAAAAAAAAAAATGCAGAGATTATTCTAGCTGGCTATAAGGAGAGGCCTCATTGTCTAACCTACTGGAAGTGCTAAAGAGCTGTTCTTTCATCTGGAACTATCTAGGGAGAGATTTTCTTACCATGAGCTTTTACATCCTCATTCATTTGAATTGGCGCTCTGGGAGCCAGGCAGGGAACAGGTATTTTTATCTTACTTTAATGGATAAGCAGTAGTATAACTAGTAAAAAATGGATGTCTCCTTCGGCACACTCCTCTGTGTACTGTGGAAAAGGCCCCGACTTTTTTTCTTTGAGCAAGATTCTGAGCCTGGCTTGAACAAACTGGACTTGGCTGAGGGAGGGCAGCTGCCCTTTAGAGCGAAGAAGGATCCACAAACTGAAAATAGGCTGCTGCCATCATAAACATTTAAAAAAAAAAAAACACTTAATGAGCCAAGAAATGATTAGAGCACATGTTTTGCGTGCAAGATCCCCAGGTTCAATCCCTGGCACTGTAGGGTCCCCTGAAGAGCTGGTGTGACCCCAAAACAAAAGCAAGCAAACAACTAAGAATTTGACTCAGAGCCTCTAACGTGGACCCAGCTGCCAAAGTCCCTCAGAGTAAGGTAGTTGCCCAGTACTGCTGCTCTGACTTGGTTTCAATGCTGGAACTAAAACAGGGAATACTAACTTCATTCCAGAACACCCCCCACCCCCACCCCAATAGAACAAGGCAGGATGAGTCGGGAAGCAACATCAGGAGGAAAAGTTCCCTGGTCTGTGTTCCAGTGGAGCAAGAAGTGCTGCTTCCTCTTCCTGTCCTCTTCCTCCAGGCCTCTCTCTTTCCCGTTTAACTGGGAGGTGGCAGCCCTTTATTTATACTGAGCCCACATCCTTCAGAGTAGCCCTTGGCCCTCCAGGGAGCCTACTCAGATTACCCTCAAGGGCAGCCTTGAGGGATTCTTCCTTTACTTTGTTATTAGATCCCCAGATTTGTCTACAAGAACAAGACCCCATGCACACAGAAAGACAGCAGTAAATTAGGGGTGAGTTATAAGTCTAGTGTAACCTATTTGCCATTGGTAAGTTAACGCCACAAAGAGGAAATGGAGAACAGCTTCTGGAGATATACTGCCGGAGGCTCTGAAGCTGCAGTTTTAGGGCACTTGTTTCTGCAGAGTGGAAGGAACTTTGATGCCATGGGTCATTAAGCTGATTCCTCTGGCTATCAGAATAACTGGGATCATCTGCTCTGGCAAACACTGTCCTACCTCCCCAAGACAATTACCAAGAGTGCTGGAAAGATAATATACAACGGGTAAGGCCTTAGCCTTGCACAAACCCCAGTACCCAACCTCATTTGATCTGGGACACCCCATGTGATATCTGAACTCAGTGCCAGGAGTTAAGTCCTGAGCACTACAGGGTATGGCTTAAGAAAAAAAAAAACACACACACACACAATGTCCAACATGGTGCTTCAGGGCCATCATTGTTCCAGAGGCTTTTGAAGCTTCTGTCTCTCCAGGACCTGAGTCTCAGAGTCTCTGAAGGTGGAGGGTTCCTTATAGCTCCAAAGGAAGAGGAGATCCAAATTCAAGAAGAAGATTCCAGAAAAAAACAAAGCAGGAGGAGCCTTTCTTTCCCTTCTTGGGTTGACACAAAATTCACCAATCAAGGAAAAGAATCCCCTCCCTACCCTTCTCTACCTTAAGTGATAGCCAACACCCACCCAGTCTATGTCACCATCTGGTCAACACACACACACACACACAGCCTTGACCTTGCAGGAGGTCTCATACACACACACACACAATCACACACAATCACACACACACACACACACACACACACACAACCTTGACCTTACAGGAAGTTTCAGGGCCAGACTGGACCAGGCATCACTTTCTGCCCTTGCCAAGGTATTTTCAGGAGTGTGCGCGAGTGAGCAAGAGGGGCCCGAGGGAAGGCGGAGGGCAGGCGGGGTGCGGAGAGTCCCGGCTGCCCGCCGAACTCTCGCCCACAGGCAGCCGCTAGGGTGCAGCTGTGGGCCAGACGGGCGCCCCGCGCTGGGCGAAGCCAGAGGAGCGCTGGCCCTGAGGTTGGGGTGTTGTGTTTCCACTGTAACTATAATTAGGCGGATTCTGTGTTTATTTAGGCTGAGAGCTGTAAGATAAATGACAGCTTCGAAGATGCTTTTCAGCACTTCATAAATCACCCACCGGCCCGGGCAGTTTGCTTCTGCCACGTCGTCGAGGCGCTTCCTCGCGCCCCCCCCCACCCCACTCGCGGGGAAGGAGGCCCCGCCGCTCCCTGACCCCACGGGCAACTGGCCCTGGCGGGGGGCCCTACCCGCAGGGGGCTGGAGAGCCCCGGGGAAGTGGTGTCTGTCCTTGGGGAAGCTCTGGGTGCTCGGAACCTGGAATCCCGGAAAGCTGTCAGGGAGATCCGCCTGCCCCCTGAGGTGGTCCCCGTGGCCTTGGGGGGCTCGGCTGACAGGCAGGCTTGCCCTCCTCTGGGAAGAGATGGCCTCTAATCGGCTCTAATTCAAACTCTCTTCCCTGTGTCTTGCTGACACATCTGGAGATTTACAGGAGACATTTGAGACATATTTATAGTCCTAGGGACTCCTCTTAGCCCCCTGGAGCCTTTCTTGAGGATGGGGGTGGAAGGTGCCATGTTCTTTTTCCCAAGGGAGGGCACACTCGTGAAGAGGGGTGCAGAGGGCAGGCCAACCCCCCAGGGGACCTCAGGCTCCCTGGCCACTGTTAGGAAGGGCAAAGACCCAGATGGAGACGACCATCCCTAGCAGGCCTGACCAGGCCAGAGTCCTGAGCGGAAAGAGGGAGTCACGTGGAGGAATCAAGAACTGAACTTCTGCTAGAAGCAGCCACCTGAGGAGGTGATGCACCCCCAGGGAAGTGAGGAGTGAGGTGGCCTTCCACCCAGCCTTCCCTGCAGAGATTACCCAGGCCATACACACACGGAGGCAGAGTCCGGAGACTTCTTCAGCAAGATCCAATGACCTTCTGGAGATCCCTGCTGGCAGGCCTAGTTCATGGCTGATCTGGGAAGGGCCAGCCAAACAGCCAAGGAGAAGAAGAAATTGCTGGCCCCAGATCTCCAAGTACTGCTGGCACCGGAACATCACCCCCACCCACCCAAGCATCACCCTTCTCCATGGGATCTGTATTGCACCAGAGGACAATCTTGGTTCCATGTGGAACACAACACTTACAGACACACCAGAGGCAAAGCTCCAGCACCTTTACAGCCAATGCCTCTCTGGACTGCCAGAAGACACCCAGAAAAGGAGTAAAGAGACCAGACTCCAGGCTCCAGAGACTATCTACTGACATTTCTATTTTGTAGTGGATGGAAGAGGCTCTTCATCATTCTTTCAAATGGAAACCAAACCCAGAAAATAAATGTAGTGGATTATTCCCAAATAGATGTGCTCTGTGTAGTTTCCCTGGTGTTGTATGGCATGGTGAAAGCTACCTTCATCTACTCATCATATAGCTGTTATTAAGCACCTTTTCTGACAGGCACTAAACTAGGTCTTAGAAATGCAATGATTCAAGATACAATTCCTCCAGCTTCTACTGCAGAGGAAGAGATTGGCATAAAAACAAATCATTACTAACAGCTCTAGAGGAGATGTGTGTAAATTAGGGTGAATCCTTGTAGCTACTTGGCTAGAGTGATTCCTTTGTCTGCAAGAAAGCTCAGTTGTCCATCCTGTGTTGTTGTTGTTTAATCCGAATAAAGCTATGAAAAAAGTAGAGGTCATCATAGGAGGATGACTGCACAGGACACAGTCTGAGTTGGAATTCCAACTTTGCTCCTTACCGATTGTGCCATGTTGGGCAAGTTGCTTACCTTCTGCTTCTTCTATAAAATGAAAAGAATAGCCATTTTATTTAAAATTTTTAATTAAATCACCATGAGATAAACAGTTACAAAGTTGTCCATGTTCAGATTTTAATCATACAATGTTCCAATACCCATCCCTTCACCAGTATACATTGTCCACCACCAACGTCACCAGTTTCCCTCCTTTCAGCCCCCCCCCCACAATTCCCAGTAGGCACTCTCTCTCTCTCTTCTCTTTCTTTCTCTTCCCCGTCTTTCTTTTTTGTCATTATGCTTTGCAATACATCTACACAATGGAATACTATGCAGCTGTTAGGAAAAATGAAGTTATGAGACTTGCTTATAAATGGATAGACATGGAGAGCATGATACTGAATGACTTGAGACAGAATGGGAAGGAAAGATATAGAATATCTCATGTGTGGAATATAAAAAACTATTGTTATTTTTAATGTATTTTTATTGGGGGGGGTGTTGGAGCCACACCTGATTGTACTCAAGGTTTACTTCTTGCTCTGTGCTTAAGAATCACTCCTGGGGGCTGGAGCAATAGCACAGCGGGTAGGGCGTTTGCCTTGCACGCGGCTGACCCGGGTTCAATTCCCAGCATCCTATATGGTCCCCTGAGCACCGATAGGAGTAATTCCTGAGTGCAGAGCTAGGACTAACCCCTGTGCATCGCCGGGTATGACCCAAAAAGAAAAAAAAAACGGAATCACTCCTGGTGGTGCTCCAGAGACTATATGGGATGCAAGGGATTGAACCCAGGTCAGCTGTGCTCCAGGCAAGCTTCTTACCTACTGCACTATCTCTTCAGTCCTTACTGCTGTTATTTTTCATATTATTACCAAGTTTACCTCCTACGGTTACAGGACCAATGAAGTGCAAATCAAAGTGGCTGGAATGTAGTAAGTGCTCAATAAGTGTTAACCATGAAAATGGAGTGAGGTAAGGAAAGAGAGAAAGAGAGAGAGAGAGAGAGAGTGAGAGAGAGAAGGAAAAGAAGAGGGAGAGAAAGCCTCTGACTATATTTTGGCAGGAAGAAGACAGCAGACAGTGCTCTCATTTCCTGATAGTGAGAGTGAAGTAGCCCTTGTTCAGCCAATGTAATTTTTTAAAATTGTATTTATTTTTTAATTAGTGAGTCACCGTGAGGGTACTGTTACAAATTTACCCATTTTCGTGCTTGTGTTTCCCTCATACAATGTTCAAGAACCCATCCCTCCACCAGTGTCCATTCTCCACCACCAATGAACCCAGTATCCCTCCCACCCTCCAATCCCATCTCCCCTCCACCCCACCCTGCCTCTGTGGCAGGGTATTTATTCCGTTTTGTTCACTCTCTCCTTTTGGGTGTTGTGGTTTGCGATAGGGGTATTGAGTGGCCATTGTGTTCAGTCTCTAGTTTACTTACAGCACGCATCTCCCTTCCCGCGCAGGATCTCCAATCACATTTTACTTGGTGTTCCCTTCTCTATATGGGCTGCCTTTCCCCCAGCATGTGAGGCCAGCTTCCAAGCCATGAAGCCTACCTCCTGGTACTACTTACTACTATTCTTGTGTGTTAGTCTCCTACTCTGTTGTTTTATATCCCGCAGATGAGTGCAATCTTTCTATGTCTGTCCCTCTCTTTCTGACTCATTTCACTTAGCATGATACTTTCCATTTGATCCACTTATATGCAAAGTTCATGACTTCATCTTTTTTAACAGCTGCATAGTATTCCATTGTGTAGATGCACCAAAGTTTCTTTAACCAGTCGTCTGTTCTCGGACACTCAGGTTTTTTCCAGATTCTTGCTATTGTAAGCAGTGCTGCGATGAACATGTAAGTGCAGATGTCATTTCGACTATACTTTTTTGCTTCTCCGGGATATATTCCCAGAAGTGGTATTGCTGGATCAAATGGAAGCTCAATTTCTATTTTTTTGAGAAGCGTCCATATTGTTTTCCAAAGGTCAGCCAATGTCATTTCATCCATAACTTTTGAGCATGATATTACAAATGTATTTTAATCCCAGTTCTTTTATAAGCTGTTAACAGGCTCTTGCTCAGTCTCTGAGCTTCAGTTCATTTTCAAAAAGAAATAAATGCCTTCTACAATCTCTTCATCTTTGGCATTGTGTGATTCTGTTTAAGAAAGCACACCAGGGGCTGGAGCAATAGCACTGCGGGTAGGGCATTTGCCTTTCACGCAGCCACCCAGGTTTGATTCCCAGCTTTCCATATGGTTCCCTTAGCACCGCTAGGAGTAATTCCTGAGTGCAGAGACAGGAGTAACCCTTGTGCATTGCCAGGTGTGACCCAAAAAGCAAAAAAAAATAAATAAATAAGAAAGAAAGAAAGAAAGAACACCAAAGAGGAATACGAGCATGTATGTTGATAATTTTACAAATCAATGAATAAAATGAATCACTGCAGCAGTTTTTAAGTCATGCTCTATCACTGGTAAAGATACCTCCTGGCACATAATATGATAACGTATCATCAGCCATCCTCAGTCCTGACAAATATCTTGGGATCACTATCAATAGCACAGCAACCACACTGAGTCAATAGCAACATCAAGTGAAAGAGGTCAAATATCCAAACCCAGGGACAGAGCCATAGTACAGCGGGTAGTATGCTTGCATGAGGCCTACCTGGGTCCGTCCACATATGGTCCTCCACACTGAGTAAACCCCGTGTGACCCCAAAACAAAAACAAATCTTAAAACCCAGATCCATTTTTTGGAAGTTGATTCCAGGCTTAGGCTACACCATCCCCCCCCCAAAAAAAAATTGAAGAGCTGCTGTTTTACTTTCTGAGACTTGTGAAACTTGCATCTCTGCCTTTGTCCTCACAACAATTCTTACAAATTCAACTTAGTTTAATACACACCAGGTACTCCTCAGGTGCCAGACACCTTGACCAAATTCTTAGTATAAAAGCAAATATGACTTCTTCCCTCAAGAGGTTCATTGCCTTTTAAGGGAATACATAAAAAGATATCAAGTAAATGCAGTGAAATGTTGTGTTAGCTAGGGCAGCAGTGATAGTAGGGGGTGTTGGGCGTGGCTTAGAGGAAGTGGTCAGTTCTTTCTCTTTCTCTCTCTATATATATACACACATATATATATACATATATACATATACACACATATATATATATACTATAGTTTTCCAGGCTCACTTAGGGAATGACTCAACTAGCTAGTAGCCTGGAGAAGGGTTCAGTGGGGGGAAATATTAGAAGGAGAAAGGAACCTATCTCCTCCCGCCTAATAGTATAAAACAATAAAACCAACTAAATCCAAGTAAGAAGGAATGGGGCTGTATCTCTTTGAACAATACTTTAAGGTTAGAGAAAGATAATGGGGAAGGGGAGTAGCTCAGGGACTGGATTGAAGACTCTGCATGTGGAAAGCCTGGTTTTGACCCCCAGCACCACATGGTCCCTTGAATACCATATAAGGAGCATCCCACAAGCAACATGCTAGGTGTGGTCACTCCTCCCCCCACAAAAAGAAAAGAAAAGAAATAGATACTCTAAAGCTAGTAGTTTCCTTCTTTTTTTTTCTTTTTGGGTCATACCCAGTGATGCACAGGGGTTACTCCTGGCTCTGCACTCAGGAATTACACCTGGCAATGCTTGGGGGACCATATGGGATGCTGGGAATAGAACGCCGGTCGGCCGCATGCAAGGCAAACCCCCTACCCACTGTGCTATCACTCCAGCCCCTGGTACTTTCCTTCTAAACAAACCCTCTAGTTCTTAGAAAATCCCAAAGCTGCTGATTATCTGCCCATATAAGCAGGGCACTGTAGGTGTAGAAGGAGGATTTTCTGTGATGACACCCCAAATGCTGAATCCTTTCCAGACTATGATGTGGAAGAAAACAGTCATTCTGCTGGCTACTCAAGGAGTTGGACAAGGATGAACCAAGTCTTTTTAATCTGTGTATGATCAAAGGCCACTTCGCATCTCTTTGCATCTGGGGCTCGCTTGCTCTGGGGTTCAGGATCTGACACACATGAAGGAAAGAAAGGCTTTGGGGTTATCTGTCTTATGGCTCACAGACACCCAGAGGGCTGGATGAGAATATGCTTCAGGTAGGAGAACCTCCAAGTCTGTGCTCTGTGCAGAGAGGGGAGAATTGACAGCTTTCAGGCGAAAGATAGTGCATTCTTTCCACTTACATTTTGGGGTGAGAGGCTAACATGCAAGGGGCTGTCAAATTTACTCATGGGATCTATCTTCCTAGCCTAGATCTTTAGAAAACCTCTCACAGCACAATAAATCAGCTCTGCTCTGTGCTTTGCTTCATTTTTTACTCCCTTGGGAAAACAAGCAAAGAAACCGAGGTATTTCCTACTCAGCCCTGGTTCAGTTCAAATGCACTGAAATTCCCTGCCTGGTTAACTTGAGGCTTTCCCCATTGTCAACAAGCTCAGAGAAAACCTTCAGCTTTCCACAACATTTATAGGCAGATCCCAGTTACTGTCGCTAGGGCAGTAATCTCTTTCTGCTGACCCTGGCCTTCAAACTTGGCTCAGTCAGTGCTCTTGACTTTTCCCACACTTCCAATCAAAGGAAATGCAGTCAAGCCTGTTTTTCCAATATAAGCATGTACATTCCACACTCCTCAACCTCGGGTTCTTACAGCTCCTGGCTTGGGTCCTTACTCACAAGACAGATAGGCACAGACATTGGAATTTATTTTTAAAACCTGCCCTTCGGGGGCCAGGGAGATGGCTCAACAGGCTGGAGCAAATGCATTGCATGCAGGAGGACCGGTTGAACCCAGCAAACCGTGAGTACCACCGGTTGCAACACCCAGGCACCAAGCTGAGAGTATCCCCTGAGAACTGAAGGGTGGATCCCACATCACAACTTTAGCACTGTAGCATTGTCATCCTGCTGCTCATTGATTTGCTCAAACAGGCACAGTAATGTCTCCATTGTGAGACTTGTTGTTACTGTTTTTGGCATATTGAATATGCCACGGGTAGCTTGCCAGGCTGTGCCATTCGGGCTAGATATTCTCGGTAGCTTGCCAGTCTCTCTGAGAGGGACGGGGGAATCAAACCCAGGTTGGCTGCGTGCAATCACTACCTGCTGTGCTATCACTCCAGTCCCACATCACAATATTAAAGGAAAAGCCATAAAATCTACCCTTTGGGTTATGATGATGCCCTTAATCTTGTTAGGAGGATTTTAGGAGGACTTTCAAAATGTCCTTTGGACATTTAAAGCTACAAAGATTCAGAACACTCTTTTACTGGTGCTCCTTGGCAATCAACAGCTGAGAAGTTGCACTAATGCTAGGTAATTCTATTTGGCTCAAAAAACATTTGCTGATAGCCTATTAAAGGCTAGGTACAGTGACAGGTGCTGGCAATTACTGCTAAAAGCCTGCACTTGTGCAGCAGTTGGCCATGGTTAGAGATACTGGTTGGTAGCTGAAAAGAGGGCTAAAAGGGCTATTATAGTAGACAGAGTTTGGGATCCAGAGACAAAAGGCCATGGGTCAGATAGATGGTACAACAGTTAAGGTTCTTGCCTTGCATGTCACAGATCCAGGTTCAAGCCCCGAGCACCACCAGGGGTCACTCCTGAGAACAGAGACAGGAATAGCCCCAGAGCACAGCTGAGTGTGGCATATAAATCTATCCTACCCCACCCCCAAAAGAGACCTGGGTTCAAATGCTGTATCCTCCACTTAGTTATATGAACACAGGCAAGTTAATTGCCTCCTGAGTGTTCGTTTCCACTGATACGATAAGGAAATTAACAATACTCACTCTGTCTCATAGAAAAGAAAATCAGGTACCATCATGTAATATGGACCAGTGCTTCTCAAACTATAAAGTGGATCATAGTTTCCTGTGGGGTTTTGTTAACCCCGAATCAGGCCGAATCAGTGACTCTGGGTGGGCCTGTGATTCTGCTTCCAACTCCCAGATGCTACTGCCAAGATGAGTCCAGGCATCATACTCTAGTGGACGGCTATGGACTGTTTACTAGTCAAACTGCAAGGAGTATGGTCCTGATAAGCATCACCAGCTAAGTAAACATCCCCAATTTATTCAGAACTCAATAGAACTCTACTGAGAGATAAGAACCGGTAGATGGACAGTGTGTGGGCCATAGAAAAATTCATGGTATGTCTTTGCTTACTTTGGTGAAACCACTAGAAAATAATCCCAATTCATCCAACTCAGCATCTAGATTGGGGTGTGGGGGGCGAGGGGACTGGAATTCTCCTATCTCCTTCTCTTAAAAACATTTACCTCCAATATAAAACATGAGATAAAAATCAAAAGGTCCTGGATCCTGCTGTATCCTATCCTGCACATTGCAGCCATCTTCTCTCAAAGTCCTATGGAATCTTAAAAATGTTGAAACAAATGTTCTTGAGCTGAGGACCACACAGTCTCCCCAGTCCTGAACTTTGGCCTTCTCATGTTCAGAGACCCTCATGGGACCATCTCAACCTGATTCAGTGCTCCAGATAAGAAACATGTACTCCTCTGATGTCTTCAGAGAAGCATCTCCCTTTTCCTAATAAGAACAACCACTTCTTGGGGCTGGCGAGACACTACAGCAGGTAAGGCGCTTGCCTGGGGTGCTGCTGACCTGGTTCTATCCCTAGTACCCTGCAAGGTCTCTTGAGCCCTGCTGGGATGATCCCTGAGTGCAGAGCCAAGAGTAAGCCCTGAGCATCACCAGGAATAGCCCCAAAACCAAAACAAAAAGTGACTACTTCCTTACATCCTTAGCAGTGTTCTTTTTCAATGAACATTTGTATAGCTCTTAGGAGCTCCTGGGTTTACCCTAGCAATGTGCAACCTAGGAGAAAGAAACTTGAATCTGCTTGTCCCAATTCCCTCCAAAGAGATAGATGATGCATTTCTTAGAACAGGTGGGGCCAGGTCTCCAAGGTTCAAACCAAAGCTTTAAATTGAGGCAATTATTGAGATAAATAGAAAAGGAAATGTTATGCTGGAAATTTCCCAGTGAGCAGCAAGGCTTCAAAATTGCAGACTTAGGTTTGTCATGAACTCCCATATCTAGGATGGGGATCTCATCATTTTAAAAACAGCACTGGCCTATCTGTCATAGGCATAAATTCTGTGACTAGAAAAAACGTAGGATTCAAAGACAGTATGAGGGATGGAAAGATAGCACAGAAATTAAAGTGCTTGGCTTGCATGCAACCAATCCTGGTTCAATCCCTGGCACCACATAGCACTGCCAAGAGTGATCCTTGAGCACAGATCCAGGAGAAAGCCCTGAGCACCACCAGTGTGGCCCCCCAAATAACAACAACAACAACAACGAAGCAGGCAAACAAACAGAAGCAAAAGAAATATGAAGGGGAAGATTCCATTAGTGTTTGTTTGTTTGTTTAAGCAATATAAATTAATTCCCTCACAATTCTGAAGGCTAGAAATTCAAGGTCAAAGTGTTGGCATGGTTGTTTTCTTCCTTTTGATGTCACAAAGTTTTCCTGTTTTCCCTCAGAATCTGGGTTCCAATTGCCTTTCCTTTTTTTTTCTTTTCTTTTTGGGTCACCCCCCGCGATGCACAGGGGTTACTCCTGGCTCTGCACTCAGGAATTAGTCCTTGCGGCGCTCAGTTTAATGCTGGGAATCAAACCCGGGTCAGCCGCGTGCAAGGCAAACGCCCTACCTACTGTACTATCACTCCAGCCCCTCAAATTGCCTTTTTACATACGGACACCAATCTTTGGATTCAAGCAGCCCATTTGCCCCTCATTAAATACTCTATTTCAGTACCTCTTTAAATGTCTCCAAATAGAGTTTGTTTTTGCTCTATTAGCAAAAATGTTTTTTAAGCAAAAATTCTTTAAAAAAAAAAGACCCAGTAGTTTTGAACCTACAAGTTTAGATAATAACCAGATTCTGACTTTCATTCAGGCCTGGAGAGTGAGAGTCAGCTGGAGCTAAAAAGGACTCAAGGTTCTACTCTGAGATCCAGACAGTCTCTCTCCCTCCAAAACTTCCCAGGAGAGCAGCAGGCCCTGGGCCCCTTCCAGCTCACAGCACAAGCTATGGCAAGACAGAGAGCGTTTCCCAGAGGGGAGAGCCCAGAGGAGTAAGTGGCGACAGTTTATCTGAAGCCAGCGCTAGATTCATTAAGAGGCCTGGTGCCGTTTATCTGCTTCTTGTCCACAAGACTCAACCGGCCCAAATTCCAAGTCCAGGGCCTGTCACCAGCCCAGTCCTGGCAGCATCAGGTTGGAAGAGTGTAAAATAGAGCGACCCTTCCCTCCCCCGCCCCAGCCTGCCCAGCACCATCCCTGTCCCCCAGGGGTCAGCTAGGTGCTGCTGTGTAGGAATGAAGTTTGAAGTCTCTGTCAATGCCTTCTTCCCTCAGCCCCCCCGCCACCCCCCCACACACGCACAGTGAGCTACTCCTGGGCACTGATTAGTTGCTCCAATAGGAACCCAGAGCTCAGTGGAAGGAGGCCAGGGAGACCAACAGCAGGAACTTAACCTTTATCGAAGCCACCTTGCCTTGATGTTGGCAACACTTACTTTAAGTGTTCCCCTTTGTCCTTATCCTTGTTACATTCCCATTATGAGGAGTGTTTCAGGGTGTGGAAGGCCCTTTGCTTACTGCCTGTTCTCAAGTCAACAGTGAAACCAAATATGAAGAACAAACCTCTCAGATGCAGGGAACTGCTTTGCCTGGGACTCGACCCTCAAATCTTCTTTTCATTTTCTTTTCTAAAAGTTTATTATTTGGGGGCCGGTAGGGTGTTTGCCTTGCACGCGACCAAACCGGCTTCGATTCCCAGCATCCCATGCGGTCTCCGAGCACCGCTAGGAGTAATTCCTGAGTGAGCCAGGAGTAACCTCTGTGCATCACTGGGTGTGACCCAAAAAGCAAAAAATAATAATAATTTAAAAAATAAAGTTTACTATTTTGGAGGGCTGGAGCCATAGCACAGTGGTAGGGCGTTCGCCTTTCACACAGCCGATCTGTGTTCGATTCCTCCACCCCTCGTGGAGAGCCTGGGAAGCTACCGAGAGTATTGTGCCCGCATGGCAGAGCCTGGCAAGCTACCCGTGGTGTATTGGATATGCCAAACACAGTAACAATAAGTTTCACAGTGAGAGATGTTACTGGTGCCCGCTCGAACAAATCGATGAGCAACGGGATGACAGTGACAGTGACTATTTTGGAGGGGGGAGGGGCACTCCCAGCGGTGCTCAAGGCTTGCTGCTGGCTCTGTGCTGCTCAGGGATTGCCCGTGGCAGTGTTCAGGGGACCACAGACAGTGCCTGGGTTGGCCGCAATCAAGGCAAGGGCCCTTTATACTGTCTCTTCAGCCCCATAATCCTTATTTTCTACTTGACTGCAAATATTACAAGCAGCTGTAAAGGGGAAAATGCTGGGCCAGAGAGATAACCCAATGGCCTGAACTCAGGCTTTGCTTATAGAAGCCCCAGATTCACTCCCTGGGACCGTACGGTCTCCCAAGCACTACCAGGCACCCTTCTCCGGGGCACTGCCAGACACCATGCTCCTGAACACTGCCAAGTGTGAACTCTGAATTAAAAAAATATATAAATGAATACATAGAATTAAATTAAAGATGTTCCATGTTCCAGAATTCTCTATAGGAGGGCCTGATAGTCAGGGTACATGGCATACATCCCATGGCACAATCTTCCTTCTCCAGGATCATTTGTGTAACTGGTGTGGGGTCAAGGTCCAGAGCTTAAAGGTTCAATCTATTAATGAGAAGAAGACCTTTTTTCCAGTCAGCCCTGATGTTCCCCAGCGCAGGACAGGGAGGGCAATAACTTCTCCAAACAACTCAAAACCTGTCACAGGAGGAAGGTGAGACTTTCCTAAAGGTTCAGTATTTTACTCAAGGATTTGGCACAGAACCCAAAATTGAGAGTAACTTCCTACTCTAGACAGAGTGTACCTCCTCTGCCATTGGAATTTATTTTCAAAGACAGAAAGATTCCCTTCCCTCCACACCCCTAGGTGGAAGGAAACAAGTGCATTCAACCAAATCAAAAGGCACTGGCTGTTTTTATGGAAACCTGTCTCTCCCCAACTGCCAAAGTTGCCAGGGCACCCCGTGATGGGTTGACTTTTCCAAGTTCAACTTCCTTAAAGGGGCCAGCTCTCACTAGCCCTTGGCCCTCTGCTGCCCTTAACTCACCACCCAGATTTGCTTCCTCCAGGTTCAAATGTGAGGCCTTGTCACCAAGTGAGACTAGCCACTGCCCTTCCTAAGTAACTTCAAGCTGACCTCAGAGCCCTTGCCCCCTCTTTCTTTCCCTCAGTGGAGATAGCAGCCACTTATGTACCTAGAATGGAGGGGAGTGTCGCCAAGCAGGGCTTAGCCACTTGGTTCAGAAGCAGCTGTGCTGGGGAAGGCTGAGGAAGGGGGAGAGAGGAAGGAAGCTCACCAGGCTGCTTTGCAGATTCTTGCCTGGAAGGTTGAAAGTGTTTCTTGCTGCAGACTCAACATTAAGCCTTTTCAGCAGCTGAGGAGGAAAAGGTCCCTTGCCTCCAACCCACAGTTAGCTGCCCCTTGAGAAACAGAAGGAAGAGCTATTGGGCCTATCTGACACCTGCCCTGTACAAACCGCGGGGTCTGGTGGGCAGTCACCCCAGGAAAGGCCGAGAGAAACCAGGCGCTCCAAACACACTTCCACAGCCACAGAACTCTCAGTCCCTAGAGCCTTGGGGCCCCGGGCCCAAGCTATCCTACTTTTAAATCTCACCTCTTCTTTCTACTGGCTGTAAACTTAATCTCGCTAAATCTCTATTTCCTTGTATGTTAAGTGGATGAAATAAGAGTCTTTACCTCTTGGGATTAAATGAGATTAAGTGCTTAGCACAAGCCTTGGGCACATAGTAAGCACCCCATAAATGTTCCTTGTTATCATGAAAGTCTCTTTAAGGTCTTTGAGGAAAAGAGCTTCCGCACTCCGCACACTGAACTGTCTCCTAGAATGCTGTGTCTGTCCCAATGGGCCTCTTCCTTCTTTCTCTGCCTGTCCCCTCCAGTCCTTCATACAACAAAATTATCCCTGGTGCCCTTTGCACAACAGATATTCTTTTTCTTGTATAACCCTGGAAACAAAAATGGCTAACGGGTTATTGAAATACCTATTTTCTAAAAGCCACAATAGAGAAAAGAAAAGAGCATTGCCCACTAAATAACTGAAATCAAGGCCCACTTGCCTTTTTGTTTTTGATGTGAGGAGGGACGACCCAGGACAATGCTTCTTCTTGCCCAAGTGGGGAGGAGAGGGCAGTTAGGATAGAGAAGGGACCACTGTGAAAATGATAGTTGGAAATGACTCTAGACAAGAACTCAGTGCTGAAAGTAGGTAAAGGGGTACACATGATAACAATTTAGTACCTGTATTGCAAACCATAATGCCCAAAAGGAAAAGCAGGTGGGGGAGGGGAAAAGAGAGAGAGAGAGAGAGAGAGAGAGAGAGAGAGAGAGAGAGAGAGAGAGAAGTGGAAAAGTGCCTGGCATAGGGGTATAGGGGCAGACTGGGGGTTGGGAGTGGAAGGAGGGAAACTGGTGACACTGATGTTGGGAAATGTACACTGGTGAAAGGACCAGGGGTATTAGAACATTGTGTGATCGAAACCCAGCAGGTAGGGTGTTTGTCTTGCACACGGCCGATCTGGGTTCAATTTTTCCGTCCCTCTCGGAGAGTCCAGCAAGCTACCGAGAGTATCTTGCCCACATGGCAGAGCCTGGCAAGCTAACTGCGGCATATTCAATATGCCAAAAACAGTAACAACAAGTCTCACAACGGAGACATTACTAGTGCCCACTCGAGCAAATCGATGAGCAACGGGATGACAGTGATACAGACAGTGATACAGTGACTGAAATCCAATCCTGAGAAACTTTGGAACTGTGCATCTCACTATGATTTAATAAAAAAAATTTTTAAAAAAGGATGTGCTGGGGATAGCAGTGCTGGGGACAACCAGAGCCATATCCAGTGATGTTACAGGGTAGCAGCATGGGCGGGTGGGGGGAGCAGGGAGCGCCAGGGATTAAGCTCAGGGCCTTGTTCTTGGGGCATATGCTTCAGCCCTTTGAGTCCGTCCCACTTGACCTTCTGTATCTTCCAAATAAACCCTCAGCAGCCCCCTGTCCCATCCAACCCTGCTATTCTGCTCTGGACTAGGGGGGTGCGGAACCTGAGAGAGGTAGGTAAGTGGCTCTCCCCAGCTCCTCAAAAAAGCAGCTTATCAGGGACTGAAACATCGGCCTGTGCTCGCCGTGACAGCAGGAGCTGCCTGAGAAGAGAGACTGAGATAAATGAAGGATCCTTCATCCCCGTCAGCGTGGGCCAGACAGAAACCAGGTGCAGGGCAGCGAGCCTTCATCCTCTGTAAACAACCTCCCCGCGCCCACTGCAGCAGCCGAGCCCGAGAGGAGGATTAGAAGAA
The DNA here is from genome assembly GCF_027595985.1 of Sorex araneus. Classification (NCBI taxonomy): domain Eukaryota; kingdom Metazoa; phylum Chordata; class Mammalia; order Eulipotyphla; family Soricidae; genus Sorex; species Sorex araneus. Next base: position 215,043,317 of record NC_073304.1, on the reverse strand, counting down.
CAGCTTCTGCAGGCCTGGGGCCTCTCAGCTGGACAGTGAGTTAAAGGGCACACAAGATAACGCGCTGCTGGGAAAGATGCTTGAGGAAACACAGCCATTCATCAACCAGGGGTTCGCTTGACCTGGCAGGAGAGAATCTGATATCTAAACAGTTCCCTGCGTCCCTGAAGCGCTCTGAAAGTTCTCCAGCAAAATATTTGATACCACCCCAGATAACGACCCAAGGCGTTTCCCTGTCAGAACTAGGAGTTGTGTCCGTGAGAGGAGAAAGGCCTGGTCAGCGCTAGATTGGGCAAATGTCAAGCAGTGTGGAGTAGGGGTATCCCTTCTATGCTGGTTAGGGTCCTTTCTTCTTGGTCAGTCCAGTAAGGGCGAAGTCCTGGCCCACCAAAGTTAGTCTTCTTGATTCCTTAATGAAACGTGAATTCTAAATCTCTCTCAAAGGCCACTGTCACTTGCCTCCCTTCCTGCATCTATGATACATGTTTCACTGCAGGAAATGGACTCAGGAGGTAGATTGATGCCAGCTTCATCCACCTGAGATCTCAAAACAAAAGTTAAGTGCTTGAATCCCCTCAGGGAGGTGGGGACAGACAGGCTTGACCAGATGAAAGAGCTTTTCTGTTTACAAACTATTTTTCCCAGCAGTAGGGATGAGAAGGTCTCCAGTGCCATGAGCATTTCCTTGTAAGATGGTGAGAATGGAAGAATATCACAATAGAGTCATATCTCAGGGAAGAGTGTTGGTTGCTGTGATTGTAAGGTAGAGGATAGGCACTAAAGATGAAGCTCTTAGACAGACCTGAATTCAAGTTGTAGTTCTGACATTTCCAAAAGGTGCCATCTCGGCAAAGTGATGGTTTCTCTAAGTGACAGTTTCCCCATCTGCAAAACAGAGATAGAGGCACCTTGTCCTAGGGTGAGAGATGAAGAGAAAGACAAAAATAGCACTTAGAACAATGTCCGATGAAATAAATAAGAAAGTAGAGAGAAGATCCCATTCATGGGATCTCAGTCTTTAAAATGAAATTTGGAGAGAGATGGAAAGGTGAAGGTGCTTGCCTAGAATGGTTTTCAGCCTGATTTGAATCTTGGCACTGCCAGCCATGATCCTTGAGCACAGAGCCAGGTGTGGCCACACCTAGGCGTATCTGCCACACCAAAAAAGAAATCTTGGAGACATAAAAATGAAATTTACCTAGGAAAAGTTTTAGAGAAACAGTATTCAAGCATAGAATATAGGTTTATTCTTTTTTCAAATCATTTTTATTATAGGTCATTTCAAGCATATACACAAATTTAAAAACAAGGAATCTGGGGCTGAAGTGATAGCACAGAGGGTAGGGCGTTTGCCTTGCACGCGGCTGACCCGGGTTCTAATTCCAGCATCCCATATGGTCCCCTGAGCACCACCAGGAGTAATTCCTGAGTGAAGCTCCAGTAGTAACCCCTGTGCATCGCCGGGTGTGACCCAAAAAAACAAACAAAAAAAAAACATAAGGAATCAAATACTCAACAATACCAACTGCACCAATGATCGACCAAGGCCAGTTTGACAAATGCACAGTCCCCTCCAGGTGTGGCCTGCTGTGAGCCGGCTAGCTCAGTGCCTGTTCTCTTACTGGAGAGAGGGCACAATATTTTTGCACCTGGAAACAAGTTCCACCTTTGACTAGTGGTATGATCTTGGGCAGGTCACTTCATTAATTTGATCCTAAAGTTCTTCATCTGCAAAATGATAAAATAATAATGTTGTCCATCCCCAGCAGCCTGGTGTAGATAAAATAATATATCTGTGAAAAGATCTTATAAGAGGAAGTGATATGCAAACTGGGGGTGCTAATCCCTTCCCTCACATGAAGTAGTATCAAGCCTCATTCAACCGCCACATTCTAGGAGGCCTAAGAAAAACCTGTTCTCCAATCTTGGTTTGCATTCCTCAGCCTAGCTGGCCACATTATCAAAGTTGTCACTAAAGTGCATAAAGAGAAACTGTGTTAGGAGGGCAGGAGAGATAGTACAGCAGGCAGGGCACTTACCTTGCATGCATCCTACCCAGGTTTGATTCCCAGCATCTCATATGGTCCCCTGAGTACTTCCAAGAGTAATTTTGTTGTTGTTGTTGTTATTGTTGTTGTTGTTGTTGTTGTTTGGCTAGGGGCCACATAAGGTGGTGCTGAGGAGTTACTCTTGGCTCTGCACTCAAGAATCACTCCTACTGGGCTTAGAGGACCATATGGGATGCCGGGGATCAAACTCAGGTTGGCTTTGGGCAAGGCAAGTGCTCTCCTAGCTTCACTATGTCTCTAGACTCCAGGAATAATTCTTGAATGTAGAGTCAGGAGTAACCCCTGAACATCACTGAGTGTTGTACAAAAATAGAGAGAGAAAAAGAGAAAAACTGGATTACTCCCTGTATCTAAGCCCACCCTCAAAGAAGCCCCTCACTGTGCTCCTTCTATGAGACCTGAGGGTCACTTATACCACGTGTCCTGGTCAATGTCAAGGCCTGAAAAAAGTTATATCTTGTCTGTTTCTAATGCTATCTCTTGATTAGGGTTCAGGGTGAGAATCACAGAGACCATGAGCAAAAACCTCAAAATTTCAAAATTGCATTGTGAAAAAGAAGGTATCAATATCATAACCCAAATAATTCCTTCAAAAATTATATGGAGGAGCTAGAGAGATACCACAGCTGGTTGAACATTTACCTTACCAAGACTGACCCAGCTCTAATGCCCAGAACTATATATGGTCCTCTGAGTTCCAACAGGTGTGATCTCTCAACTCAGAGCAAGGAATAAGCCGAGTACCACTGGGTCTGACCCAAAACTAAAAGAAAACAAAATTATTTGGAGATAAATCAGAATTTTAAGATGCAGGGCTAGAGAAATTGCAGAGTGGTCTAGAGCAGCATTCTGCAACCTTATCACACCTGCAGACCAGCACCTATCCCACATACCACTATAGACCAGCACATCTAAGGCACTAGACCAACAGTTTTCAAATGTTCTACTCCTGCACACCAGAACTGGTCCTTGGACTGATGGTTGAAGACCACTGATCTAGAGCATCTGCCTACCAAGCTTCAAGCCAATAGTCAAAAGTTCAAAATTCCAGGGCCGGAGCAATAGCACAGCAGGCAGTGCATTTGCCTTGCACGCGGCTGACCCGGGTTTGATTCCCAGCATCCCATATGTTCCCCCGAGCATCGCCAGGAGTAATTCCTGAGTGCATGAGCCAGGAGTAACCCCTGTGCATCGCTGGGTGTGACCCAAAAAAGAAAAAACAAGTTCAAAATTCCCATGTCCCATATTGCTGAGAGCAGTAGTCCTGACAACACTCCCTTTTGAGCCTGAATGCCCCTGCTATCTGCCATCTCGCGCACTATGTCCAGCCAGGTGCCCTGAGCACTGCCTGTGTGGCCTCCCCAGACAAAATCTTAAAAAGAAATTCAGCTGTGGGACAAAGAGATAGTACAATGGGTAGGGCGTTGGCCTTGTACATGTCATATGGGATTCAATCTCCGGAACCCCATATGGTTCCCATATGATTACACCTGCCAGAGTCAGGAGTAAGCCTTAAGCACCATGAGGTGGTGCTTAAGGCCTCCCATCACCCCCCATACACACCAAAAGAAAAAACAGAAAGTAATGTCTGACCCAAGTTTTACCCCTTGAGTGATTTTGGCTCTAGCAGGAAAGAAACTTTCTCTTGTTTTTTCTTCCCTTGACGAGAAGAGAATTTCAGAATTTCATCCTTGCCTTAATCTCTGCCTCCTGGTGGCCCATGAAAACTATATTCCCTTGCTCAGCAGGGCACAACCACTTATTTCCAGCTGTCCTTTCCCCATCTCCTAGCTCCTCACCCAAGTCCTTGCTGGAGACAGATTGCTCCAGCAAGTTATTTTCTCACCACTGTGCCCCGGCTGTTTTGCATCCCTGGAGCACATCAGGACTGGGAAGAAATGAAAGGACCGGAGCCATGTCAGCTACACTGGGGCCCAGGTCACTGGTGATCAGATTTTTTAATGAACACGGAGGCCAGGGACTTGAAAGGAAGGTCGGGGTTCACAGGAGGGCGAGCACAATATGCGACTGGATTATTAAATCCTGAGTGTGTGGACATTGATGTTCTTCCAATACCCATTTCTCCCAGGAGTTCAATGTGACGCTGAGCAGACGGGACTCCTGATCTCCTGGACGCCTTTGACTCCTTGCTGTCAGAGAAGTATTAAGGATATTTGACAATTGGGTTTTGTCTGAAGAGTTTGGCTCTTGCAGTGACTTTCCACATGAACTGCCAGGTGCAGTCCTGGGGGCCCCCAAGCACCAGCAGGTGACCCAGGTAATCCCCTGGACTACAGGGCCCTGGCAGCACCACACCCTTGGGTTCTAGCATTGAACAGAGGACCAGTTGACTGGGAATCACAGGGAAGAGTCCTTGGGACTCTTGAGCAAGGCTTGGGTGATACACCCCATCCAGAAAAGAAGAAAAGGAAACCACACATCAGTAGCTTGATGATTATAGATGCAAAAGCCCTCAACAAAATGCTCACAGACTGGTATTGGGGACATGGTTTACGTGATAGAACACATGCCTTATATTTATGAGGGTCTGGGTTCAATCCCCAGTACTATCAAGTATGACCCTAGTTCCCCAATCCTGGAACCTCCAGCCTAAACACTGCTAGAAATCCCCTCCACAGCAATTTAAAAATACCAGTAAATCAATTTCATTACATTAAAATAACCAGTTAAAAGGATGATCTGGGGGCTGGAGCGATAGCACAGCGGATAGGGTTTTTGCCTTGCTTGCGGCCGACCCAGGTTCGATTCCCAGCATCCCATATGGTCCCCTGAGCACCGTCAGGAGTAATTCCTGAGTGCAGAGCCAGGAGTAACCCCTGTGCATCACCAGGTATGACCCAAAAAGCAAAAAAAAAAAAAAAAAGGATGATCCACAATGATCAGGTAGGGTTTACCCCTAAGATACAAGCATGATCAACAGACATAAATCACTACACCATATTAATAAAATGAAGGATTAAAATATATATATGTATATATTATATAACCAGTGCCTAAGTGATAGTACACTTGGGATAAGACACTTGCCTTGCACATGGTCAAGCTGTATTCAGTCCCTGGCATCCCATATGGTCCCCTGGTTACCCTGAACCCTCCAGGAGTAATCTCATAGCACAGAGCCAGGAGTAAGCCCTGAACATTGCCAGGTGTGGCCCAAACTACCCATCCAAAATCATCTCCTTAATAAATGATATTAGAAAAACTTTATATCCATCCACCTGTCAGAGAGTGAATTTAAATTCTATTTTATATTGTACATAACTCAAAATATTTAATATTTTATTATTTTATTTAATATTTTAATATAACACCTAAAATAATAAAATTCTAGAATAAAGTACAGAGGGGAAAACTCCTTGATACTATCTTAGAAATGAATTTTTTTGATATGTCAACAAAAGCAAGAATAAATAAGTGAGACTGTGTCAAACTGAAAACTCAAGGAAAATGGTTAATAAAATGAAAAAGCAATGCGGTGCTCAGGGGACCATATGAGATGCTGGGCACCCAACTGGGGTAGGTCACAAGCAAGGCAAGCACCTTAACCCTGTACTATCTCTCCAGTCCCAGTTGTGCAATCTCTTTTGAAGTGCAAGGGTGGAAAGATGAATGCATAAATTAAAAGTTATGCAAAACCAGTCTGACAAAGTGGTAGTCATTAAATTCAGTTAGTTGATTCATAAGTGCTCAATGTACTATTCTTCTGATCTTTTCTCAAAACTTGAAACTTTTTTAATAATAAAAATCTGGAGAAAATATTAAATCACTATATGGATCAAGGTGAAGAAAATAAGACCAGGCCACCATATGCACACAAAATAGATTCAAGCCCCCAAATAGTTTTCTGTTTCAATAAGTATTAACTCTAGGTATGAGTGCCAAGGAAGGGAAATGGAAATTTTTTAAAGGCAATGAGCTTTAGGGGGCAGAGGAATAGTACAACAGATCAAGCATTTGACTTGCACGTGGTCAACCCTGGTTCACTCCTCGGCATCCCATATGGTCCCCCAAGCCTGCCAAGAGTGATTCCTGAGTTCAGAACCAGGAGTAACTCCTGAGCACTGCCATGTAAAACCTAAAAACCTAAAAAAAGCCATGAGCTTTATTAATAAGATACAGTCATTGTCATGTGACTGTACAAACCCTTTATCTCCTTTCTGTAAGTCTCAGTTCCATTACACATGAAATAGGAATCGTGGGACTGGAGCAATGGTACAGCAAGTAGGGCTCTTGCCTTGCATGCAGCTGACCTGGGTCCCATCCCCATAATCCCATGTCATCTCCAGAGCCTACCAGAAGTGATTCCTGAGTCCAGACACAGGAGTAACCCCTGAGCACTGCCGGATGTGACCCCAAAACAAAACAAAATTAATACTTTTTAATTTTCTCTTTATCTACAAACAGGCATGAGCCCTACCCACTGTAATCTTTCCAAACCCTTCATATATATTTTCAAGATTGAATTTTCCCTAGGTAGTAAGAACACAAAAATGGATAGACACATAAACAAGAGATAAGAGCAATCTGATAAGTGCTCAGCAGAGGGGTTTGCAAGTCAGGAGCAAAGCAAACAAGGAGAGAGATTAGCTATGCCTATGGAGGTGGAAAGGTTTCTTGGATGAAGTGACAGTTGAGCTGCAACTTGGAAGAATAGAACTCTTCAAACATAGAATGGATAATAAGGGGCCAGAGCGATAGAGCACAGTGGTTAGGGCATTTGCCTTGCCTGCGACTGACCCAGGTTTGATCCCAAGAATCCATATGGTCTCCTGAGCACCACCAAGAATAATTCTTGAATGCAGAACCAGGAGCATCAGTGGGTGTGGCCCAAAAACAAACAAACAAAAAAATTAATATAAAAGTGTTCAGGAGCATGGAAGCACTTTATTAGAAGCCAAAATAGAAAAGTATCATGTTTTTATTTCAGAGCAAAATCAGGAAAGTTATGAAATGTTAAAAGAAAAAAGAGTGATAGCTCAGGGGTTAAGACATTTTCCTAACATATGATCAACCCCAGTTGGCACACAATCCCTGGCACTCCTCTGGTCCTCCCACCACTGCTCCAAGGATTCATGAGCACAGAGACAGGAGTGAGACCTGAACACTGCCAAGTGTATCCCCCACCACCACCACCAATATTTTTTAATTTAAAAAATAAAAAGAGAGTCACTTAAGTCAACTGCCTTCTCTTCTTTCCACTTTTACATTGCTTCTCTTATGGCCAATATATTTTATTTTTTAAGTTCATGACCTCCTTCCCAACGTTAAATTTTTAATATTTATCTCCCAATTATCCTTGTATTTAAAAAGAACTTGCAGCTATTTCCTCTAGATTGGTTTATTCCTGCAGTACATTTCAATCTTTTGTGGGGGTAGAGGATATACCCAGATGGACTCAGGGCTTACTCCTGGCTCTACACTAGGAATTACTCCTGGCAATAATCCGGGGACTATATGGGTTGCCAGGAATCAAACCCTGGGTCAGCTGCGTGCAAAAGCCAAGCACTCTATCTGCAATACTATCGCTCATACTTTTTTAATCCCTCAGAATAACAGCTCACTCTACATTTTGGTGCGTTTGTCTTGGCTCTTTTATCAGGAGCCCATTCTTAACATCTGAAAGAGCTCTGGGGGTCCTCCACTATTTCCTCAGATTAATTGAAATTCCTTCATCCTTCCTTTCTTTAGGTAACATTAGGGCAGATGACAAGAGGAGTGAAAGTGAGAGTTGGAAGAGGTTCATGAAGACAACTTGACCTTATAAATAGGAAGTCTTAGTCTCCACCCCAAACTCTACTGCTGCTTAATGATTTTCTGCAAAAAATAAGAGAGAGAGAGAGAGAGAGAGAGAGAGAGAGAGAGAGAGAGAGAGAGAGAGAAATTGTATTCTCTTTGGTCAAGGGTCTAAGGGACTATCTGAAAAGTAAGTGATATTTCACTTACTTTGAATTGCTCAGAGTCCCTGAGCTTGTGAAATTACTAAATCCCATTAGTCCAACAACAGCCATCTCCAGGCTGGCTCCAGCACATAAAAAAAGGAACTGGTAAGATGCCTGGATCCTGCCTTCCCCTAAGCTATTTAATTTGTTTGACACCTTTTAGTGGTAAAAGCTCAGGTGGAGGAACACTGAAGCCGGATGAGGACGAGGATCTCTAAATATGTTGAAAATGTTATCTGTTCTTTCTCAAATATGTCTCTCCCATTCAGGTATTTGCTCTCTGATAGCCTCTTACCTTGGCAGCCACTGAGTCTTTGTACCTTGTATTTCAAAACTGATAAGGACAGGCTCTGAGTACTTGGTGGAGAGAGACCATATGTGACTTGGCTGCGTGGCCTCAAACTGGCGCTCACTCGCCTCCCCCTTGTTGTGCCTGCCTTGCTCTTCCAGAGAGCAGAAGGTAATGAAAAGGAGAAAATAAATGGGCTTTCTCTGAGGGATTCACACATGCATCCTCTCTAGTGATCTTCTTATCTGCAGACTTGGCAAATTCTTTACAACATCTGATTAAGGAAGGGCTTTTTTGATGTTTCTGCATGTTCTCGATTTACTGCCCTGCTGCTGGGATATGATGAGATGCCCTTATCAGGAGCCCCTTCAGAGCTTCCCAGACAGCTTGCAAAGTCTGCGTATTTTTTTAAATAAACAGCAAGCTAGTCCCCGAATGTGGCTTCTTTGGGGGCTAAAGCAACATTTGCATAAAGCCGAGAGTAGATACCAGACCCAAGTGATCTACTGCCCCTAATCTGGCTCAGTGTCCCTGCTTGCTCTTCTTTATCTCTCCCCACAGACTCCTCATTATACAAATCTTACCATCATCAGGACCAGTCTTTAGCTCCCTAGGCCCTGGGCTGAGGGGCCGAATGGGAAGCTGCTATGTCTCCAGATTTCTGTCTTCTCTCTGCAGACCATTGTTGGGAGGGTCACAGGCATAAGGGTTGGTGTTTGGACTTCTGTGCTGCTTATTCCAATGTTTTTGAAACTCTGTGTCTCCCATGACTAGGCTCTCCAATAAGGTGGCCGAAGGTGTGACATGGTAGGTATGGGGTGAGGACAAGGGGAGAGATATGGAAGGAGGCAGATTCATGAAAGAAAGCAGTGGTCTTAAACACCAGAACTAAAAACCTGTACGTTTATCTACTTTTATGAGATAACTCTTATTAACATGGAAATCAGAGCATTTGCTTACCAGTCGTGAGGATTTGGGAAGAGATTCCTCAAGGAGAACCAGATTTATCTCCATATCCTCCTTTCCATTTTCCTCAGACTTGCTGTAATAGTCCAAATATAAGCCTTCAGCTTCTAGACCAGTCCTAGAGTATCTACATCTTCCCTAATTTGGAGAGGACCACCCAAATGGAAAATCCCCGTAGTAAGACCTCCATCATAGCCAAACGCTGAATCATTTTAGGTTTTCACAGAATCTGCAAGTCAACCAATATTTTACTTGGAATCTTATTGAAGGAATGTTTTATGTTTAAGGGTCACACAGAAAAGGATATTCCCTAGTTGAACCTGGACATCTTGATGCTTGGGAAGTCTCCTTGATTTCCCTTTTCCAATAGAAAAAATATAATCACCTAAGACTGTAAGCAAAATCTATACAACTGAGGGGCTGGAGCAATAGCACAGCAGTTAGGGCGTTTGCCTTACAGCAGGTAAAATGCTTGTTTTGAACACAGCTGACCATCGTTCCATCCTTGGCACCCCACATGGTCCCCTGAGTCCTGCCAGGAGTGATTCCTTAGCACAGAGCCAGGAGTTAGACCTGAGCACTGCCAAGTGTCTTCCATGAACCAAACCACAACCAAAAATGGTTAATTTTAGATATGTGATCTTGGGTACATTATTTATTTTGTTTGAGCATCAGATTTCTTTTTTTTTTCTTTTTGGGTCACACCCAGCGATGCACAGGGGTTACTCCTGGTTCATGCACTCAGAAATTATTCCTGGCGGTGCTCGGAGGACCATATGGGATGCTGGGAATCGAACCCAGGTCAGCTGCATGCAAGGCAAACGCCCTACCCGCTGTGCTATCGCTCCAGTTCCCTGAGCATTAGATTTCTCGAGAGTGATGATCATCCCACTTCCCAGAGACATGCTGAGAAATAAGGACTAACAGCAAAGTGTTATGTGAATGTCAATAGCAACAGCAATGAAAATTAAAATAATAACAGCTATCACCAAGGAGGGTAGAACACTATGAAAGAAATATTCGGCACACAGGGCTAGAAAGATGGTAGAGTGGGTAGGGCTCTTGCCTTGCACACCTCCAATCCGAGTTCAATCCTCAGCATCCCATATGGTACCTCAAGCATTGCCAGGAGTAATTCCTGAATGGAGAGCCAGGAGAAATCCCTGAGCATCACCAGGTGTGCCCCTCACAAAAGAAAGAAATATTCTACTCACCCCCAAAATGGAGGGAATCCCAGGGATAAGTCTCAGTGATAGAGTGTAGACTCACAACATGCTTGTGATGGGGGCTGGAGCGATAGCACAGCGGGTAGGGCGTTTACCTTGCACTCGGCCGACCTGGGTTCAAATCCCAGCATCCCATATGGTCCCCTGAGCACCGCCAGGAGTAATTCCTGAGTGCAGAGCCAGGAGTAAGCCCTGTGCATCGCCAGGTGTGACCCAAAAAGCAAAAAAAAAAAAAAAACCATGCTTGTGATAACATGTAATAGACTCTGAGTTTAATTCTCAGCAGTAAAGGAAAAATAGAAGTATCATTTCCTAGACAGCAACGATAAAGACAATAAAACTGAAGTAGCTGCCTTAGTAGAGGTCATCTGCACTTCCCTCCCTAGAGATAATGAAGCGCTCCTTCTCCCTTGTCTACAGTTTCTCTGCTCTATTGCACCTTTCCAACTGTTTGCAAATTAGACAAATATTGCTCTACAAATGTTTGTTCCCACAAATGGTTTCCACATCCGGCCCCCCTATCCTGGGCTTGAGGATTTATAGAGATTGTTGTATCAGTGCCTGATTATCATCAGTCACTGACCTAAACGGTCAAGGTGATGGGCACATTTTGCAAAAGATAAGGATTCTTTTCTTTTCCCACCAGTCACCAGCAGACCCCCGTGTCCCTCTCTGCCCAAGCTTTCCTGCCTGTACCAACTGGATTATAGTGTCTGATATTCCCACTCAACTCAGAACATATCCAACCAACCTTTTTATCTTCTGTTCTATGTGAGTATTTCATGGAAAGTATTAACAAAGGAATAAAAGAATAGAGTGAGGAAAGCTCTAGAAACATTGTCTAGGAGAAACAAATGAAGCAATCAGGAATGTGTGTTACCCTAAAGGACACAAGACCCTGGGGACACACTACAGTTGTGTTTAAATATTTAAAGAGCAACATATGGGAAAGGAATGGAGTCACTTGGTTGACTCCAGAAGGCACCAGGATAGTATAATCAGTGGATTAAAAGTAGGGGCCAGGAGGCTAGCACAGAGGTCAAGGCACTTGCCGGGTTTGAATCCCAGTCACCATATACATGGTTGTGAGGACCACCAGGGGTCTCTTCTGAGCACAGAGTGAGGAAAAACCCTTTTAAGGACCGCTAGGTATGGCCTAAAACCAAAAAAGAAACAAGAACAAGTAATTTTACAGGGTTGTGGAGAAAAAGAGAGTTGAGATTTGGAAGGTGAGGATACCACTCCAGAGACAGAGTATAGAAAGACAAGCAGGTCAGAGAGACAGAACAGTGGGTAAGGAGCTTTTCTTGCAAGCAGCTGGCCCTGACCCTTACCGTGGGTGACCTCAAAACCAAAAAGAGAAAAGAAAAAAAGAAAGAAGGACAGAATCCTGGTAGTTTCTGATGTCCCCAAGCAAGGCTTCAGAATAGACCCTCTGACTCAGGCAACCAGCCTGATATGGGAAGAACTCCTGGGTCCTCAGAGAGAGTCTCTGGACAAGTATCTGAGTCTCAAGCCCTGTCAGTTGAAAGGAAAAGGTAGGTGGGAAAAGGCTCCCCCAGAACTCCACTGACCCAAGCAAGAATCTGAGTTATGTCTCTGCAACTGAGCAAACATTTACACTTGTCAACAAGAATAAAATGGAAAACTATGCTTAAAAGTCCTGGGAAGGAAAAATAGAATCAGGTTCTTTCTTGTGTTTTAGGAGAAGAATCTAGCTTCACTAGCTGCCCAATTCCTAGCCAGTGCAGAAGACACAAAAGCAAGAGGTTTGGGACTATAGAGATGGAACAGCGATTAAGGCACTGCTTTGCATGAAGCTAACCAGGTTTAATCCCCAGTACCCCAGATGGTCCCCCAAGCCTATCCCCAATAGTAATCCTTGACCACAGAGCCGGGAGTAAGCCCTGAGCATGGCCACATGGTGTGGCCCCCAAACAAAACAAACAAAAAAAAAATAGAAAGTTGAACCTGAAGTTAAGGGCTGTTATTATGTATTAACTAAATATTATTTGTCTTACATTTTTCTTTTCCCTCTCAGTGTTTTAGCTACATACCATTTGAGTCATAGTTCCCGTACTTTTTTTTCCCATGTCCAGAACTGAGAATTGGGTAGAGAAAGATTCCACTAAGGAACTTTTAACAGAAAGCTCTCCTTTGCACCACTATTCTGAAAATGCCCTATTTTCTGCTCATACTTCTTATATGTTTCATTTGTACCACTTGCAGTCAAAATATAGACTCTAAAGCATAGAAAGGGAAGAGGACCTTCCTAGGTACCTATCTCCCTAGCAGCCTTTCACTGGCAGTTGCAACCACATCTGTAAAGCTGAATACAAGATCAGTTTGTTTTCTGGCTTGCAAACACCAGTTTTAGTGTTTATTTACAGATTGATCTGTGAATGTGTCCTTAGGAATGTGCCCTGCCATGGATTTCAATGACTTTTAAAAGTTCACACAGCAGATGGGAACCAGCAAACTTGCAGACCCATTCAAAGGCATCTTTGCAAATTTCTATTGCTTTTCTAACCCAAAGGAATCTGAATAGCGAATTAGAGGCCTTTGGGGAGGGGAATAAGAGGGTGTTGGGTGGACGGGTGGAAATGGGGGTAGGGGTGAGGGGTGAAGGGGTGGAGGTACCCCACCCATATCACACACACACACACACACACACACACACACACACACACACGTACACACCTCCACCTAGCCTCCAGGGAAGATGTTGCCCCTTCTGGCATTCCTCTCACTCTGTTTCCATCTTTCCTGTCAAGTCCTAAGGCTGTCTTCTGAAAATTGAGTTTCAGAAAATACCTGAGTGAGGGCCAGAGCGATAGTACAGCAGGTAGGGCATTGGCCTTGAACATGGTGGACACAAATTCCATCTGCAGCTCCCCAAAGGGTCTCCTGAGCCCACCAGGAGTGATCCCTGACCGCAGAATCAGAAGTAAATCCCTGAGGAGGGAAAGAAAAGCACCTGAGTATAAAAAGGAGAGACGGTGGAGTGACTAGAGGTGGTGGAAGGAGGTAAGGAAATTTGGGACTTGAAAAGCATCTGGTAGTTTTTCCAGACAACACCAGCCTGTGCATACCTTTCTTTCAAATGTCTCCAAGACCCCTCCACACACACATACACTCAGCATATGTGGATTTTTACCTCTTCAGATTCCCCATCTCCCCAAAGCAACATGTCTCCCCAAAACAACATGTCTGAGTAGAGATCAAGGACAGAACCCAAATGGACACTCATAGAACTCTAGCCAAAACCACTACAGCCAAGACCTGTCACCTTCAAGTCTCTGGGGGTCAGAATGCCCTCCCCAGCTTCTCTCTTCCTAAGGGGCAATCTCAAAATCTAAGGGGGGAGGAGGAGTGGGAGGGATGACAGGTGATTTTTTTTCTTTTCTTTGACAGTTCTCCTTTCCCTTTTCCTGCCATAAGTCAAGACATCCTCTTTGACTAGGATCCATGTGTAGTTCTAGGATAGAAGTAAGCAAAAGGATGTCATCAATTCTCAGAAATTTCCAACAATGGTAACTGACCAGATCGGAACTGAATGGTCTTCCGGAGGTAGGTCTCTGTGACTATCCCAACAAGACCTGCTTCTGCCCTGGAGTTCCACTTAGTAGTGAAAGTTAAAGCTTCTCCTCCTGGTCCTCTTTCCTACCCAAACAATCCTATATGCAGGTATAGGTGAATGTTGTATTTTTATTTTGAGGGGTTTTGACCTAGCAGAGAAAGTCACTGCAAATGATCTCAGAAAAGATCAAAGGAAATCTCTGGCCTGGTCTGTCCCATTGGGGTAAAAAGCACACTAGTACTTTGGGGTGGGGTGGGGTGTGGGGGAGTTGGGAGGCTGGGAGGAGAAAGGAAAGGGTTCTTGTGAGGACAGCAACACCCCTCTATCTCTTTCCCAGAAAGAAGGATGGCTTCCTGGTCTATCTGCCACCATTTTTACTGACCTAGACTTCTAGGTTTACCTCTAAACCCCTCACCCTTCCCAAGCTAAGGCTTTCCTTGAGTTTACACTTGCTTAAGTAAAAGAAATCCAAACAAAACAAACAAAAACTCTATGGAGCAGACTCTCCCTGAAGCTGTAAAGCAAACTAACATTTGTCTGACAGCTTCCCCTTTTTGAAAAAATTTCTCTTAGTTGCCTTTTATTTTTGACTCTACATGTATTACCTCACATTAATACATTGATTATAATCATACCCTGGTTAATCAAACATCTGAAATTGACATCACTTTTGAGTACCCTTTAAAGGGGGGTGCCTGACTTCTAGACAGAAAAATTTTATTTAATGTTCTTTTTGTCAATAAATATTTACTAAACATCTACTATATGCCAGACACTGGCACTAGAAATGGACTATGAGTGAAATAGACAAAAGTTTCAACCTTGATGGATCTGATTTTCTAAAATGTTGGGAGACAAGAGATTGCTCATATATGGTGGCTGGAAACATACATGACACTTCATTTCTTTACTTCTTTTATGTATTGGGAAATGTTCCAGTTGTTCAAAGTTCACCAGGTTTTTCTACCATGAACCAGAATTTATAATCCTAATAACGGGCAAATAAGTGGCCCTTTGCAGTTCTGGATCATCTCCCCAACTGGACAGTTCCATTTTAGCCTTCTCCCCGCACCACCTCCCCCCCAAAAGCAATCAGTTGCTGAACCGTGGTCTGTCCTTTGGGAGGTCCAAGTTGCTGGTCCAGCAAGAGTGGAAAGACCAGGGCATGACCCCACGACCGGGCCTCTTCCCTGCCCTTCTGGCCTCAGCAATTCCCTGGACAGGCGGCTCCACCAGGGCTGTGGGGGGTGGGGGGCTGCCAGCCTCTTAGGGCTGAACTCTCCGTGAACCAGGAAGGGAAGGGGGTGGGGTCAGCAGAGCCCAGTCAGTGAGCGCGGCAGGAGAGATGAGGCTTCTGGGCCAACCTCTCTGGCTGAGTAAATATTGAGCTGCCTCATCTCCAAGGTGGGGGTTGAAATGGAGCTGTCAGGCCAGAGTAAACTGAAGGGAGCTTCAGGCCTCTGAGGAGCAGAGGGCGCATGCTTTGTGGGGCTCCTTCCCTCCTAGGTTCCCCCCAGGCAGGAAAGACTGCAGGGCTCAGTCTGGACCAAGGCCAGTAATCTTGAGAGCTGGAGAGATGCGGACTTGGGAAGGATAGTGAGATGAATGAGTGTTTTGGTTCTTTTTCCTTTTTTTGCTTTTTTTTGGGTCACACCCGACGATGGACAGGAGTTATTCCTGGCTCATGCACTCAGGAATTAGTCCAGGCAGTGCTCGGGGGACCATATGGGATGCTGGGAATCGAACCCGGGTTGGCCGCGTGCAAGGCAAATGCCCTTCCCGCTGTGCTATTGCTCCAGCCCGGAGATGAATGAGTTTTGCCTAGGACAGTAGACTCTCTTCTACAGGATGCTCCCTACCCCACCCTCCCACCACCTCTCACTGCGAAATTTCACACTCCTTATTTTTTTCTTCTAATTTTAATTTAATTTTAGGCACCGTGGCTCAAGAAACTGTTATTAATAGGGTGTCATACCTGAAATATTCCAGCATCACACCCTCTGCCTGAGAGTCCTCTTCTTTCTGTCGTTGTCCCAGTGCCCCTCCCCCCTCCTCCCTATGGTAAGCTTCCTACTTAATGAATGTCTTCTTCACTCTTCAGAGGACAGGATTGAGCCATGCTGCAGATCGTTCAGTTTAAAGACTGGGAAACCAAGGGAGTTAAAGGGATTTACCTGAGGACACACAAGGAGTAACATAAAATCTAGTCTCCTTAATTCCTACAAAATATTTTTTATTTCTTAAGTGTCAGATCTATTCATTTCTCAACTGAAGACACTGGGTAAAGGCCAGGAACTCAGCCTGTGAGCTGAAATGCACAGCTGCCTGAGCTCTCTGTTCTCTGAGGATTACACATTAAATATTTTGCATCTCCCACCCAGGACGCACTCTGATTATATAAAGTCTTTAGAGAGCCTGGGAAATAGCAAAAGCTGAAGCATCTGGAATATTGTGTTGAGTCATGCAAAGGAGGTCAAGCAAAGAAGTCCTTAGAGACAGGACTATACCATTAAGGGGAAATCTGGTACAAATGTAGGGGTGCTAATCTCATATATCACAGTAGGAATGTGTTCTGAGCATTACATAATTGAGCTGTCCTACCAAGAGCATGTCTCATCAAGATACCATGCTCACTGTATGGCAGCTCTCCCTGCACTTCCTTCAACTCTTTCTTGTAATTATTTTATTTACCAGTAACAAGTTCCAAGGTCATGATACCAGGTGGGTCTGTGGTTGTGAAAGGTAGGAGGGGCAAGGCAGAAGCTTGTTTCCATCATTCTAAGACTAAGAATAGCTCAGTGTGAGAAAGCCTTCCACCCCACTGAACCCAGTTTGAATCCTTGGCACTACATATGGTTTCCCAAAGCACTACCAAGGGTGACCCATGATTACAGGGCCAGGAGTAAGACCTGAGCACCATTGGGTATTGTTCAAAATCAACAATGAAGGACTGGAGCGATAGCACAGCGGGTAGGGCGTTTGCCTTGCACGAGGCCGACCCGGTTCGATTCCCAGCATCCCATATGGTCCCCTGAGCACCGCCAGGAGTAATTCCTGAGTGCAAAGCCAGGAGTAACCACTGTGCATCGCCAGATGTGACCAAAAAAGAAAAAAAAACAACAATGAAAAGAAAAATGCCTTTCACTAATATATAAAATAGAAAAATCTGTAATAAATCCTGCCAGGCAATATTCTAAGCAGTTCACTGGATAGAGAGATAGAGAGATAGGTAGATAGATAGAAATAATTTATCCTTCAACATCCTCCATTTTACACTTGAATAAATAAAAGCACATGAGGCTTGAGCGATAGTACAGCGGATAGGGTTTTTGCCTTGCATGCAGCCGACCCGGGTTCAATTCCCAGCATCCCATATGGTCCGCCGAGCACTGTCAGGAGGAATTCCTGAGTGCATGAGCCAGGAATAACCCCTGTGCATAGCCAGGTGTGACCCAAAAAGCAAAAGAAAGAAGGAAGGAAAGAAAGAAAGAAAGAAAGAAAGAAAGAAAGAAAGAAAGAAAGAAAGAAAGAAAGAAAGAAAGAAAGAAAGAAAGAAAGAAAGAAAGAAAGAAAGAAAGAAAGAAAGAAAGAAAGGAAGGAAGAAAGAAAGAGGAAGAAAGAAAGAAAGAGGAAGAAAGAAAGAAAGAGAGAGAGAGAGAAAGAAAGAGAGAAAGAAAGAGAGAGAGAGAAAGAAAGAAAGAAAGAAAGAAAGAAAGAAAGAAAGAAAGAAAGAAAGAAAGAAAGAAAGAAAGAAAGAAAGGCACCGAAAAATCAAATAACTAGCATAAGCTCATCCAGCTAATAAAAGGAGACCATAATTAAAACTAAATTATAGTTCATGGACCAGAAAGATAGTTCAACAGGCTGTAGCACCTGCTTTTCATGTAGGAGTCCCAGGTTCTATCCCTGCCACCACATGCCCCCCCCAATCTAGCTGGGGGGTAGAGTACCTTCAAAGACTGAGCCCCTTCGAAGACTCTAAATCAGGAACTTAAAATGTCTGTTTTCAAGATTTTTCCATCTTTCCCATTGTGGAGAAAGGACAAAGAGTGTGAGCATCTGGAAACCTCCTCTCTTTTGTAGGTAAGACCCAAAAGAGAAGGGTCTCAGGCAGGTGTACTCAGCTTCTACCTGTCCTTAGTCCAATAGCCTGTCTCTAATTCCCAAAACATCTACCAGGGATCAAATAACAGAACTATAAAAAGCAAGAATTGGTACACATCGCAAAGCACAAGACTGGAGTAGGTCAGGAACAGAAACAAGAGAAAGAGGAAAGAACTTGTCCTTTTGATGATGATGATGATGATGATGATGATGATGATGATGATGATGATGATAAAAAGTCCATATGTATTTATTACCCCCCAACATCAACCCAGTGAAACAGTACTATTTACATCCCCATTTTGTAGATAATAGAACTGGGCACAACAAAATAGATAATTTACCTGGAACACAAGGTAGTAAGAGATAGGGTTCTGATTTGAACCCAGGTATTGAAAAGATTTGAACCCAGTATCCTGGCCATCTTCCCAGCCCCCTGGTTTTCCTCTGAGGCCCAATATGGAGCTCTCCCATCTCATCATCCATGGAATTTGTCCCTTCTCTCCAACTATACTCTCCTCTACTTTTCCCGAATCCCACCGGCTCCCTCCCAACAGTCAATGAGTTTGATGGAGGGATGTTCATAATAAAGAAGCTCAAATCACAAGCAAGAACTTCAGGGTTGTTGTTTTTAGTGTGTGTGTGTGTGTGTGTGTGTGTGTGTGTGTGTTGCGTGTGTTTGATGTCTTTTTCTCATTTTCTTTGGGCAGGAGATCAAAGAGCCTCATGTTGGGAGAACAAACGCTGAAGAAAAAGGCAAATGAAAGAGAAAAAGTTCACACTTTGGGAAACAGATGGTGTGGAAGGTTGGGTGAAGTAGAGACTTGGAAGCCCCCCACCAACACATCTCAGGCCGTGGAGGAGGGGCTGAGACAAGCTCCTCTGAAACCTTGAAATCTTGATCAACTTTCAACCAATCCTGAGGATCCTCCTTTCCAAGAGCAAGCAAAGGATCATCTCTAAAGATTTTTTATTCTCAAAATAGGAGAGTTTTATTTATGTTAGCTGGTAAATAGAGGTGTCTTGTCATTGTAGGAGTCTTCCAGATCTTGCAGAACTTGCTGTGGTAAACATAATGCCTCTTCCTCAGAAACTATGGAAAAGCATGGAGAAATCTCTGAATTGAAGAAGTTCTGCATTTAACATTAATAAAGACCATCAATTTCACTCAATTGAAGCAGAATGTGGTTTTTGTTTGCTTGCTTGCTTTCCTGTCCTCTCCTTTGCCGTCTATGATAGGAAAATGCATGGTTTTTTTTTTCTTTCTTTCTTCAAACAAATGGGTTTTGGGCCAGAGTGACAGTACAGTGGGTAGGGAACTTGCCTTGCATGTGGCTGACCCAGGTCCAATCCCCAGAATCCCACATGATCCCCCAAGCCCCACTAGGAATGATTCCTGAGCGCAGAGCCAGGAGTCAGCCCAGAGCACCACCAGGAATGGTCCATAAATAAAATAAATAAATAAATTATGCTTCCCATTCCAAGTGGAATTTGAAGGGGTACAAAGTCAGAAAGAGGGAGTATTTGTACATCTCACGAGGTGAGGGGGGTCATATGTATTGAGGATCACTTTGAGCCTGCTGCTGTGTTAGCAGAGAATTAATTGATTTGTCTCCCACCCTTCCCTGGGGGAATCTGGTGGTTCTGCTCTGGCCAAGAATCAAATCTGCCAGCCTTCCCCCCCTCCCCCTGTCCCTTTCATCTTCCCTCTCCCAGGACCTGTCTCTCCATAGCCCCAAGTGTCTCCTCGGAGTGGCCCCATGCTCTAACCCCGCTGCTCCCTCGTCCTCCGCCCTCTCTCCTGCTCAGGGTCTCAAGGCTGGAGGATCCATAAATACTCCAACCAGAAAGTTCTCCAGGCTTGCTCTGAATGATTCCAAAGGGGAGTTTTGATTCCACGGGTACTTGCTCGGTCCCCTGTCAAGGTGACCCCTTTGGGGAAGCCAACCTTAGTGACAATTTCAATTAAATGCAGAAAAGCAATTAATAGATTTTTTTTTTAAAGACTCAGGGCAAGACGACCGCCTCTGGGAAAGCTAGACTTGCTCTGTGGGGCTTTTCTTCCTCTCAGCTGGGGCTGCGCAATTACTGAGAACGGGGCACCTTTAACAATGGCCTCAATTGCACTAGGAAGCAAGCACTCCACTTTTCTTACCTACACTCCCGCCTGCCCCCTTCTGCTCCTTCTCTGGGTTTGAAAGTTCGAAATGAAAAAGATAGGGCAGATAAGATGCTCTCGCTGGTCCCACAATCAGTACCCCACCCCTACCTAACCCATCACGAATTGGGGGGGGGGCTGATCTGATCCCAGGTCACTGGGGATCCCAGGGTTACCCGAATGGATAAAGCCAGCCCAGCTGGATGCCCCCCCTCCTCCTGAGCGCCTGTGTCATGAGGGGCGGAAATCTGGGAACTCCCGAGGCTTTCTGAGCCCCATCCCTCCTCCTGAGCCTACCAAAGCTTTGACAGTAAGACCCGCCAGGAGACAATAGGTGGCCCTGCTGACTTGTTTAGAAAGCCCAGAGGCGCTTGGAGGTAAAAAGGTCAGCACTGGATCTGGGTGAACCCCAGTCTCCTCCGCCCACACCCTGGGCCTCTGGGTCCTGCGGAGGCTCCCTGTGGCTCCCTGGCCACCTCCCCTTCTCATACCGCAAGCAGCGCCTGCTTCCTGCTGTCCGGGCCCATGGAGAGCCGGGGTGTTCCCTACAGATGGGTTGAGGTGGGACTGGGGATGGTGGTATGGGTGGAAACTGGGAAGTTAGTGGGTTGCCCAGGAGTCTCTGAGCCACCGGGCTTCCAAAGTCCTAATGTCCCCCTTGAGTCTGCATGGAGAGCCTGGGCTGGGTGCGCGCAGCGGTTCCCTTGCATGCCGGACTGGAGTTTGGCAATGAGTGACCCCATCTTCTGGTTTTCTCTGAGCCCGCTGTCTTCCTGAGTCCTGGTAGTCGGTGGCCTTGTTCTCGGTGTCCGGAGGGTATTAGGGTGATAAAGGAAGGGGCAGAAGGCTTTTTGCCTTCCCCAGCTTCCTCCTTTTACCTCCTTTTCTGTTCTTTCCAGATTTGTTTCCCAGGACCCACTTCAAACTTCCTCCTGCTCCCAATTTTTCTGGTACCCCATCAGAAGAGATGGTTCACACCTGCAAATCTGGGGTCCAGCTCTGCCCCGAACCCACAAACTCCTTCTCTTGTTTCTCTTGATCAAGCTGAGTTCAGCTCTTTCCAACCCGCCACAAATCTGACCAACAGGCTCACTTCCCCCGCCCCCCAAGGCCCTCCTCTCCAGGAGTGGGGAGCAGAAGCAGTCAGGAAGAGAGGGGAAACAGACTTTATTGAAATGAGGTAGGTGGAGGTACAGAGAGAACCTGGCTTGCTTGGGGCTAGGGTTTCCTGAAAGTTGGTCTCTTTGGAAGGTTCCTAGTATGGTGGCGGCTCCTGGGAGCGGTCACTGCCCTGGAACCTCCCTGGGCTAACCCAGGCAAAGGGGTGGAGATGAAGGAGAGCCCTGGGTTTTTCCAGGAGGCAATAAATAGGGGAGAAACTAGTGGGGCGTGCCTGCGCCTTCCTGGTAGAGGTTTGTTGGGGCCAGGCCTTGCACAGCATTCCAGAAATTTCTGGAGTACCAAGTTGCAAAACACTTTGGTGGCTTGGAGATGAGGTCGCTGGTAGGGGGTGGGGATGGGGGTAGCAAGACTCAGAAAACCACCTCTGCAGGCTCCGCTAGTGCAATATAAATGTGCAGGGGGTTGGGGGAGGCTTTTTGGTGTGTCTCAAGGCAGCTGGTGCTATTGTAAGGTCTGTGGTGACTGGAAAGAATAAGCATTGGGAGTACGCCTGCACTCCAACACCTCCAAACAAGAAACTCCCAGGCCTCCTCTGTCTGGAGCCAGAAGGGGCAGGGGCATTAGGAGCGCATCGGGAGAATCCTGGCTCCAAGGCACTGAACTGAACAAATACAGGGAAGGAGAATCCAGGACCATGAGGCTCGTTTGCCCGGCCAGCCCCAGCTGCGTCCCCGCGCTGATGCCCAGATCCAGGGCGGAATGAAGCCTTTCGCTCCACATTTTCACAGGCGCTATGGGGTCTTCAGCCTCTGGGTCCTGAAAGGCCCCCCATCCATCAGCACCCCACCCTGGCTGGAGAAAAGTGTTCCCCCCCCTTCTCCCTGGAGAGCTCTAAACCAGCGCCTCCTGCACCCCTCCTCCACCCTCCCCAAGATCTTGCCCACGGAAGAGGCGGATGGGGAGAGCGGAGGGAAGAAGGGGCTGGGGAGTTTGATTCAGGAGGTGACGGAGCTGGGCGATGCTTCGGGGGAGGTGCACGTGGACTGGTCGGAGGCGTCTCCAGCCGCCTCCTTGGGAGCGCCTGGAGGGGCAGGGGGCAGCCGGGCTCCCTCCCGCTCGCGCTTCTTCTGCTTCATGCGCCGGTTCTGGAACCAGATCTTGACCTGCGTCTCGTTGAGCTCCAGGGTGGCGGCGATCTCCACCCTGCGGGCGCGGCTCAGGTACTTGTTGAAGTGGAACTCCTTCTCCAGCTCGGTCAGCTGCCGCGTGGTGAAGTTGGTGCGGGGCCCGCCAGGCGCGCCCAGGCCCAGCTCCGACACCTTCGCTAGGGGCGGGGCGGGAGGAGCGCGCGTCAGTTCTCACCTCTCCCGCCTCCCCCGCCCTCTGCGGGGGCCAGCCCGGCACCCCCAGCACCCTTCGGTTCAATGGCAGCTCTCCAAGTTCCCACGGATACCCATTCCCACCCTGGGGTCCTCCCCAAGGTACAGCCCACCTGAGAGCGCCCTTACCTTCCCCTCCAGGGCCACCGGAGAGAACCCAGCCTTAGCCCCGGACACCCTGGGGCCGGGGGAGGGGGGTCCGCGCGGTGTCCCCCGGGGAGCGCGTGGCCACGCCTGAGCCCTACCTGTCTTGGGTGGGTTCCTCTTCACCTTCATCCAATCGAAGGTCCGGGCGGTGGGGGTGCGGGGTTCTGTCGGGCAAGGCGATTCCTTGTCCTCCGAGAGATCGGCATAGGCCGGTGCAAAGCTGGCGGTCTGCTCGCTGGCGTAAGGGGGCTGTGGCGGAGGGTAAGGAGCCGGGCCCACCCCGCCGGTTCCGTAGCCGTCGGACAAGGCCCCGAGTTGCGCCCCATAGCTGGAAGGATGAAAGTAGCTGCCATCTCCTTCCGGTTGGCCCAGAGGGTAGTACTGAGAAGGCCCATAGCCGGGGCTGCAGGCGGCGGGGGGTACATACCCCGAAGGCGCCGAGCTCGGGAAGGGCACCCCCAAGGCCGAAGGCGACTGCTGGGCGGGGTAGCCTGAGTTCTGCTGGAGCGCAGGGCTGGGCAGCCCCCCGCCATAGCGGGTGTCCCCTGCGTAGCTGTCAACAGCCGAGGCCGAGCTGGGGGGGAAGGAAGTAGGGGCGCTGTGGGCGCTGTAGGCGCCAGGTCCACGGGTACAGAGTGGGTACTCTAAGAAGGAGTTCATCCTATTATAGTCCATGCGTGGAGGCCGCAGGAGGGTCGGCCCGTTTGGGGGAGACACCCTCTTGCCCTACAACCTTTCGGCAGTATGTCACCGCGCTGAAGCTTGCGTCCATGGCCGGACCCAGCTTGCCTGGGCCAGGACTCCCCTAGGAAGGGGGTAGGGAGTGGGGGTGGAGGGGCGCATGTGATCTCTCCCAGGCCAATGGGCGCACCGGCCAGAGTTTGGCAGCCCCTGCGCCCATCCATCACCCCCCAAGCATTAGCATGACAAAGACACTTCAATCACCCGCAGCCCATCCATCTGAGAGCGACATGGAAGCGTCAAAAACATCTTTCTTCAAAGACTTCTGGAAAGAAGGGACCAGAGGGAGAGGGGGGAAAAGTTGGAGGAATATTCAAGACTTTCCTCCCCTCCCCACCCCCAAGGCCTTCAATAGGCTCCTGGGTTATTAGATTTGGACAAATTCAACCCAGCTGCCCCTCACTCTTCCCACCCCCCCAGAGAAATCTTCCCCCCAAGGCAGTAGACCAGCAGGATGGTGAATCTCTTTACTTGCCCAGAATTCCACTCCCCCGTTTCTGTTTCTTTCTCCCAATTTGTCTTGGAGAGATGGGCCACAACGGCAGGGCAAGGTCTGTCATCTTGGGCCAAATGGGTGATTGTGAAAGCAGAGGGTGCCAAGTCACCTAAGGGTGTGAGGCCGGGTCTAGGATCTAAAGGAAGAGTTCATTTGTGAGAGGTGGAAAACTGACATTTCAGGGAGCAGGACAGACACATGGAGAGGAGGGTGAGCCATGCCCCATTTCTCTTTCCTTGTCTTTGCATAACCTAGTGCTCCCTCCTCGTTCACACAACCATTTCTCTCCCTCAGACTCCCTATATATTCTCTCTGTCTCAATCCATCTCTCCGTTCGTCCATCTCTCTCCATATTTATATCCGTTCCCTACTGATCCATCAATTCATCTCTCTAGATGTATTTATTCTCTCTCTAGCCATCCATAGCTGTAGCTGGCTCACTCACTCAGACTCAAATAACTCCCTCCGTCTCTCCAGAGAGCCACAATGAGCACAGTGCTAGGTCATGTTTACAGGTAAAAGGGAGGGGATTTTGCTTTTCTCTCTGGAGCATTTAAGGGTCATTCCTATTGTGGTTCCCTCCAACCCCTCTCTCCTTCCCCACTATCCTTCTCTTTCCCTCAATACTCTCACCCCAAAAGAGCCCTGTCTCAAATCTGCACATTCAAAAGCCATTTCTGTCTTAAAGATGACTTAAATCTCCACTGGAGCTTCTAGAATTGATGTAGGGAGTTGTCTCAGAGAGGGGAGGTTGAGGGTGGAGTCCCCGCTTGCTCTGCCTGTCTGTGGGATAGAGCTGGAGCAAGGGGAAAGAGCAGGAAGTGTTTCTGGCATTCTCTTCAGGCAGGGATGGACTGGAGGAGTAACGCTTAGGTACAGCCCATTGATTCTCCTCCTCCAGACTCTGAGGACAAGGGCTTGGCACAATCCAACTCCCACACTCATTTGTAACCTGTCAGGGTGTCTGCCTGGCCAGAGGCCTGGGACTGGGGCTAGGGCAAGTCCAGGAGGGCAAGAGTTCAGGGAGGAATCCCTGTCAGCAACTGAGCTCAGACCAGGCAGAAGCAAGTGGGCTAGGGCTGGAGGGAGCCCTCAGAACTTCTCAGGTTTCCCCTTCCCAAGCAGAATGGGGGAGTTCTCATCCCTCCGCCAAGAACCAAAGTTGACTCTCAGCATCTGTGTCTCTGCCTCTGAGTCTTCCATCAAGCCTCCTTTGCCTGTCCTCTGCTTTCTAGCTCTAGCACCCAAATCACAATCACGCACTTTCTCTTCCTTTCGGAACTCTGAGCCTCCCTGAGCTCCAACTGTGAAAGAGCCCAAAGCACTTCACAGGACCCCTGCTGTCCTCATGTATACTCTGCCTCTGACCAGGACACGTTGGGGGAGGGGACCTGCTGGAGCTTCTATAAGGGAGATGCGGTGGGGGAGGTTGAGAAAATGTTCACTGCCAAAGGGATGAGGGAAGACAAAGGAAAAAAATGCCAGGGGCCTGCAGAGGAATGGAAGAGTGTTGAGGTGGCAAACACAATTTTATGGGTAGGACTCAAACTCTTTCCCTTGACTCTGGGCTCAGGGCTTACTCCCAATTGTGCTGGAGGTCAAACCTAGGCCTCCTACAGGCAAAACATGCAGTCAACCTGCTGAACTATCTCTCTGCCCCTTTTCCATCCTTTTTGGGTTTGCAAATGCTCCTAATTTTTCCTTCTGACTTTAAGAGATCCCCCACAGGACTGGAGAAATGGTGAATAAGGTGCTTGGTTTTATGTAGCAGACCCAGGTTTATCCCCCCACATCCCTTATGGGCCCCCCAAAGCCCTCCAGGAGTGATCCCTGAGTGCAGAGCTGGGCTTAAGCACCTACCACCACAAGGTGTAACTCAAAAACATAAACAAAGTTAAAAGGTAACCTCCACAGAAGATTTGATGAAGGGGGTAGTGAAATAGGGTTGCTGCTTATCTAACCCCAAGTCTGAGTTACACCTAGAACTGATCAGGCTACCCTACTCCTGATAAATTAATTTTTGGCTTTTTATTCTTCCCTCAACCCAAGAAGGGACTGGAGTGATAGCACAGCAGGTAGGGCGTTTGCCTTGCACACAGCCAACCCGGTTCAATTCCTCCATCCCTCTTGGAGAGCCTGGCAAGCTACCGAGAGTATCCCGCCTGCAGGGCTAAGCCTGGCAAGCTACCCGTAGCGTATTCGATATGCCAAAAACAGTAACAACAAATCTCATGATGGAGACATTACTGGTCCCCACTTGAGCAAATAGATGAATGACAGTGACAACCCAAGAAGAAAATCCTCAACTCCTGCTTCCAAAATGAAAGAAACTTTTTTTTTTCTTTTTGGGTCACACCCGTGGATGCACAGGTGTTACTCCTGGCTCTGCACTCAGGAATTACTCCTGGAGGTGCTCAGGGGACCATATGGGATGCTGGGAATCGAACCTGGGTCGGCCGCATGCAAGGCAAACGCCCTACCCCGCTGTGCTATTGCTCCAGCCCCAAAAGAAACTTTTTGAGGACTAAAAGAGGAAGTAAACTTTAAGTCAGTTTAATAAAGTATTCAAAATCTGAGACTGGAGCAAATACAGGAGTTAAGGCATTTGCCTTGCATGTGGCAGACCCCAGTTTGATGCCCCCTACCACACATGGCCCCACCAAGCATCACCAGGAGTGACCTTGAGCAACTGAAACAGAGTAACTCCCAGTATGGCTCAACCCCACCTCACCCCCAAACAAGATTCAAAATCTGTTGGAGAGCTAAGGAAATTTCATCTCCCTATTAACAACTGAAGCCACCAGGCACAAATGACAAGAAAAGGGATTGAAAAGTGAGACTGGCCAATGGCAATGTTTATTTCAGCCCCAGCACTCCCAATTCACATGTTCCAGTTCATCCCAGGGCCTTGCTACTTTCCCTTTTTCAGCAGATAGATTAAAATGTAGCAGGGTGGGGCCAGAGAGATAGTATGGTGGGTAAAAGTCACTTGCCTTGCATGCAGATGACCCAAATTTGATCCCCAGCACCCCGTAGAATTCCCTGTGCCCTTCTAGGAGTGATCCCTGAGCAGAGAGCCAAGAGTAAGCCCTGAACACAGAAAACAAACAAAAATACCATGATTCTTGGACCAGGGAGTTAAATAAACAAGTTGGAGCTCATGTTTTACATTGTTTGGTTTGTTTTGTTTTGGCAGTGTTCAGGGGTTACTCCTGGCTCTGAAGTCAGGAACCAGCCCTGGAAGGGCTCAAGGACCATATGGTATGCTGGAGATCAAGCACGGGTTAGCCACATGGAAAGCAAACACCATACCCATTGTTCTATCTCTCCAGCCCCACATGTTTAACTTTTGGGAGTCCCAGGTTTGATACCAGGGACATCTTGCTTCCCTGAGCACCTCCAGATATGGCCAAGTAAACAAAATATAAAATAGTTACCCTGATGCTTGATGCCTTTCCCAGTCTTAGCAGAAAGGACTCAGAGAGGGCCAGAGAGCTAGTACAATGGGTAAGGTGCTTGCCTGATAATTTGATCGCCAGCACTGCAGATGGTCCCTTAACAATGCCAAGGGACTCTGAGAAAAAGGAAACTTGGTTCCTTCCTAAAGGAAGCATCACAAATCCTAGGCTGAGGAGAAATCTGTAGTACTTAGAGAAGTCATTGCTAAGCCCACAGCTAAATGCACAAGGAAATTAGGAATAATTACATATGGACTAATCTCTGGACTGTAGGATTTTCTGGTGAACCAACCTAAATTCCCCAAATGTGTCATTGAACACAACATCAAAGTGAAATAAAGCTCCTCTTCAACGTAACCTCGGTAGACACGTGGAGCTAGGAGACCATAGGCACATTTAGAACTGACAGTGTCTTTGAGATACTGTCTTTGATACTATCTTTGAGTTTCTTACCGCCTTCAGAAATCAGAGCACATCCACGTTCTAACTACAACCCTTTGGCCCGAGTAGCTCCTTCAATTAGGCCCATCTGTTTCCCTTCTCTCTTCCTACTCTTCCTGAGACACATTCTAGAGGCCAACTCCAAAAAGCTAAAACTTAAGAATAAAGAGACCAAATTAGGGCTAAAGAGATACTATAGAGGGTAAGACACTTGCCTTGCATGTGGCTGACCTGGACTCAGTCCCAAGCTCTGCATATGGTCCCCCCAAGCTGCCAGGAGTTATTCCTGAACACAGCCAGGAGTAAGTATGAATACTACTGGTTATGACCTAGAAACAAAACAAAAAAAAAACTTAAGAATTAAATGGATATTAGGCTTACAGTTTTTCTCTATGAGTTATAGCTTCTTTGGACCAGAGGTAGCTCAATAGGCTGAATGCATGCATTGCTTGCAGGAGAACTAGGTTCCATCCCTGGCACCATTGTCCCCTGAGTAGCCCTGGGTATGACCCCAAGCACTGCCAGGTGTGACCCCCAAATCAAAAAGAAATAAAAAGAGAAATGGTCTGTTGTAGTTATTTGGCAGTCAGGTAGAATCTGAATTTAGTGGTGTTTCTTTGAATGCAAGCAAATGAAGAATGAATCTGGTTGAGAACTACAGATGGTATAATCATAGACAGATAGTGCAAACTGTAATGGGAAGACTGTGAGTTTGTGGCCCAGAATCCATGGGTTCAGATCCTTACTTGTCCATTTCTTAGCAAAAGACCTGGACATGTTTCCTGGTCTCTCTGAGTTCTCAGCCTCAGAGAAGAGAAATGGACTTAAAACTACTTCAATGCACTGATAATAAAATTAAAGCAAATAAGAAAATACAAACAGGGGTCAGAGAGATAGTATGAAGGTTAATGTGCTGCCTTGCATGAGGCTGACCAGGGTTCCATCTCCAGCACCTATATGGTACCCTAGCACTGCCAGGAGTTATCCCTGAGCACAGTCAGGTGTGCCACTCCCACCTGCAAAAAATAATTAATAATAAAAATAACATAGAAAATACACACAGTGAAGCTCTACAAATGATGATGATGATGATTTATATCATACATAGAAATAACATGAGGGGCTGGAGTGATAGCACAGCAGGTAGGCATCTGCCTTGCATGCGGCCAACCTGGGTTTGATTCCCAGCATCCCATATGGTCCCCCAAACACCGCCAGGGGTGATTCCTGAGTGCAGAGCCAGGAGTAACCCTTGTGCATGCCAGGTGTGACCCAAAAAGCAAAAAAAAAAAAAAAAAAAAGAAATAACATGAGTGTCTTGGGGCTGGAGCAATAGCACAGCGGGTAGGGCATTTGCCTTGCACGCGGCCAACCCGGGTTCAATTCCCAGCATCCCATATGATCCCCTAGCACCGCCAGGAGTAATTCCTGAGTGCAAAGCCAGGAGTAACCCCTGTGCATCGCCGGGTGTGACCCAAAAAGAAAAAAAAAATATGAGTCTCTCCTCAGTTTTCTAATATAACTAGCAAGGGACTCTCATTCACTGCTCATGGGAATGTTAACTTATCCAAACTCTTTGGAAGACAATATGAATATTCATCAAAGAATTAGGAATTGAGGGGCTGGAGAGATAGCACAGCGGGTAGGGCGTTTGCCTTGCACGCGGCCGACCCGGGTTCAAATCCCAGCATCCCATATGGTCCCCTGAGTATGGCCAGGGGTGGTTCCTGAGTGCAGAGCCAGGAGAAACCCCTGTGCGTCGCCAGGTGTGACCCAAAAAGCAAAAAATAAATAAATAAATAAATAAAACAGATTTTCTAAAAAAAAAAAAAGAATTAGGAATTGAGCTTCCATACTACCCAGCAATTCCATTTCTTGGAATATACCCCAAGGTCCCATAAACACAATACAGAAAAGACATCTGCACTCCTATGTTCATTGTAGAACTATTTACAATAGCCAAAATCTGGTAGCGAAAGCCCAAGTGCCCATTATTAGATGGTTGGATAAAGAAGCTATGGTACATATACATAATGGAGTACTAAATAAGCTTTAAAAACAATGAAGTCATGCAATTTGCTGATATATTTCTTATGTTCCAAGTATTTGGAATAAGTTATCTGAGGGAATTGTGTCTTTTTCCACAAAGAGTTTAACTTAGAAACTATTTCTTTCTGGGATAGATGTGGAGAACATCATGCTGAGTGAAATGAGCCAGAGGGAAAGGAACAGACACAGAATAATCTCACTCATGTGGGGAATATAAAGAAATATAGTGGGACTGGAGCGATAACACAGCGGGTAGGGCATTTGCCTTGCACACCGCCAACCCGAGTTCCATTCTCTGAATTCCATATGCTCCCCTGAGTGCTGCCAGGAGTAATTCCTGAGTGCAGAGTCAGGAGTAACCCCTGTGTATTGCCGAGTGTGACCAAAAAAGCAAAAAAGAAGAAAGAAAGAAAGAAAGAAAGAAAGAAAAAAAGAAAGAAAGAAAGAAAGAAAGAAAGAAAGAAAGAAAGAAAGAAAGAAAGAAAGAAAGAAAGGAAGGAAGGAAGGAAGGAAGGAAGGAAGGAAGGAAGGAAGGAAGGAAGGAAGAAAGAAAGAAAGAAAGAAAGAAAGAAAGAAAGAAAGAAAGAAAGAAAGAAAGAAAGAAAGAAAGAAAGAAAGAAAGAAAGAAAGAAAGAAAGAAAGAAGGAAAGAAAGAAAGAAAAAGAAATACAGTAGGGGAATAACTAGTGTCTAAAGCAATAGAGAGGGAGAGCAGCCCTTAGTAGGAATCTTGCCAGGGTGGTAAGGAGGGTGGGAGATAGGCCAAGGAAGGGACCACTATGACAAAATCTAATATATTACAGTATAGAAATATATGTTAGGAGAATAACAAGTGTACTGTTTTTCATGTAAGATATCATTATATTATCAATATATTCCTTATTATATGCAAATTTCACTGAGAACTGAGAAAGTTGACTTGATTTAGGTAGAGGAATATCTTCTAAATTGAAGGGATTTTTGCTTTGTTTGCAGTGCTCGGTATTAAATCTAGGGCCTCTCACATTCAGAGCAAGCATTCCACCTCTGACACCTCTGAGCCATGTCTCTGATCTGAGCTGGAGGGTTATTTTGTGGGGTGGATTTATTTTAGAGTCATACTTGGTCATGCTCCAAGGCTGGGTTGGTTCTGGGGGGGCGTCATTCCTAACAGTGTTCAGGGAATCATGTGATAAGGGAGGTCAAGCTTGAGCCTCCTACATGTGAAGCATGAGCTCCAGAAGTTTGAGTCACTCTTAGCCCTTAAATATTTTTAAACTAAATCATAATATTAAATATCTTTAAAGAACCCAAATGATTTAAAAATCGCAGCTGAAAGGTTTGAGTTTGAATATTAGTAAGAACTTATTATCATTCCATATCTTTCAAATATTTGGAATAAGTTATTTGAGAGAATTGTCTTTTTTTCCACAAAGCATTTAACTTAGAAACTATTCCTTTCTGGAGTGGGGATTTCACTAAATAAAATCACGAATCTAGGGTATGAGAGATGGTACAGTGAATAAGGCATTTACCTTGCTTCATTCCCTGGCTTCATTCCCGCCGCACCACATATGGTCCCCCCAAGCCCCGCCAGCAGTGATCTGAGCAGAGAGCCAGGAGCAAACCCTGAGCACTGCTAAATGTGGCCCCCAATCAAAAGCAAATAAAAGATCTCAAATCTACAGGATGTAAACTTCATTTGAGTGAAAAGTCAGTCAGTGTTGGGTTCTCTCTAAAAGGAAATACTAAAATGATAAGTATAATTGAAATATTCATGTTTATAGCTGAGTTTATCCAAGTATGGTCATTTTGGCCTAAATAGGCACTTTGGAAATCTTACTGAAAACTGATAAAAATTAATTTGTAGCTGAGTGAAAATTTAGAAGGGTTTTCTGTGGTGACTGGGAGTTAGAGGAGGTTCTCTCACTGTTGATACCTCTGAGAAAAAAGTAGTTGGTCTGGTCTCCTGGCATTAAATAGCTGCTTCACACAGAGTGTCAAGAGATGAGTTGGGTCAGAGTAGTGGGAGGAAGAAATCAGAACTCTTTTTTTTCTTTTTGGGTCACACCTGGCAATGCACAGGGGTTACTCCTGGCTCTGAGCTCAGGAATTACTCCTGGCAGTGCTCAGGGGCCCATATAGGATGCTGGGAATCAAACCCGGGTCGGCTGCATGCAAGGCAAATGCCCTACCTGCTGTGCTATCACTCCAGCCCAAGAAAGCAGAACTCTTAGGCTAGGCAGACCAAAGAAAGATTTGAGCCTCAGCTCAAATGGAAAAGTGGAAAGGGTGATGTGGGACCATGGTGGTTTGACCTTCTGCAAACTAAGGTCATACTTCTATGACCTCACATTCTGACTAAAGCATATTTTTAGAATATATACACGAAACCAAAGTGTGCTGATCAAAGACTTGGGAAAAAGATTTTGCCCGAAGACAGAAAATTTATCAGAACTGTTCAGAGAGACCTAAATTTTGTGCTTATGCTTCAATATCTCAGCAATTAGATAAAACTTGACTAAAGAGAACTTATATGTAGTTAATTAATAGTTAGACTTTGAGACCGCATCCAATAGTGCTCTGTTGTTTCAGGGTTGCTTGCTCCTAGTGGTGTTGCAGAATGCTGCAGTGTTGGGGAGCAAACCAGGACCTCCTGCATCAAAGCAAACACTCCATTGAGCTATCCCTCTGGCCCTCATGGAGACTTTTAAAAGTCTAATGTACTATGTGAAAGCAACATGGTGATTCTTATTGCATGGAATGTACAATTCTTTTTTGTTTGTTTTTGTTTTGGGGTCCCACCTGGTGATGCTCAGGGCTTACTCCTGGCTCTGCGCTCAGGGATCACTCCTGGCATTCCCATATGGGGGACCCTATGGGATGCCAGAGATCGAACCCAGGTCAGCCACAAGCAAGGCAAATGCCCTACCCGCTGACCTATTGCTCTTGCCCTGTACTATTCTTGTTAAAACAAGAGTAAACATATACAAATGTTGGGGAAGATACCAGAGGACAAAAATATGTGGCTAACTTAACTAAGACTGTTCTTCATACTTATAGCTACTGAATTCATGGCACTTGACATACAGTCCTGCACCTAATTACACCTAATACTCAATGAAAGGATTTCTTTCACTATTTATTTAAATAATGATCTATGACATAGTTTTTATTTTTTTTTATTATTTTTTTTTTTTTGCGTCACACCTGGCGATGCACAGGGGTTACTCCTGGCTCTGCACTCAGGAATTACCCCTGGCCGTGCTCAGGGGACCATATGGGATGCTGGGATTTGAACCCGGGTCGGCCGCGTGCAAGGCAAACGCCCTACCCGCTGTGCTATCTCTCCAACCCCTATGACATAGTTTTTAGTGTAAAGATATAAATTAAAATTTGATTCAGTGGCTCTACCAGATATGTAGGAGGTAGAACACAGTCGAACAGCAAGAAATACACCTTCACTGAAAAGCACACAACAACAGTCATTACCAGTGTTTCTCACTTTGCTTCTGAATACTAATCAATATACTTCTGGGCCATACTTAGCAGTGCTCAGGGCTTACCCCTGGCTCTGTACTCATGGATCAATCCTGACTCAGCCAGGAATTGAACCCAGGTCAGCCACATGCAAGACAAGTAACATACTCACTGTACTATCTCTTTGGTTATATAACCAATACACTTTTGTCTTATATTTATGGCAAGGATATTAGTATTTAGTTTTTTCATTTTTTTTTCTCTCAGAAGGAGAAACTGAGACCCTGAAAGAGGAGGAGATTTACCCAAGCATAAGTTATCTTTTTTGTCATTCCAGGCAATGCTCAGGGGTTATTCTTTGCTCTGCACTCAGGGATTACTCCTAGTGGTGCTCGGGAAACTATATGGGACGCTAGGGATCCAATTTGGGTTGGCTGCATGCAAGGCAAATGCTCTGCCTGCTGTACTATTGCTACGGTCCATCATAAGTTAATTTTTTAATGACTCAAGGTTATCATGATTTCAAATAATTCCTCAATCTAACAGTCGTTTGCTTTTGCCACAATATTAAAAAACATTCTTGGGGGCTGGAGTGATAGCACAGCGGATAGGGCGTTTGCCTTGCACGTGGCCGACCCGGGTTCGATTCCCAGCATCCCATATGGTCCCCCGAGCACCGCCAGGAGTAATTCCTGAGTGCATGAGCAGGAGTGACCCCTGTGCATCTCTGGATGTGACCCAGAAACCAAAACACACACACACACACACACACAAAGAAAACATTCTTCTCTAAAGAATAACGTAGCAAGAGGGGGACAGGCCGAGCAACAGCTCCCTGGGTTGCACTGAAACCTTCATATTCCAACCACAGCTCATTTATAACCAGTGTCTGCTGCACCACTCAAGGCTGTGGTGACCCAAGGAGAGTCTTGCTCCAATAGGATGGAATAGGTGAGTGAAGCTGCCTGGTACTACCTTTTAATTTGCCAACACTGCTGGCTCTACTGCCTTGCCTAAGAACCCTTCCTCCTTCTATCTCCATAGCCAGCGAAAAAACTCAAGAGATGATCTAAGCAATGAAACAAAGAAAAGGAACTCATTTAGAACATAGGCATCCTGATTCCCAATACTTTCAGCATCCCAAATGACCTGACAGTGTTTTAAACTTGCAAGTGATTGGAAAGATTGAAGAAATCTTTTTCCTTCTGGAAATGCATTAACTGCTTCCTTGGGATGGTGACACCAAAAATAGTAAGTATGGGGACTAGAAAGATACTACAGCAAATAGGGTAATTGCCTTGAACACAGTCAACCCAGGTTCGATCCATGTTATCCCATATGGTTCCCCAAATAGGCCATGAGTGCAGATCCAGGAGTAAACCTAAAACACAGCTGGTTGTCACCCCCAAACCAAAATAAATAAAAAAATGATAAATTTTGTAAATTTGGGAAAGCAGGGGTAAGGGTTATGTATTTCTACAGAGTCTATTAATCAATCAAGGGAAATTAAATGCTGGCTGGCTCTTTTGAGTCTATGGAATAAGAGTTTCTTACCCCCAGGAGATACAAAATACTTATACACTGAGACTTTAATATGACCCTCCTACTTCCCTAATTCTCACTCCCAGAGATACAGAGGGAACCATGCGGTGCCAGAGATTGAACCCAGGGAGTCCACGTGCAAAGCATGCCCTGTAGTCCTTAAACATGGGAGGAAGATAGAAAGCCAGGGGGCACTATGATTTACAGCAGTACTTCTCAAACTTTACTTTTCAATTCAGTTTCGGATTTGGGGACCACACCTGAAGATGTGCTCAGGGGTCACCCCTGATAGCACTCAGGGAGCCCCATGGAATATGAGGGATTGAATCTGGCCAGTATAGCCCACATGAGAGACAAGCACCTTAACCTCTCTACTCTCTCTGGCTTCATATTTTTCAGACTTTAATATGTGTATGTTACTGGGGGGCGGGAGAGAATATGTATGTCTATATTTGGTTTTGTTTTCACCATGCCAGGGATTGAACTCTGGATCTCACATGCAAGACATGAGTTCTATGATTGAGCCATACCCCGGGCCCTGAAAAATGAGTTTTGAGTTCAGTAGATTTGCGGTGGGCCCGAGAGTCCGCATTTCTCACTAGCTCACAGGTAACGCTGATGCTGCTGGTCCATGTCCCAGCTCTGTGAATTGAAGCCTCAGAGACCCCTGAGTATTGAGACCAAGCCATGATCCCAGGCTGTGAATTCTCTCCAGCTGAGCAGATCCTGCATTTTTGTCATTGATGAAGAATGTTCTCCCTTTGACCAAAGAAAGCTGGAAGGTGGGCAATTAGCAAGATCCTTCTGGTATTCTTGATCTTTGTAACAACCTGCTATAGCTGAAAGAGCATTTTTAATTAGACCAAATTATCTAGTTTGGCTGTCCATAGAAATCAAAGCCCCAGCTGAAATGTCTGTTTCGTTTTGTTAGTGTGGAAATGGCTATGTGCTGTGATTTTTAAGATGCTGAACACTGCCTAAGGGCATATTTTATGGAGAAATAAACACACAGCCCAATGAGATGTATAGTGTGGTTTTAATATATTGTATATTCACTTATTTATGAGGAAAATAAACACATGAGCCAATAAGCTGTGTATTATTACTTTAATATGTTGAATGTATTTCATACCTATATATTTTATGAGGGAAAATAAACTAATAAGATACACGATATTATAATAACGCATCTAATTGTTCTATATTAATTTATTTATGAAATAAATAAGTGCAATTTAACATGACATAAGATTATTTAATGCAGGAGATGAATTCTATATTAAGACAGTTTAAGGGATTAATTCCAGCTGAATAAAATGTGTGTACTTTCCACACCAAGGGGAGCACTTAAAAAATATGCGAGGGCCTGTCTAATCCTGCATGTCACGACCCATGTTGGCTTCAGGCTTATCCTGACAGTTGCTGCCTCTCCGTGCCTGGTACTCCAAGTCCCCGTCCTGCTGGTCCAGGGGAAAGTCGGGGAGGCCCAGGAAATAAACTGCTCTTCGAGAACGGCAGCAACTGCTGGGGGAGGTAGCCCCGCGGTGTCTGTTTCTGAGCCCGAGAAATATTAAATAAACCTAAGAAGGATGGATGGCTTTCCAGGGCCCCTTAAATCTCCAAGTTGCCCAAGAACAAACCGGGAGGCAGATGGAGGAGATGGAACCTGGCCTCCCACTCTCCGGGCTCGCGAGGAGCGCGGCGCGGCGGGGCCTAGGAGAGCGCGCGGAGGCGGCAGATGAAGTTGTTGGCCGAGACAGGTAGGGGCTGCGTTTGCAGAAGCGTTGGCCGGCCTTCACCTCCGCGACGCAGCCGACCCACCGCCCGCAGACCCGCCGCCCGGCCCGCCCCTGCCTCCCCCACCCGGCCCGGCCTCCGCGGGGCCGATGTGATTTGACTTGATTTATCATAAAACCAAAACGCCGGGGAGGGTCCCTCTCTCCTCCCCACCCGACCCCCCCCCCCCCCCCGGCGTCTGCAGGCCCTTGGAGGGGCCGCGGGGCCGGCTCCCCGAGGAGCACGCGCAGCCCGCCGCGGCCGTCATGGCGGCGCCGTCGCGGCCCTCGTCCTCCCGGGCCCAGCGCCATCTTGAGCCGCTTCCCGGCTTCCGTCCGCTCTCCTCTCCGCCCCTGCCCTCCAGGCCCGGCCCGCAGCCCCGCGGACGCCTTCGCGCGCCCGGCCGCGGGCACCCGAGCACGGCCCGGCCGGCCTCGCGCCCCGCGCTCCCGGGCGCTGCTCCCCGAAGGGCACCTCCAGGCTGCAGCCGTCCCTGAAGGGCCACGCCACCCGCTTTCGGACGCTCACGCCAGGAGCCTGAGGAGCCCAAAGGCTCCCCCGCCCCCCTTTCTCCTCGGCCCTCGGCGCCCCCGCACCCGCGCACGCCCACCTGATTTCTAAGCCCAGGCCTAGGAACCCCCGCGCGGGCCCAGAGACCGTCTATTTCGGGGTGCCGAGGTGACCGAGCTTAGCAACCCCGCGTCTTGGCGGAACTGCGGGCTGAGAAGCGGCGGCTGCAGGGTCCACTTTGTACCACCCGGGCCTCCCGCCCCAAATTCCCTGGATGCACGCCCGCCGCTGCAATGGACAAGTTGGGGTGGGGGGTGGGGGGGTTGCTGCCCAGGGCGCGCCAGCCGCCTCTGCGGCGAGAGGGACTGGGTGCCCACAAGAACACTCGTTTCCGTAGTATAAAGACATTTATTCAATCTATGAAAATAATGTACAATAAATACTCTCCCCTTTTCCTATTAAAGAATTTTAATAAATAACCTACGGTCTAAAACTTAAAAAAAAAGGAAAGGAAAATAGTTTCCTCTTGTTCTTTTTAAGAAAGCAACCCCTGCCCCCCCACAGTTTCTTATTCCTGAGATTTCGTTGGAAGAAGTCTATCAAACGGAATTTTTCTGTGTGATTTTTTTAAAAAGGAGATGCCCGAGTGTCCAATATTATAGACAAAGGTGGATTCCACGCTAACTCAATAATACCTGAATTTTAGCAAAACACATAAAACAGTCTATGGGAACTGGGGTGGGGGTGGGGGGGCGGGGGGCAGGAGCCGAGGGTCTACAAGACCGGTGCGGGAAGAAAACGGGTTAGGGGAACTGCAGGTCGATGGCACAGAGGGTGCTGGTGAAGAAGTCCAGCTCTTCCTCCGAGAAGGGAACCGGGCTGTCGAGCGAGCCCTGAAGGCTGGGGGAGAGGCCCCCGGACAGCTGGAGGCAGGAGTCGGCCGCGAAGAAGTTGAGGTCGGGCAGGAACGGGGAATCGTGCCGCTCAGGGAAGGCGTCTTCCTGCACCGGCTCAGGCTCCAGCCCGCCCGCCCCGCGCGGGGCGCAGCCCGGGCTCGGCGCGCCCGCAGCCTCCACGCACGCGGCCGAAGGCCGGGCCCCGGGTGCCACCTGGGCCGCCAGAGAGCAGGCTTCCCGCGGCGCGCGCGACGGGGAGGGCCGGCCGGGGCTGCCCACCGGCTCCGGGGCGGGCTCGCCGCTGTCCTCCAGGACGCCGGCGCACGCGGGCTCTCCGTCGGGCAGCTCGCGGTGCTGCGTCTGGCGCTTGTGCTTCATGCGCCGGTTCTGGAACCAGACTTTGACCTGCCTCTCGGTGAGGTCCAGCAGGGCCGCGATCTCGACGCGGCGCGGCCGACACAGGTACTTGTTGAAGTGGAACTCCTTCTCCAGTTCCAGCAGCTGCGTGTTGGTGTACGCCGTGCGCAGCCGGCGCGCCCCGCCGCCCGCCGCCTCCGCCAGCGCCGGGCCATCTGCGGAGAAAGCGGGCTAGGCGTGAATGCGGGCCGCGTGCTGAGCGCAGCCTCCTCAGGGCCCCCGGGATAAAGGCGAGCCCCCACCGCCCTCCACATTCTCCGCGCATCCCTCCTCCCCCGCATCCGAGCCGCTGGCTCCCACGGTTTTTCCACGCTCTCTCCGCCTCCGGTCGCCAGCAGACCCGGCGCGGGTCGGGGCAAAGCATTCACAGAAACGCCCACGGGCCACGCAGGGGGTGCGGAGGGAGCGGCTTCTCCTCGTCCCTGGAAGCTCAGAGCCCCCCCCTCCTTCCCACGTCCTCCGAGCGCACCCCTTCATTCGGCAATTCCCAACTCAACCCGGGGAAAGCATTCCTGAAGAAAGATGGTTTCTCACCCTCCTTTCTTCCCTGGCGCTTAAATTCCCACTCTTGTCTTAGGGCTGGGGAGATGGGACCGAATCTTTCCCGGCCTCAAACTCAACCCCCCTCACTAGTCATCCCCTCCCCCCACACACAGATAATGGTGAAAACCTCCATCTAATAGGGGGAAAGACCTTCCCGGATCAGCTCCCAAAATCTGCTGCAGCAGTGGGGGGTGGGGGGAGGGAGGAGTGGGGGCAGCGGCCAGGCCTGAACCCCAGTGGTATATTCTGCTTCCTCTTGCCTGGAATCATGCGGGCAAGGAACCCCAACAGGCTCGCCGCCACCTTTCCTACCTCCCCCATCGCTCTTTCTCCCTCTCGATTCGAGCTGCCCCGCACCCCACCCCTACCTCGCTTACCCACCTGCGGGCGATCCGACCCCGGAGGCCGGAACCGAGGAGGCTGTCGGCGGAGACGCGGCGGATTGGCTGGGTTTCTTGGCGGATTTCTTCTCCTTCATCCAGGGGAACTCGGGGGCCAGGGGGGCGGCGGGGAGCGGCGGCGGCGGCGGCGGCGGCGGCAGAGCGGGCCCATCTTCGGCTGGCTTTTGGCTCCCGGGTCTCTGAAGGGTGGAGGCGCTGGGCTGGAGGCTGGGGAAGGTTTGCTGGAAAGGAGGAGGAGGAGGAATTAATGTCGACTCCTTGATTGATGAAGTTTGAAATGTCTCCAAGACAGCGGGGAAGGAAGTCAGACACTCTGCAAGCGTTGGCTGGCTGTTTATAAACCCAATCTCCCTCTCAAATTCAAAATTCATGGCTTTCAATGGTGGGGGAGGGGGCCTGCTGGGGGGGGGCTCGGGAGGGAGGATCGGAAGGGACCCCCCCTCCTGCCCCCCCCAGGTTTATGTGATGGAGCGATTTTGAGAGGGGGGTTCCGTTGTCTCTCTCCCCCCACTTTTTTTTAAATTTTTGGGCCTTTATAATTGTATATTGCTGATAAATACAAGCGTATGGGGACTCTCTCTATTAAACCCAGGACTCTGGCGAAATTGCAGGGAATTCATGGTCACGGGACCGGCCTTGGCCAATCACTGGTCTGGGCCTGGTGGGAAACAGAGAGCATTATTTGCTTTAATTGATTCAAAAACTACAGAGGACCACGACCTGGACACTGTGAACCCCTAAGTCTTACACTCACTCTCCCCACAGCCTCTCTTCCTCCAAAGAAGCTAAGGGAATCTTTCTCTCACCTCCTTCAGAGAACTGGAGATTCTGTAAGCCTCAGGTGTAAGAAACACTAAAAGAGATATTCCTCTCTTTTCTAGATCTTTAATTGAATAAATTCGTGCTTTCTTAATTTTTTCCAGACAGCGGTTTTTTTTCTTTCCCCACCTCCCCAAAGAGTGATGTTGAATGAAGACTTAGTAGAAAGAGGCTTCCACCCTTTGGGAAAGGTCAGTGGTGAGGTACAATAAGGAAGAGAAGAGATTTACAATCATCAGCATCACTATTTCCATCCCTCCCACCCACCCACCCAAAGCAAGAGATAAATCTTAGAAAATCGACTAGACTCCCAAGAAGATGAGGAGCCAGCTAGCTAGTGAGGGACCTTTTGGGGCCTCATTCCCATAGTAGTAGGTTGCTGCCCTCATATCCCTTTTCTGTCTAATGTTTGCCACACTGCCTCTGCCCCTCTTCCTTGCTTTCCTGGAAGTATTTGTTCTCTTCTCTGCCCCAGTAGACAGAATCTGATGCATCCACCTAGCTTCCAGTCTCTATCTGCCTCTGTACCCGGGGACCTGAACAAAAAAGAACCAACGTGACTGCTGATCTTCCTAACATCACTCTCACAGCTCAGACCAATGCATGTGTGTGGTGGGGGGACTTTACCCTCGAGGACAAAGAGACTCTCCCTTCCATTTGTGCCATTGTGTTGTAAAAAAAAAAAAATCCCTGGTTCAAGAAAGAATTCCTTGAACCAGGAGAGAATGGTAATAATGACCACTGAAATGATATTCCATTTCTGGCCCCTGGGGGAAATGATTTTTTTGTTTGTTTTTTAATTTAGAGGAGATGTATAGTCTGAACTTTAATAAGTGCTGTAATTTACCAGAGGGAGGGGGGTGCAAGATTCAGAGACCCCAAGCAATTGGTGGGAAACTAGATCTCAAAGCAGAAAATGAAAAGTCGATCTGGGGGAAGATTTTTAAATAACTGGGTCAGAGGGACCGAGAGGAGATGAGGCGATCAATCTTAGCCCCCTGACAGCTCCCTCCCATGGCATCAAAGAATTTGGCTCTTTGGGAAAGCTGAGGGAACAGCCGAAATTCCACATCCCTTTAAAAGGCCTGGGGGTTGGGGGGGGCAGCAAAGGAGAAAGGTGATTCTGGGAGAGCGAGGGAAACAGATGGGAAATGGGGACAGAAGGAAGGGCGCTAAGTTGGGTGGAAAGTTTGTCTGGAGAACTCCCACGGCTCTGGCCTTCCCCTCCCCCTCCTCGCTCACTGCAGCCCAGCCAGGAGCAGAAGACTGGTTAGCAGAGAAATGGCAACTCAGCCGGGAGCTGGAACTAGGAACTTTCTGTCAGTGTAACAGCTGCGTGGGTGGTGGTGAGTATTCATCCGCGTGGGTGATGGTGAGTATTTAGAAAGAAGAACCGAGAAGTCTGCAAAGGGTGGGGGCAGTGGAGAGACAGCATAGAAGGGGAATTGGAGGTGGGGGCTGCGCGGCTCGGGGGTGGCAGGTTGCGGGGAGGGGGGGGGCCCAAGACCCAGAGCATTGCTCCCCCAGCTGTGCGACTTAGCCCGAGGCGGTTGGGTTCAACTCGGCTTCCCCAAAGGCAAATATTGCCTATTGAGGTGGCGGCAGGCGCAGAAGAACCCGAATTGTAGTTCGCTGGAAGTTGTGCACGGGATCTGGCAAAGCATTTCTCCCTCTGCTCCCCCACCCCTCCTTAAGAAGCCCTGAAAGTTTCTTTCCCAGCCCTTCCAGCGGGTTGCAGGGTCCCCGCCTTCTCCCTTCTCGCTGCAACAACTGGGCTGAAGCTGATCCTGCAGAAAAATATGGCCCCCTCTAACCCTGCTGACAGATTTTACGGCCAGATTAGAGAACAGCAGAAATCTTGGGTGTTAAAAGGGGCCAAGAGAGTCCTCCTTCCCGGAGACTCCGCTTCCCCGCCCCCCCTGTTGTGTAGTATGAATCTTACAGTGCAGAAATTCTTTCCCCCATAACTTTGGCTGCCTCACTAGCTAAGCGCCTGGAAACTCTAGAAACTCACTAGCAGAGAGAAGAGTAGCGGACCCCAAGCCAAGTGGGGCCTTATTCTTCTTGTTTGCCATTCATGATTCAAGCCAAAGCCCCCATTTCTCAAACTGGAACTAAACTCTCGACCTGTCCCTGTCCTCATAGATAAATAATCCATTCCATCCCTAGTGCCGAACATGGCGTTTCATCTACTTACACCATTCAAAGCCTGTTATTCAGGGAAAGGAGGAGAGGAGGATAGAAAGAAAGAGAAACCCTTGAGCATTATTTGATCCCAATCAAACTTTGCACGCTCTTATGCCTTTAAATTATAGTCTGACCCAATGCGAAATTGCGTGCTGCTTGGATGAGCCGAGTCCAGTTAAAATCCTGCATGGTGG
This sequence comes from Sorex araneus, assembly GCF_027595985.1. NCBI lineage: Eukaryota > Metazoa > Chordata > Mammalia > Eulipotyphla > Soricidae > Sorex > Sorex araneus. Next base: position 215,000,388 of record NC_073304.1, on the reverse strand, counting down.
AGGTTGGGGGCTGGAGAATTCAGGTTGCTTTTTTATTGTTATTTATTGTTGCATAAAGACCGTAATTACTAACCTTGGACTGCCAGGATGCAACATAAAAATGAAAATCAGTCCTCACTTTAAGGCTGAGGGCCCGGAACAATTCTCACAGATATTCCCCCACCCCATCTCTACCACCAAATATATGCTCCTAATTAAGCAATGCGGGTGCATCGCTTACAATTAGAATTATGCAACTCTTCAGCAAGCAGCCAGCGCTTCTCTTTCAACGAATTAGCTCCATATTTCAGCCGCCCTGTCTCCTCGCTCTTATCGGCTCCAGCGACGCGGCGGTGACATTTCATCTTTGACAGACCCTCTCTATCCTCGCTCCAATGTGATAAAACTTTTATGGAACCACGACTAAGAAATGAAGTTTTCCCAAGGATCGTGGAAAAAGAGCCGCGCTTTAGCCTGGGGACCATTTTATTTACGCCTGGATCCAACACACACACACACACACACACACACACACACACTCCTCCGCGTTCCCTGGCAGGGGGATCACGCGCGCCTCCTCTCCCTCCTCCCTCGGTTTTTATTTAGTGATTTAATTTTACTCTAGTTATAAGGTTTGACCTGAGACGTCTAGGCCTTGAGTTTTCTTTCCTTTTTATTTATTTTTTTAAAGATTAATCATTTTCCTTTGTTTTCATTTTAGACCCAATGGTGGTTGGGCTTCAGGTCACGTGACGACTTCTTTGTAGCTCCGGAAGAGAACTATGAAGTTTAGGTTGCTTGGAAGAAGCAGGAGTGGGCTAGATTTTTACTTTTATCTTTCTTTCTTTTCCTTTGTTCCTGATTATGGTTGGGGGAAGAGGAGGAGGGAAGACAAAAAAGGTCAATGAGTGAGCAAAACTGGGCTGACAAAGAAGTCTGGGACAGAGCATCCAAGAACCTTCCCTCCCCCTCTACCCCCAACTTGTGACTTAAACCTTTGCTAAAGAAGTTGGCAGAATGTTCCAGGCCTCATGTGAGGAAAACTCTCTGAACCTGAGCTACAGCAAGGGGAAGGTGGGGAGAACCAGGATAGGGTCGTTAGATGTCCTTCTTCCCTGGGGGGTGGGGGGGGAGAGACATTTGGTTTGGCAGTCAGCAGGCTGGCTCTATCTAAATTGGACCACCAGGACAAGATAAAATTGATAACAGAAAGTTTATTCAAGAATTGTTGACAGACAACCCTTTTAAGTAAGGAAAAAAGTAACTACAGAAGAACAAAGAAAGTTCCAAGAGGGAATTAACTCTAACTCTACAAATTCAGACTATACAGTGACAATTAGGAGCTGAGTTCATGCCTTTTAGCACTAATTACAATTCCTCATAAGTACGAGTTTAACATAAATCTACAGCTCTTTTCTAGAGTACAATAATAACTAAAATAGCTGGTTTTACATGACAGGAAACACAACGTCCTTTATAACAATACTAAAAAAAAAGTACAGTTTTTTTCCTTTTTTCCCTCATATAAATACATAAATGTAGGGGATAAATAATACCAAAAAAAGAAAATATTTTAACAGGCTATAACCAATAAATATATATGAAAATGTTCACTAGAACACACGCTTTTTGAGCGATGCTGGGCTCCTGCAGGCCCAGGCACCTCTCACAGTTGTTTTTATATCCATTAAAATGTAAACTCTAAGTGCAACAAAAGTGCCCTGTCAGAGGGTTGAGCAAGGCCCGCAGGCCCAGCCTTTGCCTCTGTCTGGGACAGACAGTTTGTTAAAATATACCCTGTTTTCACGTTAAGTCAAGAGAGCAACAGAAGAAAAGAAAAGTGTAGAACCTCGTGTCACCGATTGCTCTGCTCGCTGGGGAGAGAGGGGGGTGGCCCTGGAACCAAGATGGGCAATAGCAGAAAGGGCGAACTTGCAGTCCTGACACCTTGCCTGTCCTGTCGCCCAGCTTTGCCATGAAAGAAAAATATATATATTTATAATATAGACAGCTCTCCCTTTCAGGATATCTCACCATCCCTGAGCCCTCTGGAAACTGTCATTGGCGGAGGTGGTTTTAGATATGTCCTAGAGCAGAAAAATAGGGGTTGAGACATGGAGGGGTGCCCAATAGGCCTCAAACAGATGGAGGCAAGACTGAGGCTTCAGGGAAGTGGGAGGGGAGCCATGCTTTGTGCCCTTGGTTGTGAAATGCTTTCTTATTTTTCTTTTCAAGGTGAATTGAGGGGGGAGGGAATCACGATTTGGGAGAATCACCCACAGAGATGGAAGGTAAGACAGTTGTGGGGTAGTGAGCAACGAGGGTTTCTAAATGTGCTTGTCTGCCTGGTCCTCCACCTCCAGCCCCCTCTGGCGTGTAGGATTCCAGCTGCGAGCTGCTGGAGGCCTAGCATGGACGAGGTCATCTCCAGTCAGCCGGGCATTCCTTTCCGATGGGTTGGCAGGCAGATGGGACCAAGGGCTGGAGGACTGAACTGAAATAAGCAAACTCTTGGACCAGGGGGATGGGAAGGAGAGCCAGGCGGGTTCATCCCAGGAAACCTGGCTACCACCCCCCTCCCGCTTCCTTTCAGACCTCCAGCCACCACCCCCCCTAAAGCTCCCCACCCCAGGATTTCACTTCCTCTCCCATCACAGGTGTGTTAATTTGGGCGCTTCTTGGATTCTACCCTGAGGAGGAGGCGCGTGGTGAGAGGAGAGGTCTGTGTAGGTGGGGTGGGGGTCGCAGGGTCCGTGGTGCTGGCTGGGGGCCATAGGGGGCGCCCCGTTGTAGTCCAGGTTCCCAGAGGGGTGGTGGGAAAGGTGGTTGAGGCCGTAGAGGGAGGGGCCGGCAGGGGGCGGCAGCGGATCCGCGTAGCCGCCCCCGCCCACGTACACGGGGCTGCCCTGCATGGTGGGCGTCCCATAGGCGCCCCCGTTGGCTTGGAGGACGTGAGGCTCGTATTCGGGCGCCGGGGTCGGGGCGTACTTCTGCGGGGCGCCGCAGCCTTTGAGAGGAGGTTGGTAGTTGGAGGGCAGCGCGTAGGCATTCTGGTGGGCTTTGCCGAAGGCGGGCGGGGATGGGCTCTCGTAGCTGGGGGTCATGGAGTGTAAGGCGTTCATGAAGCCGGCGGTGGACTGCATGGGCTGCGGGGGGCTGCCGGCGGGGGAGGGGCCCCCCGACGACGAGGCCAGCCCCTTGGCCTTCTGGTCCTTCTTGTACTTCATGCGCCGGTTCTGGAACCAGATCTTGATCTGCCGCTCGCTGAGGTTCAGCAGGTTGGCCATCTCCACGCGGCGCGGCCGGCACAGGTAGCGGTTGAAGTGGAACTCCTTCTCCAGCTCCACCAGCTGCGCGCTCGTGTACGCCGTCCGCGCCCGCTTGGACGCCGCCGACCCCGGGGGGCTCTTGTCCCCTCCCCCTCCGCCGCCGCCCCCACTGCCGCCGCCGCCGCCGCCGCCGCCGCCTCCTCCACCTCCTCCTCCTCCTCCTCCTCCTCCACCTCCTCCTCCTCCGCCGCCGCCGCAGCCCTCCGCTGGATCCGAGGGGGAGGGGTGGGATGGGGAGAAAATGAAATAAAAGATAATTACTGAACACGCCGAAATTGAATGCATCGTTTCTTAATAAATCCAGGCCTGGACTCGGAGCCCCCGCCGCCCTCCCCTTCGCGTCCCCGCCTCCTCCTCACCCACCCCCCCCCCCCCGCCCGTCGTATTAGCGGACACTCTATAATAGTGGCATTTATTAAGAGACCTGCTCTCCTCTCACTGCCCCAGCTTATGAAAATTTGATCATGTCACGCAGACAGCCGCATGGCCATTTATTTAGGGCTGGATTTTCTCACGCACGCTTTCTCCCCCTTCTCCCCAATTCCAGGTCTGGGAAGACCCGACCTCCACCCCACCCTGCTCCCGTCCTGTGGACAGGGTAGGTAGCCGAGGAGGACGCTTCGGGGAATATGGACAATCGTGGGCAGGGCCGAGAAGTGTAGAGTGAAGAGAAAGCCGTGCCTGGAGGCCGGGACAACGGGGCGCCCGAGCGATTGTGATTAATACCCACAGTAATCATACTTAATAATAATCAATCCACCAGCCGCAGCTCGTGGCGCTGAGGCCTTGCAAAGGGCCGAGGCCCAACGCTGGTGCCTTCGGGAGCTCTCAGCAGCTCAGGTGGAGGGAGGGTAGCTGGAGGGAGAGGGTGTCTGGGGGTCAGAGGACATCAGGTGGTGGGGGTCTGGGCAAATGCACCACTGCCCGGCCACCTGGTATTGTTCCCCAGCCCCGCCGCCTGGGCGCCTACAGGCTGGTTGCTAGAAAAACAGTGACATTCCTGCCCGGACAAAAGCTGACGACGACGAAGGCAAGAGCTGGTACCTGTGCCGGGGGAGCTGTTTTTCAGCTTGGACGTTTGCCTCGACTCTTTCATCCAGGGGAATATCTGTTTGGTGAGGGTGGAGTTGGAGCCGGGACCGCACTTGGGGGGGCCGCTTTTGCTGGGCCCGCCCCCATTACTGCTGTTGCTAGTGGTACTGGTAGGTGCGGCGCTGGGCGGGGGTGAGCCAGGTGGGGCGGGCAGGGGCTCAGGGGCCAGGCCGGGCCTCATGCAGCTGCCGTTGAGCTCCTTGCTCTTGGCATGTGGGGCGGCGTTGCCCAGGGACTGCAGCGAGCATGCTGAGCGCTGGTAGTCGCCCTCCAGGTGCGTGGCGGCCTGGAAGGGGGGTTGGGAGGGCACGTCGTAGCCGAAGCCATTGCTGCCCGGGTACGAGGAGTAGCCTCCGAAGAGTGCAGCCGCGGCGTTGTCGTAGTAGGTGGCTTTCTGCATCGCTGGGCGAGGCCCGGGCAGTGGGTGGCAACGTGCAAGGGCCTGAGACCCTCACGACCGTACATTGGCACCCCTGGGGGTCACGTGGCACACCGGACCCCCCTCCCTGCTCTGCCCCCCTCCTCCCCGTCTGTTCGCAGAAGCTGACCTGCGGGGTGAGAGAAGACACAAGGGGGAGAAGAGGACTGGGGCGCGAATCCATCTTCGGAACTGAAAAGGGAACTGACATCAATAGGGTTTTCTTCTCCCCCACCCCAACATCTCCACAGCAGTTGCCCAGGCCAGGTCCCAGACCTGAAAGGGATTTTTTTTTTCTAATTTCATCACTTTAATTTTAAAGAAAAAGAGCAGTATTTACTTCCTCTTTAAAAATAAGGTCTGTACTTCTTTGCGGACAGCCTAGGTAGAGAATATTAGTGGGGTGGGGATGGGGGCATTGCATCTCTCCCACCTCCCAAGCTCGCCCCTGACCTTTCCTCCTCCCTCTCCCATCCCATTCATTCCCTCCCCCAACTCTGGGATAGGGTGGCTCAAGGAAGGGTGGGGGAAGACTGAGGAGACACCAAAACAAATATGTCATCAACACCTCCCTCCAGCCTTTGCCTACGTCCTCAGCCACCTGAGCTCTCATCCCAGTCTAGCCTGGAGCAAAAACAGAGTCCAGGAGAAAGATGGGAGGTAGAAAGCAAGAGGACCTGGGAGTGCTATGGAAAGGCATCTCTCCTTACCTTGCACTAAGACAGTGGCATGCTGACCTAGAAACTTTCAGAAGATTTTCTAATCTCCAGACCCAGCAGACGGACATGAACCTTTTGCAGGTACCACCACCTCCAGCCCAAGACTCCACTCAGCCTACCCTAGACCCTGGCAGCCAGCAGTCCCCTTGGGAGCCCCAAATGGTGCAAGATTGTTACCATTTTCCTGACCCGCCTGGTTGGTGCTCTGACCATTTGGCCCAGGTGCCTCCCCAAGCCCCATTTATTTTAAAAATCAGACCTAAGATTTCCCCACCTCCTTATATTTTTCACTGTTTCCTTTGATTTCTCCAGAAGAAGAAAAGAGGAAAGAAATTGGGTGGAATTTTCTATCAAGAAATGGGAGAGTGCTTTCTAAAAGACAAAAAGTATTTCCTACAAAAAAGAAAGTTAATAAAACAGCCTGAACAGTATTATTCGCTGGGCTGGCAGCACAGGCTACCCTGCTTGCCAAAGTTCTCTGAGCACACACGCCAAAAAAAAAAAAAATCATTATTTTTAACTCAGACTTTTTTCTTATGTGCCCGAAAAATAAAGGTTCAAGCTATCGTAAGATTGTGTATATTTCTTCTGAAACTTCAAACTGCACCTACCTCCCTACCCCCTCATCATCACTTTTCATAACACCTCCAGAGTGACCCGCTCTCTGACATGAGTTTGAAATACTTAAATCTCATTCAGACCGACTGGTCAACTCCAAAGAAAACTCAAAAATAATAATAAAAGAGTGCAGGTGAAGGAAGTCCCTCCCACACATAAATCGCCTTCTTAATGGCACAGATTTATACTCAAAAGGGGGCTGGGGTAGCCCTGACTTCCGATTGGTTTCTGGGAAGAATTTGTTTCTGGGAAATCCACATGGGTCTGCAAAGCAGCAGGTCCTTCCAGGGAGGAGAACTGGAGTTCAATTGACCAGGCTGACCCAATCCCTTTATTATTATTACCATTAGCCTCTGATGATTTAACCAAAATTAACTTCGGAGCAGCCCTGGCTGAAGGGGGAATTAATTAACAGTCATCAGTGGAGTTTGTTATTAATAGATAGGAGAATGAAATAAAACCGTTGAAGGGGGTTGGCTGGCTGGGCCCTGGCTTTATTTAGTCTGAATGATTGTTACGGCAGTAATGATGATGATGAGGAGGAGGATAATAATAATAAAACAATAATTTGACTAGACGCCTGGGGCCGAAATTCCTGTCGCTCCCCCTGCCATAAACCGGCAAACAGTTGCAGGACCCAGGCCAGGCGAGTGTGGGAAATGCAGAAGCCAGAGACGTGCTAGGAAAGAATGGAGACAGTGCAGGCGGCGGCGGCGAGCCGGGGCGCGGAGGGGTTGTGGCCGGCCAGGGTGCGTTCCCCGGCCGCCGCCGCCGGCTGTCTCGGCCGCTGCCGCCGCCGCCGCCGCCGCCGCCGTAGCTGGCGACGGGCGCCGCGGGCCCGGGCAAGCGAAGAGAAAGCGCTCTGGACGCCGGAACGGTTCGCGGCGGCAGGGTCCGAGCAGATCGGGCCAAGGGCTTGAGCCCCACCGGCGGCAGCAAGTTTGGGCGCTGGAGGTAACTGAATTAAAAGGCGCCCTGGCAACTCTGCTCCGGGACTTCGCGGCGCGGCCGGGCTGGAGGGCGCCCTGGCCTGGCTGATGGGGCGGTGGGAAGAAGGGCTGCAGAAGGGATCCGAGATCTGGGGATCCAGGCGAAGAGGGGGTGGGGAGCAGCTCTCCCAAGCCAAACATGTCTATTTCCCTTGCCTCCATGTTGGAAAAATCCAAGCTCCATATGGCTTCTCGGGAGAGAGGGAGGGAGATGGTGTCTCCAGGCTTCCCCCCAGGGTCTCGCTGGAGAAGGGCGGCGAGCCACCCCGGAGAACCCCACCTTGCCAGGCATACCCGGGAGTAACAATAGCTGGGACAGCCTCGGGAGAGGGGGGACAGATCACCTTCCAGGACTTAAAAAATTAAAAAAAAATTAATGGAAGGAAGAAAAAAAGATTTTTTTTTTAAAAGAACAAGAAAGGAAGAAAAGAAAGGTTAGGATCTTCTTAGCAGCGGGGGGGAAATTGAACACTGGGTCTGATTGCTGAAAGAAAAGAGGAGAAAAGGATAGAAACAGGAAGAGAGAGGGAGAGGGAGAGGGAGGGAGGGAGTGAGAGAGGGAGAGAGAGGGAGAGAGAGAGAGAGAGAGAGAGAGAGAGGGAGAGAGAGCGAGAGTCGCTGCGTGGAAGGAAGCTTAAAGCTTGTGAACTCTTCTTGAACCGAGATTGGAGTCATATGGGCCATAAATCATTGAGACATACTCTCCGCCATTCACAAACTGATAGCCTATTTCAGTCCAGCTTACCTTAGCCACCGACGAGGGGAGAACAGGCAGACATAATATATATTCACATCGAGCCCCAGCGCGAGCGGCAGGCGAGAAATCTCCCCTCCTTGAAGGCAAAGGAAAAAAAGACCACTGTTTAAAGCTGCGTCGCCCCCCCCCCCAATAGCCACCCCGGCTGGGGAGCCCGAGGGGCAGACCGGCCGGAGGAGCCGCCGCGGCGTCCGCTTCAATTCACTCGGCTTAGGAGCGGGGGGTGCGCAGGAGGGAGGGGGTGGGGGAGAGGGAAAAAAAAGAGAAGAAGACCGAAAGGTGCTCCGGCGGCTCAGCTCGCCGAGAATCCAGCGCCGGGCTCCAGCACGGCCAAGCCGCCACAGTGTTGCCCTATAAGACTGGTACGCCCTACTCTCCGTAACAATGGCCTCTGCTTTTGCACTGGGAAAAAAAAAACCACACAGACACACACACACACACACACACACACATACACACACACACACTCACAAGCTCACACCCCCCCCCACCTCTCCCCCTTTGGCAAGCTTAGATGCCTGATAAGGAGGGAAGGTGATGGTGGTGATGGGGGGGGGGCATTTTTCAATGCCCCCCCCAAAAAATAAGATTGAGAAAAGAAAGAAGGCAGAGGTTTTGTTTTCTTTTCTTTTTTTCTCGTTCTTTTTTTTTCTTCTCTAAGAACAGGTAAATGTTTTCATTGAGATTTTGGCAGGGTTGGGGTGAGGGGAGTGTTGGGGGGGGACGGTGAGACCGAGGAAGAGCAAAGCTGAGAAAAGCAACGGAGTTCACAGCGCCTCACACCCCACAACTAAGCCATTATGCTAATTGTAGAAGTGGCGAGGAGAGGCCTGTGGCCTCTCCTGGGGGTGGGATGCTGGGTGCCCCTCAGCATTCATTCGCAGTGGGAACACTGGGCGTTCCCCCCCCCAGGACCTTATAAAAAAAAAGTAGTGACGCAAGTAGCCGTGTGCCTCCCGCCCTTCTGCTCTGCCTCCTTCCCTCAGCACACCCCAGGCTCCGCTGCTTCTCCCCTCGCACTCTCTCTTCCTCTTCACTTCCCCCAAACTCCGGGCCCAGTTTTCCACCTGGTTCAAGGGGAAGGCCAGACTTTTCTCATTTTTTTTAACCCTCTCCTATCTTATTTATTTTTGAGAACAGACAACAAGCGGTGAGTGATTATTTAAAAACCCAGAACATCTTTCGGGGGTGGGGGGGGCAGAAGGTGGGGGAGAAGCTGGAGGGGGCAGTGAGGAGAGGGTGACAAAAGGAGGATTTTAGTGTTTAGCTCGAAGCTCCCAGAGACCCGCTGGCAATAAGAGAGTCTGGAAGAACTTCAGGGAGAAGTTTCTGTGAAGATTCTCACCTCCTCCGGATAGGCATTGGGACTCGGAGGTGAGAAGGACATTTGTACTTCTAAGAAGATCAGAAGAACTAGCAAAATGGCTTTATTTTTCAATGCAGTGGCAGAAGAGATGGGGACTAGTTATTATTATTGTTATTCAGAACAAACCTGTTTGTTTGTCTTAGCTTGACAAGATTTACGACTCTTGGCATAAATGTTAAGGAAGAAAGTGGAACTTTTCTTCTTTTCTTCGGGTGTGTTTGAGAAGGGTAGGGAAAGGCTGGGAGGCCTGTAGGAGGAGGACTGGAGCCAAGAATGTAGGTGTCTGCAGATTTGGGCCGGGGGTGGGGAAGAGCCTGCCCGAGGAGGCAAAAGACAAAAAGCACACCAGGCCATTTCCAAAAGCAGGGGTGCTGCAGCTCTGCTATCTGCTGACTCAGGGCGTGGGGGATAAAACAGAAAGCAGCCCGGGTCCTTTTTTTACAAAAGCAGTTTGGAAAGTGTTCTCATGCATGAGGGGGAATAGACAGCGCCAGCTATTACTCTCACTTCCTGGTTAGCCTGCCTGGCTCTGCCTTCTCCCATCTGGATGCGCCAGGACTAGGAGAACAAAGGTGAGGACGGTTTCAGCTGCCTGCTCCTTCCTAGAAGAGGCTGGTGAAGTCTGGCCAAGCTCTCCCACACTCCATTATTCCCATCACCGACCCCCCCCCCTCCACACACACACACTTTGGACTTACTCAGAGTAGTTCTCTGGCCCCTCCACCCCTTACTTCTTGTAGACCCTCTAAATCAAGCTCCTGGGAGTGAGCAACCAATTTCCTCGGCCCTCCTGAAACAAGGGGAGCAAGGGAGACCTCCCTAACTTCCAGCAACAGGGACACCAAACACAGCGTCTCCCGTATTGCTCAAGGAACCTACCACCAGCCAGCCTGCCTGGAGTGTTGGTGACAGAAAAATGGAGGGGGGTAGATGTTACTGGGAGTCATTTGTTCTACTTATTTATTAGTAATAACAGGTCCAGTGTTGGGGTTCCAGCCAGAACTCTCAAAGAGAACTAGAACTATTAGGGTTCTGAATGTGTGGCTGCAAGAAGTCTGCCCTGAGATCTTGGGGGAGTGGGTAGAGGCCTACAGACCTGTACCCCAGGTCTCCTTGGATGGAGGTAGCTCCTTACAGAAGGGGATCAGCACATTTGTGTCTGTTCTCTCTTCCCCAAACCTAGCCAAGGTGCAATCCCTGGCTCTCCGGGGCTGGAGTTCCTCCCTGCTTCTGGAGGACACTACAAAATCATGAGTCAAACCTGGTGGTTCCTGGGACCACAGAGCTTTGGGCTTTGCCTTAAGAACAGCTAGAGCTGAGGGTGTCCACCAAACTGCAGTGGAGAGGCTGCCCTGCAGGCATCTAGCTGAGGGTGAAGGTTTCCAGAGACAATGGTGGAACACCACCCCACCCCACCCAGTTCTAAGGACTCCTGAACTTCTTGTGGTCCTGCTGGTGACAAGAGGTGGGGCACAGTTGGTGGAAATAAAAGGAAGAACTAGGGAAGAAGAAAGCTTGTCTGGAGGGGTCACTCAGAGGACATGCACCCCAAATGCCAAATGCCAGTAGGAAGTGAAGTTTCCGGGGAGGGGCTTCTCAACTACTCCTGAACTCAGGGAGTACATTTGAGATTCTTAAGGATCAGTTCAGTTTCAGATGCTTTCTTGCATCTTCTTTTCTGGGTTGCTTTCTTGCCTCTTCTTTTCTGGGGAGTTTTGGGCTGGCTAGCTGACCCTGGTTGAGGTGGGGAAGAAGTTTGGGTGGTAGAAAAGGAAGGGGCCACCATTGCTTTTGGGGTGCTGCTGCAGGCCAGGGACTCTTCCGAACTTCAGGAGACAAAGATAGGGTATTTAGAAGGATCAGCTGGAAGCCTGGGGTGGGAGATACTAGGTAGGTCTGAGGGAAGACTTTAGGATCTGGACCAAAAACCTAGGGCAGGGGCTTGTCCTCCCTGAAGTCTGATTTAGGGGCAGACTAGGAAGAAGAGAAGGAGTAATTTCAGACTGGATTCTGAGAGGGAGATCTGAGCAGCTTACTCTGTGTGTGCATGTAAGTGACAGGGGGAACTAAAAACTAAAAATCAAGATAAAGATTAAGACACAAGAGACCAGCAAGTGATTGAAGGAAGGAAGAAATCAATAAGAAAGGTAAAAAGGATAGAAAATGGCCCCCTTCGTGTAGACATTCCTTCCTTCAAGTTTGTCTCCATGCTGAGCTCTTGCTGGTGGGCAATGCCCTTCTCCCTCCACACCTGTACCCAGTCTGTACCCAGTACCACCCTGAGCAGCCCTTTTCCTGTCCCTGGGCAGTCCCTGGGCAAACCACTCTTTAAGGCTTGGGGAGGGGGTGCTGGTTTTCTCCCCCTTCTCAATCCCATCCAAGAGAAAACGAAAATTCTCCTCTCTGGCAAAACAAACAGCCTGGCTGTGTTAAAGTCGATTTCTGACATCAGTTTTGGGGCCCCCAGCTCCGCCAGTCCCCCAAATTACCCCAGTTTTACAAGACCTGCCCAGTCACTGGGGAAGTAGGAACTGGAGGCTGGGCCAGGCTTTTACCAATTCGATCTCCTCCCTCCCCGTCCCAGTCCCCAACACTTCTCAAGTGTCACAGCCCAACTTTGGGGCTGCAACCTGTAAAAGTTCCCCCCTGCACTGGGTTTCCACCTCTTATTCACAACTAATAAAGATGTCAAAGCTGGGGGGTGTAAAGTGGAATTGCTATCCGAAGACTGCAGTTTGGATGTCCAGCTCCCTCCCCCTTTACCGTTGGAGCCTGGAGGGAACAAAGGGCCAACGGGAAGAAGATTGGGCGATTCTGACAGCCAGCCGGGTGGGTAGTCTAGACCTGGCTCATCAGAAGCAGGGATCAAAAGAAGGAAAGGGCCTCTAAGGCTGAAGAAGAGCCAATGGAGCTGTACTCTCCCCCTGCCCCCAGCCCCAGCATCATCCTGAGGGCAGCAGGGATGACCAGACATGAGGATTTGCCAAGGCTGTGGGGACTGCGGGCCTCCAGACCAGACTGAAGGCCGACCCATCTGGAGTCCGTCGGGAGTCCTGGGCTGGTGGGCGCCCTGGTGGTGGAATCAGGGGACCCACTTCTTCTAGGAGCAAGACCTAGCAAATCCTACCCTGGTGGATATGAAGACAATGGTGGGCAGGGTGGGGAAGGGAAGAGGCAAAAGAAGGAATCTTGGAGTGGGGAGGAGGTAACAGGGGAGGAAGGCAGAAGGGCAAGAGAGTGGAGCTGGGGTCCAGCCCGCATGGATGACTACCGGATCCCTCCTGACAGATTGGATGTCTCTCTCCCAGTGACCTCTGGTTAGCAGACAATAAGTCACTGGTCTAATGACCAATCAGCAGCAGGTCTTCAGAATTGCGTCCAAATATATATATATTAAAAAAAAACACATCATCAGAATGGGATAGAGCCAAGGTCCCACCCTTCTGGCCCTTTTGTTTTTCTCTTTCCTTCAAAACAGTGTTTGTGATGAGATTTTAGGAAATGGACGATCAAGTCTGAAGATCTGATTTCCAGAACCCAAAGACAGTTGTTTTCCATCTCTCATTCCACTTCCTCTACCAGAACTCATACTTCCAACCACACTTCCCAGGGGGTCTGGGAAGTGACACAGGACACTTTACCCCACTTCTCTGGCCTCTTCCTCTCTGCTCCTCAAAAAACTCTTCCTCCCACAACTTCTGAGAAGCCCCCACCCACCCTTAGTGAATTTTATCTTCTCTCCAGTTCAGGAAAGAGACAGAAAGTATGAGCAAAGTATGGGGAGGGGTCAGTAGCTTGCAGACTCCTGCCCTGGCACCCTGGCACAACGCTGAGGTGCCCTTCTGGGAAGATGAGACCCAAAGGCTCAGCTGGGGCTGGAGGCTGGGGATCATGGCCTGCCACTCCAGAATCTAACTTCCAAACCCACCATTCTGTCTCTGGTGTGGTGTTAAGAGGGGCGTCAACTGCCACGTTATAAATTAGAGCAACTCAACTTCAGCCTCTGCAGGGCACCTGGCAGGAGCACCTGCTCTGTGAGACCCAACCCCTTCTTTCCAAGAAACCTCCAAATGCCCATCCCAGCCATTGCTCTCAGCCTGGGCTTGGCTGAGAAGAATAAGGGAAAAGAAGGAAAAGTCCAGATTACAAGGGATTTCCAGATCCAGTCTAAGCAAACGCCCACTGCTCTGAGCACATACAAACTTGTGGTAAGCCAGAAAACCTACAGTGACCGTAGGCCCAGGTACCCAGGAGCCTGGAACACAGTAAGGCACTGCTGCCAAGTCCCAGAGACTTTCCTCAAGGCCAGAACTGGAGAGACTCTTGGAGCATGCTACCCAATCCTGCCATTGCTACAGATGGGAAAACTGAGGCCAAGACCTTCAGGATCTCAATCTTGGGTGTGGGGGTGGGGGGAGGAGGTTGGATTGAATTCTAGATGGTCTGGATTGGCTAAATGATCAGAGGCAAGACACTGCTGGACCTCTGAATCCTCTTCTATAAAGCATTTGAAGAGAAAGAAAGGGTTGGACTTGAGTGATCTCTATAGGTCCCCTTTTTTGGACTCCCAGTTCCTGGTTCTCTATGATGTAAAATGAGTGACAATTAGGAATAAGAAACTGAGTTCCGACAATAATGGGCACCCTGATGGCCACATTTAGGAGATGTAATTATTTCCTTTTGGGATAGAAATAAAATACTGACATACCAGTCACTGACCCCAGTTTTGGTCTTCCTTGTCTCCCAGAGGCTTGCACACTCAGTTTTGACTGCTCTACTGTGTGTGACTGGGGGGTGAGGGGGAGTCCTGCCTTCATCAGCCAATCAAAAAAGCTATTTTGGGACAGCAACCTGCACAGTAAATAATTAATTTGTATAATTAAAAGAGAATGGCTTTAACCTGGCAATTTTTAACCAGGAGTCAATGCAACCATTGTGCCTGCCTGGCCTTCTCACCCGACCCCCCCCAATTCCATCCAAATGCCAGCCTTCCTCACTGACCCCCTTAGAGCCCCACATTCCCAGTATGGCCAGAGTTTAGCGGAGTCAGAAGGTTTCCTCCTCAACAAAGTTCCATTCTCTGCATTAGTTCCCCACACCAAAAATAACCCGGTTTGCCTACAGCTGCCCCCAAAAGCTGTGCGTACCCAAGTCCAGGCACTCCGCTCTTGGGACACATGTAATCCACCTCCCGAGCTCAAGATGCCCCAACAATACTGCGAGTTTGCATTTCAAGAAACTCCCATTAATATCAATTTACTTCACTGAAACCTCGGGTTCTTCATCAAGTTGATGATTTATGATAAAATCAATTAAATTACGGCCACTTAGGGCCCAGCCGCTTCCTCTCAGATTTCATTGGTGCGGGGCCCAAGTGTCTGGTGGAAAAATGCAAGTTTAGCTGGAGGCGAGGAAAGATAATTCTGCGGCTGAGAAAATTTAATGCAAAACAATTTCCAGGCAAAGCCAGGCGTCTGGACAGAAATGCAAGAGCCACCAGTTGGCCTGCGGAAATAACTATCTGGGGGTCAAAATATTTTTCTCCCACCCCCATTGGCAGCACCAGTTCTCTGACTTCGTTTCCTTTGTGCTCACTTGTCTTCCTCCCCAGCGGAGATGGGGGTGAAAGAGAAGTTGAGCTGTAATGATGGGACTCAAGTCTGCAGGGTCCAGCCTCAAGCCAAAGGACAGTCCCTACCATCCCGGGCCTTTCTTTGCTCCTCTTCTCTTCCCCTTCCCACACAGTCGGGCTCAGTAATACAATCCGCAGTCTCCCGAAACAAAGTTAAAGGTTCAAAGTGAAGACCAGGCTGTGTGGGCAGATGGCACACAGAGGCCAAGAGCCAGGGACCAGGCCATGTGGGCGCTACAGTGCGTGACTGTGGGAGGCAAGAAACCACAGGCAGGAGGGAAGGAGCACCGCAGAGAGGTAAAAGCAGGGGCAGCAAAGTGTGTCCAAAACTGGTGGGACCAAAGACTATGCCTCTGGGCTGGCACCCTGGGTGCCTGTTTCCAAAGCAGTGTTGCACCCACACACCCCAACTTGGGCACACGTGCACAATTTCCCAATACACCTATAAGAGGTGCAGACTGGTACACACCGCCTCCCACAGACTTGCCACGTTCTGAGCCAGCTAACGGACAGTTCCCACCCTCTCCCCCACAACTGGGAAAATAAATCCCAGAGAATCAACCTGGCATCACTCCCTCTGGAAGGAGTGGGGCTTCTCCCGCCTCTACTCTGTTTGGTTTTTGGTTTCCAGAGCAGGCAGGGAGTAAACACAGCTTCTCCGAAGCCATAAATCACCCACTCTTCTACCTTCTCAGTTTAACACCCGGCCTCAGCGCAAGCCCTTGTAGTTTCGTCTTCAAATAACCCTCTAGGTGCTAAACGGCTGGATCATGGTGGCAGCTGGACGGTGGGAGCGGGGCGCAGGAGGCCCCCCGTCCACCAGCACATGCCCCTCTCCTTTCCCACTGGAAGCACAGCTCCCGCCTCCCCTGGAGAGTTCTCCACCCTTCCTGAGCGGGTCTCCTAATCCCGATCGGGTGCACACTGCCCTGCCCCACTGCCCAGCGCGCCCGACTCCCGCTCCCCGCTCTGCCCCCCGGCCCGCCTTCGGGACTGGCGCACCTTTGTCTTCCGGATCCAAACTCTTCGGGACCAGGAGACAGGCCAGCGGGGCGGCCACCCCGGGCTCTCGCCCCAGCCAGGCGTCCCGGCTTACCTGTGCGCGTCTCCCGCTAGGGCCCGGGCAGCGGCGGGCGGCCCGGAGCCGGGGGCGCGCGGGAGCCTACTGCCAGGCCCGGGTCGGTGGGCCCCGGCTGGGGCTCGGCGGCCGGCCGCATCCCGCTCGGCTCACCCCCAGCCGCCCGGGAGCGCCCCGCCGAGCCCGGGGAGCGGCCCGGAAGCGCGCCCCCACCCCGCCCCCGCCCCCGCCCCCGGCTTTGTTCGCCCTTCGCGGCCGCGGGGCGGGCGAGGCGCGCGGATGCTGCACTCGGGGCGCGGTCGGCGCCCCTTTCCGGAGGAGCCCGGGCTCCCCGTTGCCCGGGGCCGGCGCGCGGCTGCGGGGAGCCGGGCGGGCTCGGCACGGAGCGCGGGGCTGGGGGCTTTGAGAACCGGCCGAGTGGCCCGGCGAGAGGCACAGCGACTGGCTGGGGCCCGCGAGGCGCGGGGGGTGCGGGGGCGCCATGGCGGAAGGCGGGCGCACCGGCGGCTCTTCAATGTCACTAGCGAAATGGGTTCCATATGTCCGGCCCGGCAGGGCGGGGAAGGGAGAGAGTTCTGGGCTGGACGGGACGGGGGTGAGGGGGGCGGTGCGGGGTGCAGGGAGTAGGGCCCGGGGCGGCGAGGGGGGACAACGGGAGGGACGGGGAAGGCCAAGTGGTTTGCCTTTTCCATTTTCCCTGGAGTTTTCTAAAGCTGCTTAGCTTGGTAGCAACTTTCTTGCCCCTTTTCCTTTTCTTTCCTGAAAGATGGGGAAAGGAGGAGATTAGTGAGGGTCGCATCCATTCCGGAGAGTATTAGGGGAGGGTGCGGATTGGAGGTGAAAGGGAAAGTTCTGAGGCCCCGGGGATTCCCTTCTTTCCATCCCCAACGGGAAAGAAGAGACCAAACCCAGGAAGGAGAAGATAGGCCCTAAGGTTCAGGTGTGGGAGCAGACTCCAGCTACGGCCATCCAGGCCATAATTCTGTCTGGGGCAGTCCCAACCTATAAGTTATTGAGGATGGCAGAGGAGAGTGACATGCCCAGGACATCCTGGCCTTTCCCTGCCACCTCAGGTCCTCCCCAGCTGCCTCAAGGCTGCTTTTGGATCTCCCCATCCTGGGCCCACAGAGCCACAGGGGCCTGTGGGTTGGCCTCAGCTTTGGGGCAGCTGCTTTGGGAAAAAGGAGCTCCCAGAACCCCCACCCCTCACCCCTCTGTGCCTGCCCCCACTCCTCATCCAATCCTCTCGCCTCTCCCTACCTTTCTCTCTTTGTCTTCTCACTCTGCCTCTCTGTGCCTCTGAATTGAGCC
Source organism: Sorex araneus (assembly GCF_027595985.1). Classification (NCBI taxonomy): domain Eukaryota; kingdom Metazoa; phylum Chordata; class Mammalia; order Eulipotyphla; family Soricidae; genus Sorex; species Sorex araneus. The sequence continues at coordinate 214,983,100 of NC_073304.1, read as the reverse complement.
TGGCAGAGGGGCTTGGGGGTGGGGGGGAGGGTTGTCTCCAGAAATCCCTTTGGGCTCGCTGACTGGGCTGCGTCTTTCCTCCTTGGGGGCACTGCAGAGTCCCAAAGGATCTTGAGTCCTTTCTCAGAGGGGGAATCCACCCTTCTATCAGAGAGACACTCTTTTCTACAGAGAGCCCCCCACCTTGAGCAATTTCCTTTCCATGTTCCTTCTCACTTAACTCTCTGTGTGTGTTTGCAGAGCCCCTAGAAGAGCCTCGCATCTGCTCTGCCTTTAGTCTCCACTCACTCTCCCTGCTATCCTCTCCTTGGGCCCAGTCTTGATTCCCCACTCCAGAGAGAGCCCCCAGCACTGGCATTCTCACCAGAGACCTCTGTTTTCCTGCTCCCTGGCCCCTCACTTTCCTACCCATGCCCTCTAACCATGACAGCGCTACAGTCCGCTTGGCAGGTACAAGGTCTGTGATTGAGGTTATGGCAAGAGAGTGGAGAAGAGTCTGTGGAGAAGACTGTCAGCAGCTTTCCTCAACCCCTTTCCATCAAATTGCAACCTACCCCATCCCCTGACCAACACAAAAACACACGGGTGAGGAGGGGGCTTGCATGCCTGTGTGTGGGACTGGCAAGAGGCAAGGGGCTTTGTGGCTAAAGGAAACAAATGTCTTGTGTATCTAAAACAACACCTGGTCTTCGCAAATTTGCTGATTTGAGAGGTGGATCTATGTGCCCGATGGAGAGAACCAGGCCTCACAAGGGGCCAGCAAGCAAAGAAAAGCTAATGGTGGAGAGAGATGGTCTCAGGGCTTTTGTCTCCTGGGGAAGAGTCTGTGTGAGTTGGGGAAAGGAAGGGGAGGGAGTATCCACAGGGCTAGAGAGACAAAGACCTGAAGGGGGCTGAGAGAAAAGAGTGGAAAAGAGGGGGATTGGGCTTCCACATCACAGAGACAGCAGGAGTGGAGGTAGAGGAGGGGGAGGAGTTAGAAACACCAGGGACAGGGGTGCAGCATTGACTCCCTCTTTTCTGTTCCCAAAGGGTAGGGTCTTTGGCTTCTTTTAGTCCCCCTGTCCCTTCTCCCCAATAAAAGGGCTGACACAGAGGCAGAAAAACCCCATACTTCTTTTTCCTAAGGAAAAAGTCATCCTTTCTTCCTTGAGGGTTTCGGGGTTCTGCCGTAAGATTCCAGAGCAGATTGCCCTCTCCAGGCCATCACGCACAAACCCCACTCTCAGGTAAGGGCAAGGGAGCTACTTGCCTCCCCCACTTTGTGTGTATGGGGGTGTTCTCAAAAACTCAAGAAGGGAGCCTGGACAGTTTGGAACCCCCTATCCTTCAGGTCTTTTTCTATAAGGTCACATTCTGTGGTGCTAAGAGCTTACTCCTGGTTCAATGCTCAGGGGTCACTCCTGGAACATTCAGGGGACCATCTTGGGTGCTAGGGATTGAAACCCTGTGAGTCAAGTGCAAGGCAAGCACCTTACCCACTGTACTATCTATATGGGGCCCTCTTACCCTTCAAATATCTTGCTGGCTTCTCCAGCCTTTCCCACACACCTCCTACCTCCCAAGCCCTGCAAAAATTGCCCCCAAATCCAGACTCTCCCCTGTTCCTTTGACAAAGCTAGAAATGCTCCCCCTTCCCCAGACATACACACACAACCCAGTATAGGATCTTGGCCTCCTTTTCTCCCTCAACCGTTTTCAACCCAGACTGACCCACTGGAAGGTTTTGCCCACACCCCCCCCCACCACCACCACCACCTGCCCAGTCTAGTGGCCTGTTAGCAAGGACAGGAGTGCTCAGTGCCCTGTTGAGGAACTCCTGGGAGCCAATGCCCACCCCACTGCCAGGGCTGGGCCTATGCTGCCACTCACACTGATGCCATGAATAATTAACACCTGGGCAAGGGCATCACTCTCACTTTCTTACTCAAAGGTTTACACTAGTAGACAGAGTTAAATATCACAGATAATAGTGGCAATAAAGTCAGTTGGCTGAGCTCCAGCCCGGGAAGGCGAAGCCAAGAGCCAGAGCAGGACTTGGCAAAGGTTCTGGACCTCTGCCCCTCATCCATCACAACTTTGGGGTGCAGGGCAGAATGTTTCCAGAAGCCATCCTGATTTGCTCCATGCCAGCAGACTTTTTATAAAGGGGAAAGACAGACCTCCCCCCATCCCACAGGAGACCCAGAGACCCCAGGGAAAAGTTTTCAATTCTCTACTCCTAGTAGTCTGTTCCCCATGTGCTCTTTCTTGGGTTTGGAAACTTAAGGAAAATGCTCCAACTTTCTGGAAACACCTGACTCTCAAAACATTGCTTTTCTAGAAAAACTTAGAGAACTTTCCCCTGCATTCACCCCCAAACACAGAGTCCCCTGCTACTGAGGAAACTTTCTTTGTTTCAGGAGGTCGAAGGAAGGCTACTGGGGTGTGAATTCATTTCCTTGTTTTGTTAGCCAGGAGGGTGGGGAGCCAGGGCTTATTAGCTCCTCTCTCTGCCCTTCACCCTCTCTCTCCATTGTCTCCCCAATTTGGATAGCTCCTTCTCACCCCTCAGCATTGCTTTCCACATAGATCCCCCTATACTAGACTGCCCTGCTCTCAATGGAGTCCCTCCTGCCCAGTCCCAGGACAGGGAACTCAGATTTGGTTTCCATCGATCACAAAAAAATCTTTGCCTCCAACTCCAGGCATCTCCCCCTCTGCTTCCACCTCTCCTGCCCCCCTGCCAGGCTCCTGCTGCCTTCGGAGTTGGATTCCTGGCTCTAGGCTGGAGCAGAGTCGGCGCGAGCAGACTCCTGGAGGGAAAGCACTGAGAAACAGAGCTCGGTCTGCTGCTGCTGCAAGAATGTTGGCTCTCTCAGGCTCGCAAATATAATTTTTATATTAGGTCGTGGTCTTTGACTGGGTTTATATGCCAATGAGGCATTTCTGGTTTACCAAATTTATACAAATCTCGCCTTAATTGATAATCACAGATGCTGTAATTTAAGACCTCCAGCTATAGAGCTTTCATATTAACTGCTGATATATTACTGTAAATCGTCTGAAATAACCAACTCCTGGGAGCAGAGCAGCGAGGGAGGAAGTGCCTCTGAAAGCAACTCTCTCCCGGCCGCAGCAACAGCCCAGCTTCCACATCATTTTCCGTGAGAAATGATTTATCGAAGACATGGCCATAAACAACACAACTCACTCACAAACACACGCGGGCGCTCACATACACGCGTCCGCGCGCACACACACACACACACACACAATGGCTGGCACGCCGGCCGAGAAGCTGACACCCATATTGCTATAAATCAAGAAAAAGGTTGGAGGAGAGGGAGAGGGAGAGAGAAGAGGAATATTCCTAAAATCTCTATGCAATGCCTCAATGGGTATAAACACACAGAGCACTGTGTGAAGAGAAATGGCAGGAAATGAAGATGGCTATTTGTCACATTTTACGACAATAACATTAATAACAAACAATAAATTTACATGGACATAGAAGACGCGGTAGGTAGTGAGAAACCCCTTCTACTTACAATACCCCAGCCCGCGGTGTGGCTCCGGCTGCGGGGCTGTTTTATTGCTGCCTCCCTCTCTTTCTCTCTCTCTCTCTCTCCCTCTCTCTCTCTCCCTCTCTCTTTTTTTTTCTCGGGGTACAGGCTTGTTTTTCAAAGGACAGTTGAATTGCTCGTCAGAAACAGGGAGACCGAGCCTGCGATTTTCCTGACGAATACATATCTATTCTGCAACCTCGGCATTAATTATTTAATGAATCACGTGACCAGGAGGGGGAAGGGGGTCTTTCGATTTCAGGCTCAAAGGACCACTATGACCTTCCCCTTCAAGAGGAGAAATTTTCCTGCAAAAGAGGTTCCCCCCGACCCACCAATGGAACAGTAGCGAGTTCTCTCTCTCTCTCTCCCACACTCAGAGGTATACCTCCTGGATATACACACAGTTCCCTAACTCCCACCCCACCCCCAGACACACACTTACCCAGAGCCCACCTCTCCTCTCTCCCTTCTTCTCCTGCTTCTGCTTAGTTCATGGAGGTGCAGAAATAGTCTGCAGGGGCGTCTGGGGTTGGGGGTGGGGTGGGCGCGGAGCCCTTCTCCAAGCCCCTGGTTTCCCAAGCTTCCCATTCTCTCTGCAGTCTTTAAGATGAAGATTCCCCCCACCCCTAGCCACCACATATACACACTCCTTTCTCTTCTTCACTCATGGGGGATTTATTTTAGTGGGACCCACTTCCCCTTTTCCTAAATGGCCAACAACACTGCTAACGGGACCAGTTCCTAAGTCCCTGTCATATATGTGTGTAAGGACTAAGGTTTCTGACTTTCTCTTTCTGATCTCTTCTGGCACATTTTGAAGGGGCAGAAGAGAAACACAGTAAAGAAATGTCTCTGGCACTACCAGAGTTGAGAATAACCACAAGGGGGACTTTTATCTTTATGTTGTTACTATTTTAGGGAGCCCAATTCTACTGGCCGGGCAAGTACACTGCAGGCAGGGCTCAGGAAACAAAGACCCACACTAAGGGTTCTACACAAAAGAAGTGGGCACTCAGTCTCTCTTTACCTAGGTCGGACACTGTCCCTCCGCCCCCTCCAGAGACAACGGGAAATGCAAACTAGAGGAGGGGGGAGCATCAACGGAAGCTTTGAAGGCGACCAGACGGCAGCCCTGAGTCCCTATTTCCTAGGTGTTAGTCCCCTCTACTTCCAATCAGCAGACAATGGGAACTGATCAATGGGGGAAAGATGGGGAGGAGTGCATATTAAAAGATTTAAGGGAGAAATTCATCCCCTGGACTAGAGAGAGAATTGTATACAGACTCCCTCACCTCAGCTATAAATAAACCCAAATCAAAAATGTCCTTAAGGCTTGCAAACAGCTTGCTTCCAGAAGGAGCAGACCGGTTACAAGTTGAATCAGTCTTGGGCCACGACGTGTGGGGGGTGCCGGGCAAAGCAGCAAGAAGCTAAAAAGACATTCCTGAAGAAGCCCCAGCTGCTCGCTCACTCCCTGCCTTATCTTCAGCAGCTCTGGGGCCTCCAGGCCAGACAGGCAAAATAGGGGGGGAAACAATTCTAATGTGGGATAGGGAGTTTATCCCTACCCCAGGGGCTGGGGGCCAAGGAGAGGATACCAGCAGATCACTAGGAGATTTGAAACCAAAAGCAATTCAGTGGGGAGAAGGTTCTGAACGAACTAGCTGCCTTAACAATCCAGGAAGAAATTTCAACACCCGTGAGTGGTGGTGGAGGGGGCAGCATGACCCCTGCCAGGGCACTGGGTCAGCCTGGCCTCCCTCCTGACCTGTCACTGAGGCCAGACTCTGTAGGGGAGGGTGTGTGGGGGGGGACAGTTGGCTTTGATTGTCCAGATACAAAACACAGACTGGTATTGAATTCAGCCTGTTGCCGACATCGTTCTCCCTGCAACTCCCTGGTCCCCCAAATCCACTAAAAATGTTCCCCCAAAGAAAAACACTGCATTAAAAGAGCAGGAAGGGAAGAAGGGAGGAAGGGAGAGGGAAGGGAAGGAGGAGAGAGAGAGAGAGAGAAAGAGAGAGACAGAGAGAGAGAGAGGCATGGATGGGAAAACAGCATCCTCTGAGAAGGGAAAAATATTTTTAAGGACAAGAAAAAGAACAGCAAAATGACACGAAGGCACGCGGGCACGTTCTGTAAAAATGCCCACACTCTCTTCGGATCCTGGGAATGTCCATGTTCAAATAAACAAGCGCCCGCTCTGGAGCTGAGAGCTTTCTTGCTGCCGATAAAGTGAACGTTTATACTGTGAGAAAGGCGAGATTGATTTACGAATCTGAACGCGCCAGTTTTATGGCCGATCACAAATCCGTCAGCGCTCAACTCACACTGGGAAACTTCCCAACTCCACTTTCCAGCCAGACCCCCCTCCCGGCCACTGCTTCCCGGGGAGACCCTGCCCAGGGCATCGGGCTGCTCCTGGGGGCTTCAGAGGGGCTCCAGGGCCTAGGCGGTGGGAAGGAGGAGGGTCAAGGAAACTTCAGGGAAGAACAGATTAGAAGGTACAGACTGGCCCAGCCGCTGAAATTGCAGGAGGGAGCCCAGCGGGCTACGGGATTGTAGCAGCACGCAGCTCTGGAGCTTTTGGGGTCTCGGAGCAAGGGAAAGGAGGTATTTTCCCATTCTCCCTGTGGGACTAACACTCTTGAATGAACCCCAACCTTCCTTTTTCCATTGTTTCACTTCTCTCTCCCTTTTTGTTGGACCCCAATCATCACATTACAGACAGCAGCTTGTAAAACCCCTCTGGCAAATCTTAATCAGCTGAGCTTATGGAGGGTTCACAATTGGTTGTCTGCCCTTAGGGAAAAGTGGGCGCACACTTCCCCAGAACCCCAAATATTTTCAATCCAGGAACAGTGCAGCTTGCCTTTTCTGCTAGCATGCTTTCCTTACTGGGGCTCTGGCCCTTGACTTTATTATGCCACTGAGAAACAAAGGAGATGACACCAACCAACACCAGTTATTTTTTGCTTGGGACAATCCCCAGATGTCAGGAGACAATTTATAAAAAGCAAACCAACACTCCACACACATCCAAGCAAGATTTTTGTCTGTCCTGGTCTGCATCCAAAAGGAGCATTTCCTCTTCCCAGCTGGAGTCTGTCTGTCTGTCTGTCTCTTTCCCCTCCACCCTACCACCAAGCAATTGGCTGCTGGTGTAGACTTTAAAAATTCAGCAAATAGAAAATAATTGTAGAAAGGTTGTCTGTACATTTGGGATCCACTTCTGAACAAATTTTCCACTCATTTTATGAAAGAAAAAGTTGCTGTGAACTGGTTCATAGGGTGGAGCTCTCTCTCTCTCTGAAAGTGTCCTAACAGGGTCACTGACTCTCCTCCCAGATCTCGCTTCAGGAGAGAAGTAATGAGGCTCTGGCTCTGTGAGGATCTACACTGGGAGCAGGGATTCGAAGGGTCTAAGAGTTACAGGAATAGCTCCCTAAACAAAGGAACTTCCAACCAGATAATGGGCTGACAGGCTATGGATATGGATAACTGACCTCACAGGACACTAATCTCTGAGGGTCTGGACCTGGAGGCTGAGCGCTCTCTCGCTCTCTCTCCTTCGGAGAGACTCCTGTTCCCCTTAACCTACTGCCCGTCTCTCCTTCTACTGTCTCTAGGGGCAGCTGGTCTAGGGAACCAGTACTGCACAGAGACACATCAGCCGGCGCCCCACATCCTTCCTCTGCTATACTCAGGAGCTGAAAAGTCCATACTTTGTCTCCCTCCATGGAAAATAATAGGAAAACAATCCAGAAATTCCATGAGAGCAAATGAGGGGTTGGGGGGGAACTAGAAGGGAGTGGAGAAGACGGACATGAAACACCCCAAGGACCCTCCCTGCTGAGGTGTGGCCCTCCCTCCTGGGCAGGAGGCAAGAGCCCACACAATGTCCAGTCTCAGGGAGGTCAAGGGGCTTCCGAGGTCAGTTTGTGGTTCGAATACTGAGCTAATCGCCTAGAAAACGTGGCCTCTCCATGAACTCTTTCTGCTGCCAGGCTCTTGCCTCAAACCCTCAGTGAGCCCCAGGGAAAGGGGGCCAGCACATTTAGACCCCACTGGTTCCCTCCCCCCCCCAGAAGGAGAGCCCCAGAGGACCAACAGAGACCCCAGTCCAGACAACCAAAGAAAACCAAACCAAACCCCCAGTCACCAGAAAGTAGGGAAGGGGGCAGAATGGAAGAAAAAGATGCAGTGGACATACAAAATCTCCCTTGTGCGTGAAAGGAGCCATTTTCTGCCCCGGAGAGTTGCAAATATTTGCATAGAACCCCAAGCAAGACACAAAAAGGAGAAAACACAACACCCACGGAAGAAATCCACCCACAGCCCCACTTGCCCCAGGCTGGAGCACTGGGGGTGGAATGTGGGGTACACTCTTTCAGGAGGCAGTAGTGACTACATTTTACTGGTAAATAGACACAGGGGACACCAGTCCCGATGCAGTTTCATGGGGTCTCAGATCACAGAGGCCACAGGAGCTTCTTCCTGGCCCCACACAGGCACACAGACACACAGGCACATAGGCGCTGCATTTCCCAAACCAGAAAAACCCTCTGAGCTGCCTCACAAACACATTTCTTCTCTGGGGTTTTTCAGAGGCCCTGACACCTCAGTTCCAAGCAGTTCAAACACTCTCCAGGTGCGGCCCCTCGCTCCCTCTGAGCCAAGCATCAGTCATCATAAAAGGCAGCAAACCGGACCAAGCGTCCACCATAAAATCGCCGCGAGGATAGTTGAAAAAGAAAAAGAAGGAGGCGAGAGAATGTTTCTTCTTTCCCTTGTAAAAAGAGCTCATAAAACAATCAAAAAAAAAAAAAAAAGCCAGCCCAGGCGGGGGCTTTGTTACCTTTGCGCCTCTCGCCTCCTCTCGCCCCGGCTCCGAAGATCCCATTCATGATGAACAGCTTCTTCCAAACTGAGAGAAAAAAGTTTTCAACTTTATGGTTCCAAATTTTTTCCCCCTCGCAGATCCGGGAGAGACGGCTAACACTTTTTTCCCCCAACAGCCGGTCTGCAGAGATTTGCTGTTGAATAATAACAAAGGAGAGAGGATACGTATTTAAAGAAAAGAAGTGATTAATGGTTTTCTGTATAATTCTCACATTTTTCTTAGCTCTTGTCTACACAGAATGGCTGTGAACTTTAAGCACCATAGAAATCTTTTTTTATTCTATTCATACCTTCCAACTTGCAGCTTTGATTTGGTTCTATAGAGACATTGGGGGGGGCATATGCTTTTTTAAGAACTATTTTCTCTCTCTACTACCCCCTCCCCACCATCCCCATCACATGAGATTCGATTCCACCGAAACAAAGCTCCCCGCTCTCCCCTCCAGGTCCCGTCTCACGATTCTCCCGGCCTCATTGAACCGGCAGTCCCATCGCCCTGCCCTTACTTGCGCTCTGGACCCCAGACCCCAGAGTCCCGGTCCTGCCCAAAGCTGCAACCCGAAAGAATACCCCCAAATTCACAATAAAACATGCAGAAGTGGTATTGGCTACTTTTATTTTCTGAAGGGAGATGGGAGAGGAAGGGGAAAAAAAAAGACTGAATGGCAGATTACAGAGTCCCCAAGCTTTTTGGACGTAGAGTGACTGAACTCTGGGCCACCCTAGGACCAGAGACCCTAAGGTTGGACTTAGAACTTTTCATAGGGTGCTGCACAAAGGCAACTCAAGTCTGACAGCGCTTCTGAGGGTCACTGTAACCCCCCTGCCCCTTCCCCCACTCCATTCTAGGGGTGACTGGGACCTCAGAGACAGAAAGCTATTTGGTCCCCAGTCGTACTTTCGATACTTTCTATGAGAAAGAAAATGAAAATTAATACAGGAGCAGGGCTTCACAAAAGAGGCCATTTGTCTTCTTGATTATCTATTTGCTTGTCAGAGTTTGAGCTATGGCACCGGCTAGCTCCTTTGTAATATAAAAATACTCGGAAAACCTGCAAACACCCAGAAACATCTGTGCCAAAAATTAGACTCATTAAAGCCTTAAACACCTCAGAGGAACACGATACCTTCTTGAGCGGGAGGAAAGAGGCCGGACCGCGCGGAATCCTCTCGCTCGGAACTTTAATAAGCAAATAGCCGTCTGTCTAGAAAGAGACAGCTTAACCGCATTTTATTTGCTTATGACAAATAAATCACAATATGAAAGGGCTTTGCCGTACTTAAACCTCCTGTGTCCTACAATGAAACATTCCCCCCTCCCCAATTAAGGATTGGAGTCAGCCCTTCCAGTTCTTTCGATCCATTTTTGGACTGGAGGGAAAAAAATTAAAAGGCCCCAACAAAACACATTCATCTGAGAAGGAAACTAAACCAGCGACCACAATTTGGGAGTCCTGTGAGATAGAAATTCCCATAGGACCCTTTGAAAAGAAATCCTCCAGAACGGACAATGCCAGGCCCTGGGACTGGGGTGTTTCCCATAGATGCTGGGTGGCATCGATCTGGAGCATCACACCAAGATTTCAACAAAAACCACGCCATGCTGGTCACAAGAAACCAAACATTTATTTCTATTGTCACTCTGTACAAGACACACATCTTCACACCGAAGGGTTCTAGACTCAGGCAGCCCCAGAACTAGGAAGAGGCCTGGTTTGGAATGTCAGAAAGAGAATAGGAGAGAGGACGCACAGGACATAAAATTAATAATAAAATAATTATAATATAATAATAATAATCGATGCAACAATAATAAACTATGGGAAAGGTCTCCACAACACAGTTTCCGTGATGGGAGGGGCGCGACCTTTATGTCCTAGTTTCACATTCATTGGCAGAGGAGGAGAAGGCTGTCGGGCTCTAGATTGGCAAAGGCCTCACCCAGCTCTCCCAACTCGGTGGCCCCTCCTCCTGCCTGGCTTGACCTTCCAGAGGAAGGCCCTCCTGCTCTCTCTTTTGGTCTGGGACTCAGTTTCCCTGCCTGCCTCTCCCACCCGCCTCCTTCCCTTTCCTGCTATGCCCTCCAACCAACCCCAGGCGGTGAGGGGGTGAGCAGTCAGTGGCCCCCACACCGTTACGGAGGGGGGAGGAAGGTGGTGTGCGTGTTTGTTACCGTGGCCAACACACTGCGTTATGTGGCAGTCAGAGGGTGCTGTCGCTGGGTGGCAGAAATGGGGGACAAAGAAAGAGAATCCAGGCCGGCTTCCAGCCGCGGCAGCAGCGGAGGCGGCGCGGCGCCGGCCTCATTTGTTAGCTGGGTGTCGAGGTAATGGTCGCCACCGAGGCCCGTCCTCTCCTCGGCAGAGTAAACAAGACAGATGGGCCCGGGCCCGGCGTGATTAAAGATGAAACGTGGATCCATCTTCGCCAAAGCTGAAACCGAGGAGTGTGGCCTCCTCCTATTGCTCTTTCTGTCTTTTTTTTTCTTCCTTCTTCTTCTTTTTTTTTTTGTAAGGAAGAAAGCAAGAGGCTTGAACCTTGCTTAGTTGGGGGGGGGGGAATCTCCCACGGCTGCTTATTGTCATTTCTATAAATAAAGCTTCCCCTCCCTCTCCTCTGCGTTTATTCGTGTAAATAGATCAAGTGAGGGACAGGCAGGTAGGCTTTTTTTTTTGGAGGGGGGGCCCAGGCCTCAGGGTCTCCTCCCATACCCCCTCCCGCCCGACCCCCCTCCCAGCTCTCCACCCACCCCCACCCCAAGGTTCTGGACTCCCGGCTAGAGCGTGGGGGGGCCTCCGTTGGGCCGGCTCGGGGGCCCTCCTGCGGAGCCTGCAGTGCCGCCAGAACGGATCTTGGTGTTGGGCAGTTTGTGGTCCTTCTTCCACTTCATGCGCCGGTTCTGGAACCAGATCTTGATCTGGCGCTCAGACAGGCAGAGCGCGTGGGCGATCTCCACCCGCCGACGCCGCGTCAGGTAGCGGTTGTAGTGGAACTCCTTCTCCAGCTCCAGGACCTGCTGGCGGGTGTAGGCGGTCCGAGAGCGCTTGGGCTCCCCGCCGGCGTAATTGGGGTTTACTGGACACACACAGAGACAGGGAGAAAGAGAAAGTTTTATTGCCCCAAAGGGAGGAGGCAGGGCCCTTTCTTCCACCAGAGTCTCCCACCCTCCCTCCCTCTCCCTTAACCTCTCCTTCCACCAGAGGGGGTGGCGATGAAGAGGGAAGAAAGCGGGGAGCCCCTGGAAGCAAGGGATCTCAAAGTTTTAGAGGGTTGCTTTATCCTGGTGTCGTATTTGGGGGGTGGGGTCGGGTGGGGAGAGAGGAAATTTTACGAGGTTTTAAGTGCCCCTTACTCCCCCTCTCGCCCCCCCCCCCCGTTCGAGGGGCGGGTATGGGAGAAGTGGGTGCGTGAGATAGGGAGGGGGGCTTCCCAGAAACCTTCCTTCTGTGACTTCTCACCCTCTCTGCTCAGATTCCGAGCAGTGCCTGCCCCCAGGAAAAACTTTTGCCCACTTCTTGAGCCTAGGAGCCCAACTAGAGGAAAGAAAGAGGGGGGAAATAAATACTGGTAGTTGACTCAGCTTTCTGCTTAAATACAGATTACCTCCTCCTTCTCCTCCTCCCCCAGCCCGCCCCAACTTCCAACTTCACTGAGACTGCAGCTCCCTAGCGAAAAAAGTCGCTGGTGAGAATGGCCGAGAGGATGGGGGACCGACTTCAAAGGCGCGCGGCCCACCAGGCCATAAAAATTTATGGGGGATGTAATTATGTGGCTCTGAAAACAGGCGACCGTAAATCTCCCGCAATGGCGAGTTTATAGCGGGGACAATTGGCTTCCCCCAGCTTCTCCCCCGCGCCCCCCCCCCCAGCCTTCGCGGTCCCTTCGGTGTAAAGCGCCAGGGTGGGAGGGGGAAGGGTGCCCACGCACTCACCCGTGCTCACGTGAACTTTGCGCATCCAGGGGTAGACGACGGGCTCTTTGCACGCGGAGTGGGACGGGCTGGGGTGCAGGGGGTTCTGGGCGCAGGGAGGCGGCGGGGGGCTGCTGCTGACCGCCTCGCAGCGCTGGCCAGGTTCCGGGAGGAGGGCCCCGGAGGGCGGCGGCGCAGGAGCCCTAGGGGACAGCCCGGGCGGCGGCGGGGGCGGCGGGGGCGGCGGCGGGGGCCCCGGGTCCCGGCAGGCCGCGTAGCGCTGCACGGTGCACGCCGCGCGCCGCCCGAAGCCCGCCTCCGGCTGGAAGCTGCTCTCTCGCCTCTGGCCGCCGGCGTAGTACCCCGGCGAGTGGTCGCTGGGGAGGTAATCGCTCTGTGAATATTCCTCGCACGGAGGGAACTTGGGGTCGACATAGTTTGAGTTGATCAAAAAAGAACTCATAGCCATTAATTTCTGGGAATTGCCCACAAAATATACTAAAATTTATTCCGACCCCTGACTCGTTTTCCTGTTTCCGAAAGCCCTCCTACTTACTGTCAAGTGAACAAAGTTAGGGACCCACGTGATTCTCGGAGCCAATGGCCGCCCCGCCTGCGATTCCCGGATAAGGAAATCTGCTCACCCGGACCCTACTCCAGCCAAAGAGGTTTATTTCCCCCTTTCTTTCCCCTCCCCACCCACCCAACACCAGGATTTACATAGGGCTCCTGCGGAGCCACCGCCTCCTACCCTGGTTCTCTTCGGGACCAGAGAAAGGGAGGTGTGGGGGGAGATTCTGGTCGCCACCCGAGGGCCTGTCGGGGTGCGGGGTAGAGCGCCATCCCCGCAATTCCTCAGAAGTTGGGGGTCCCAGCGTACCCCCTCCTGTGCTACCTCTCACCTCTGCCCAGTATTCTCTGTCTTCCACAGCGCCCCCAACCTCAATGGGAGGGAAGCCTATGCACTCTGCATCTGTGTAGAGACCTACTGGGGGTCTGGTCTGACGGGGGGTTTCACTGGATGGGGGGAACCCACTGGAGGCCGAGGGGCGCTGAGCAAGGGGCTTTTCTTTGCAGCCTGCATGGGGAGGGGTAGGGAGTGAGGGAGGAGGCGTTGAGAGCAAGCGGGCGGTGCGGGAGGGACTTGTCAGAGATGAATGGAACCGAGGGCGGATCGATAGGAAATTCATGCACTAATTCGGGGAGACCTCGCCTTCCAAATCGCATTTAGCTGCGCTATTAGTTTGGCTGTGTCAGTCAGTCCGTCTGTTCCCCTCTCCTATCCACTCATCCCCTTGCCCCGTAGAAATGACTTGATTTCTCACACTGAATGTGTGCGCTGAAGTAAAAACCTGCAACTTTTAAGAGCAAATTGAATAGCAATTTGCTAATTCCAGAACCACCCGAGCAATACTAACCACCGCATCCAGACGTTCTAATTGCTGCTAATGCTGGTGCCTTGGCAGCAAACAAATCCAGAGCCTTGTCATGCCGGGTAGGAGCCCTAGATGTGACCCCCGCCCCCACCAAACACAATCACACCCCTTGGTAATTGCGCATTTCCAGGGCATCTTGTTCTGAACCCAAACAGAAAGACGGCCTCCGCATCCGCTTGAAAAGCCAATTTCCTTTGCCTTTACTCACTGAAGACAACAGTGATTTTTACAGGATTTCTAGGAATGTCTTCCTGCACCCAGAATAGAGAATAGGTGGGCTGGAGGTAAGAGGAGACAAGAAAAACCATCACCACAACAAGAACCTTTTCAGAGCAATGAAAAGAAATCCAGGATCCCAGGGGTGGACATGGGCAGATTTCAGGTACATCATTCCTTGTTCTCCAGCCCATTGAGGGAGGATAAGATAGAGGAAGAAAGGAAAAGGAAGGAATCTTCACATGGTCAGTCACTAGATTGCCCTCATTTAAGAGAAAAAAATTTTTTTTCTTCAGGGGAAGAAAATGAGCGGAGTGTTTATGTCAACTACATATTCCCCTAGATACGAATTTGTGACCACAAAATTCCTTACACAAATTCGGATCTACAGGGTATATACAGAAGACAGACAGATCTTCGTGGCCCAGACATTTTCCAGTTCTCCTACTTTCCGTGCGCTCTTCGTTTGGGGTGTGGTTTGAGGGCTTTGGTTTTATTTCGTTTTGCTCTAGTTTTTAGCTCTGGAAAAGGCAAAGCGGGTCCATTCTCAGGATTACAGTGTTTCCCATTCTTGCTCTTCTATGATGGAGAAGCAGAAGCGGCCGATCTGCCCAAGGACGCGAACCTCCCGGCTGCCTCACGACTCTGGGCGGCGCATGAATTATGAGATGTAAACATTAGCTAAGCACAAAAGGAGGACGGGTCATCCTGAGGCTGCCGCCGAGTCAGAATCGGGCCCTTCTGGGTGCCCTCCTGCCCCTCCCATCCCCCCGGGACTTTTTTTTTTTTAAGAAAAACAAAACCCCCCGATCGGCTCTTCTATGCCCCTGCCATCCTTTCTTTAGTCTACGATCAAACGAATATCTAGATATTTTCCTAGGCGTTTCTCAGCAAAGGGAGGAGGGAGAGGCGGGTGTGAAGGGGGTATCATAAAAGCCCTTTTGGAAAAATTCAATGGTAAAAAGAGAAAGAACAGCTGTAAAGAAAAATGCTGGGAGACCAAGCAGATGGGGCCCCCGATATTTAATGACGGGCAATTCCGTTTACAACCTGAGAAAAAGATCAAAGGCGTTTCATTTCCGAATGAAGGGCAATGAGGAACCATAAAAGTTACAGCCAGATGATATTCTGGCCCCTCCCAACCTCCCCTACCTCATGGGGCCAGCAAAGGGGAGAAACCCCTATTTCAGGATATAACCCCATTTCCCCCAACCTCCCTAGCCCCCAAGCAGGTTATGCCTTGCTAGTTCTTCCACCTGCCAGTGGGGCCAAAGTGGAGACCTAGACTTTGCCAAAGAACTTCCTCAGGCTCCCAGTCACCACTGAATTTCTTAACTGCAGGGACTGGGAACTCGGCTGGACAGTGGTGACAATTAGACAGTGAGACTAAGGGCCTTCACAGGCAGGCGAGGCAAGGGTACACAGAAGACACCCCACACATACACCCCCAGACTCCCCAGCTATCTCACTGGGTTTGAGAAACATTTGCAACCCTGGTAGGCAAGCCAGAATAATGTGCATCTGATGAATAAATACAACACCCACAAAAAAACAACAACCCTCAAACCACTGAACCCAGAGGTCTCTGCCATGCCCATTCCCAGCCCCTTGCAGGTGGATAGGAGAAATAGTCTCACCTGCCATCAACTAGGTCCAGGCACCCTTTTCTGGTTCAAATCTAATTGACAGTTTTAGTCTCTCCATCTGATTTCTGACACCAGACTCCCAGCCAGGCTGAACTTACGCATATTTGAAAACACACACGCAGGATTACACTGTAGTTGTTACCTGTGCCCAGCGTGTGTCCAGAACTTAAACTCTGACACTCATCTAGACGTCTGCACAGGGAGATTGGAGTCTGGCCCTGGGCCCACAGATAAAAAATGCTCCAACAGGACCCACCCTCAAGCAGGGACCTTTCCAAATCTTGTCCCAGGCCGCTCGGTTGGAGATCCACGACCCACTCCAGCGGACCAGGCCCCTCCTCCACCCCATACCTCCAAGTCCTTCTCAACTTGCCCGCTCTCCCAAACCCGTTCGACTCGTCGGTTTCAGAATTCTGGGGGGGGCGCTGGGCCTCTGCCGCTGTACACTTCACAAGGAATGCGGCCCAGGTGGTTCAAGCCCCCCAAGACACGTACTTGAGAGGCAGAGCCTCTTGCTTTTGGCTGATCATGGGGACCAAGCGAGGGGGGTTTTCTTCTCTGCGCGCTGGGAGCCGCCACCTGCCATCCCTGGGAGGCGCCGCACCCCACCCCCAGCCGCGTCCAGCCTCCGTGGGCGGAAGACCGGGTTGATCAGCGATACCCAGGACGGGTTTTGCCGAGCTAGCGTCTGCCTCTCCCGTCAGCCCCGGAGCAGTATTAACATCCACTGGCGAAAAATATGAAAGACGGGGGCGAGCTGGGGCTCAGCGCGTGGCCGGGGCCTCGGTCCCTGAGCTCCGCGGTTCGTCCGCCCGCTCGCGGCCGCTTCTCCGTCCGGCAGCCACAGGTTGCTCGCGTGACCCCTCGCTGCTCACCCCCCCTTGGCGTCCCGGGCGTGCCCCGCCCGCGCGGAATTGTCCACCTTTGGCCGGCGGGGAGGGAGGGCACCCCGGAGCCCGGGAGGCAGCCCCCGGCAGGGAGTGGAAGGCCCAGAGGTCGCGGGCAGGAGTACTCACCGCGGCTCCCCGCGCCCTCGGACCGCCGCCCGCCCGCGCACCCGCTCCGCCCCGGCGCAGCTTCTTGTCCACTATTGTGTGTCGGGAAAACCGAACCGCTGCTGCGGGCAGAGCAGCTCCGGGCCCCCTTGGAGGCCGGAACAAGACTTTTTTTTTTTTTTAGTGTTTTTGTTTTGTTTTGTTTTTGAAGCGCAAGTTTTCGTATTAATCTCATACTTTGGCAGTCTTTGTTAAACAGCTAGGCGCGTCACGAGGGCTCTCGAACATTTTAATAATTTTTAGACGCCGTGACCTGCAGTTCACCCCTCTCCAGGCCTGCCCCACGAGCAGCCAGTTACTATAATACGCTCGCGCGGTTCTCTCGGTCATATTGAATTTACGCAGGTCATTACTTGGGAGAAAAATGACAGAGCAGGAGTTTGACGCAGTTCATCCTCTCTGGCTCTACCTAGGTCCAGAACCTTCTCTTCCTTTTACACTCCCCCCCACACACACACACAAGTGTGCCCGGTCCCTGCTTTGATAGTCTGGTCATGCCTGTACTTTTTGCCAGCTGTGGTTCCTGGGGCAAAGAGTGAGAAGGAGGGTATCATGGGGGTTGCTTTGGCAGCCTTTGAGGGAAGCTGGCACCTGGGGGGATGAAAACCGTGGCCTGGGGGGTCTGGGTCCCCACAGGCCTGAGACAGAGCCCCTTCCTCCCCTGCCTTCCCTCTGACAGCCAGTCTCCCGGTATATGTCCAACCCAGCTGCTTTGTGCCTTCACCATGCCAGAGGTCCCCTCACTTCCACCCAAACTGTATATTTCCAGGGCCTCAGAATTTTTCCTCTCCTTTCTGATGCTCAGCTATGACTCCAGGTTAGCAAGTCAGAGAGGACTCAGAATGGGTCTAGAGCTCCTGGTCTTGACTTTCAAAGGCTTTAATATTTTTTCCTTTAAATTAAAAACAAAATAATATTCTCCTTTTCCCCCCCACCCACTACCTCCAGAAAAGAAAAAAAAGCCAGCTCTTATCTGTAGAGCAACTGCTTTGCCTCCCCATCCCCAAGGTGCCACAAGCAGGTGGGTTCAGGGTGAGCTATTAAAGACACTTGGAGATTTTCTTTGCTTTGTCCCTGCAGGGCTAGATTTGGTGAGATTGGGGTGTCAATTACTCATTTCCCCGCTTTTCCAACCTCCAAGGAGAATTAGTTGAGGTAGATAGGTGACTCTCCTTCCACTCAGATAAAGGGGGGGAGGGGAAGGGCTGGCACTGTGGCAAGCCCTTGGAATAGGGTGCCTCAGAAGGGCTGTTCCAGGGCACCCTGCTATGCCTGGAGGTCAGAGGACTCCCTTTCCTCATCCAGTCCAGGATCTTGGGCTCTTCTTCTTTATCACCCAGAATTTGCTAACATTCTGGAGTGGAGGGGGCAGGGCAGGGAGCTGAAGGAGATGGATTCTGCAGTTCAGGCTTTGCCTTTGGACCCTAGGAAGTACTCCCTGGCCTCACTCTCCCAAAAATTTGACTAAAAGACGGAGTAGAAATGAGGTTTCAGCCCAGTTGGTTTAGTTAAAAACTGGAATCATATCAATTTGAAATTTGACATTAAGACAGTTTTTTCTGGCCATATTTCAAAAGGCATCTTTATGAAAACCCTCAGGTTATCTCTGCTCTGCAGGACACATCCCCACAGCGCACTCCGATATTGAGTGCTTGGAAGAGAATATGATGACGTCCCATACTGCAACAAACAGTCATTTAAAGACGCAAAATAGGCATCTGCCTGGGTGTTATAATTACAGAGTCTCTTAAGCATTTTACTGATGAGCTAAACTTAATGCACAGATTCCAGGTTCATTTCAGGTCGCCTGCTTCAACTGCAGTTAAAATGATCTCTCTGAGGCCATTCGGTATTTTTCCTTCTGTCCCCTCCCTCCTCCAAATAGGAAGAGAGGGATTCTGCATGAATGTACAAGTGGAGGGCTGGGAGAGACTGAGATAATTAACAAGGCAACCTTTCCATATCCAAATTCCATATTATCTGGAAAGAGGGATGGACACCACCCCCAGCAGCCCCCAGTCCACGGTCATGATCTCCTGCTGCCAGGCCCCAGCAGTGAGGGGTTTAGATGCCCAAAAATCAGGCCTGGAGATGCGGGGGTAGGTGGGGGATTTGAGCAGGCCAGTTGTTTGCCCCTTTAGGGAAAGCAGGATAAGACTGAATGGGTGAGCAAGGCCTTCACCTTATAAGCCCTCTTTGGCCTCAACCAAACGTCCTGCAAGAACATGTGGGTAATTGGATTTTTTTTTTAATGTGTGCGGCTGGGTAGGTTTCAATTAAATTTTATATGGTGACTCAAAGGTTATCTTTGGGAGAGAAAATTGCGCAGAGGATTCGCCAGGCCAGAGCACTCTCCTTCACGCGGCCTCCTACCCTTCCAAGGCCGGGTTTTTGGTTTTTTTGTTGTTGTTATTTGCTTTTGTTTTCCGAGAAAGAATCTTTTTCCCTCTTCCCTCAGTTTCTCCTTCCTTAGATCTGCCTGCTCCCCCGCCCCTGCTCCCCCACCCCCGCAGCCCCCCAGTCGGCCTTACCTCGGGCATCCCTGGCCGGCGCTCACTTCTTGCCGCACAAACTCCTCCCCTCGCCCACCCTGCCCCCGCCCCCGACGCCGCAGCCGGCTCACGCACGCGGTAAACTTTTGACCCTCCAACTTTGCGACCCCTCCAGCAATAACACTGGCCTCGCCGCCCAGGGTTTCATTCCACTGTGCCGGCTGCAGAAACCTCCGCGCAACACTGCCCCTCCCCATCCCCCTCCACCCCCACCCCTCCTGCAGGCCTTCGACCTGGGCGAGAGGAGGCTTAGATTGGCACCTAACTCCGTGGGAAAAGACGCCATGCTGCTGACCCCCGTCCCACCTTCCCAGCGGTCCCTCGTGTTCGGGTGCCTGGAGGTTTTGGCGACCCACCCCACCCCCTTTGCTCTTGTCTCCCAGGACGGGCCGCATTACGGGACGAGGGGGGGGGACCCTAGGGGAGCGGTAGAACGGGCTGACCTGGAGAAGGGTCTTTCGGGGGTGAAGAGGTGCAGTGAAGCTTGGAGCAAGGGTTCCTGGGGAGCTGAGGGGGATACCGTTCCCACCGGATTGGAGGGAGTGCGCAGTGGCCAAGCAGCGCGTGACCCAGCGCGGCCGGGGCCACCTTGTGCCGCCGCTCGCTGGCGCCTCGGAGGCCCTTGCCTGGCTGTGAACTTGGTCTAAGGCGGACTCTACTGGCAGCTCAGGGACGTTACAGCCTCTGCTTCGCGGCCAGCGCCACCGGGCTGCCCGGCGACCTGCGCCCTTTCGCTTTCTCTTTGCGGCCAAATTTCACCTCCCAGGCCCCTATTTCTCAGCAGGAAAGGTTTCGTGCTTTTTTCCCGGGGGGTCCTCGGGAGTCGGAGAACGGGAATGAGAGCAGGACACGTCGAAAACGAATAAAAAAGGCCGGCAGAGCTGCCATAGAAAGGGGTTTCTTCCACTGTGTCTCTAAACTCTAGGGAGATGCTCGCATCCTGGGGCTCCCCTCCACGCCTCCCCAGTTCTTCCCAGGCGGAGTTTCCCCCCTCACCCCACCTCTTCCCACCTGGCCTGGGTCCTCTCCTGTCGAGGCGTTCCAGACTGGGGCCTGCGAGGTGCATTTCGGCCCTAGATGCCCTCCTCCCTTTCCAGGGCGCGCTCGCTCACAGGTCTGAGGTGTCGGGACCCCCAGTGTTGGCGGCCCCGGGAAGTCCGCAGAGATGTGGATTCAGGCCCCCAAGGAGCCCTGCCCGCAGACTGAGAAAGGGGGGGACGCATTTCTAGGGAAGTAGGGGGACCAGCGCATGCTGCAAAGATTGCATTTTCCGCTACAAAAGGAAATTTGGGCGAAAGAAGAGACATGGCAGAGACGCCTGAATCACAGAAAAGGGGCAAAGAAGGAGGGACAGAGATTAAAACTTGGAAGGTCGTAAGATTCTGACCCACAGATAAATTGCTCCAAACCCAGTTCACTCCAGCTTCCTAAACGTCCCCAACCCCAACCCCGCCACTTCCTCTTGCAACCTACACTCTTATGTAAATTCGCCAAAAGCGAGAATTAAAAATTTTAAAAAACCACGATAATTCGCCCTCAACCTGTGGGCGGCCCCCGCCCGGGAGCCGCGGAGGTGGCTGCGGCGGTGCGGCTCACGGCGCGTAATGTATGCGGCAGTGGCTGGAGCCCGGGGTAGGCCGGCGCTGCGGCCCCCGTCTGCTGACCTCTGCGTGATCCCAGACTCTATGAATTATTGATGAGATATGAGCGTTGATTTCCCCTTTCAGGATGCAAACTCCATTATATTGTTAAAATGGCGATTTAATCGTTGAGAATAGCTTTGGTGTGGGTTTTTTTCCCCCAACTCATTTGCGCCTCCTTCCTTTTCATTTAACTCTCTTAATTAAATCCTTTAACAGATTTTAATCACTTTTTGGAGGGAGAGGAAGGCCGTCACTATCGCCACCAATAAAAACAAAAATAAAACAAGCCCCCCCCAAAACCATAAAATGCTTCTACCTTCGAAAAACTTCAAAGGAAGGTGGGAAGGAGGGGTTCGCCTTTCTAGAAAGGTCGCACGGGGGACATCTGCCTGGGCTCCATCCTCCCGAGGCCTGGGGAAACATAACTGATCAGAAGCCTTTCAGCCTAGGTGTGTGATTCCGCTCCCAGGAAACTTAGATTTGGGGTGCAACTTATTTACCCCCTGCTAGGAATTTGAGGGACACCAAGCCTCAGAAGGTCTCTCCAATCTGGCCACTGGTGTGCTTAGGGAGAAAAGTTCATTCTCCTCAAGGGACCCCCCACACACACTTTTCCCTTTCTCTCCCCTCCCCCAACAACTGGGTTTCCAGGCTGTGTCCGGGTTAATTAATATGGATGTGTAACAGCGCCCCGCAACAATCGATAAATCCCGCCCTGGGCAGAGCCCAGCCTCCAAATCCGATTAGTTTGAAAAACTTCAAAACTGAAGAGGATGACCAGCGGTCTCACCCTAAGAGGGGAGCTGTTCTTGCTAACTCTGACCAAGGTAGCCAGCTTGGGCCCCAAGCGCCACACAGGCAGAAGCAGAAGCCATCGGTTTTCTCTAAGAAACTGAAGGTGGGGGGATGGGGGATGCCTTCTCCCTGGCCCTGAACCCTGCCTTCTTCCCAGCCTCCACACTCCAGAATAAAAGAAGTAGACATAGAGGAGCTTGCACTTGGATCTGGGCCCCACACCCTATCCCACCGCCCCGGGCGAATAGGTTCTCACAGCCAGGGAAGGGTTAAGTGTCCCCGCTGCAGTTATGGAAAGGAAGCCGATGAAATATAGGCCCAGCTGCTTTTCCTGTTTACACTTCTTTATACTTCCTCCCACCCCACAGTCGGGTGCAGAGAAACAAACCAAAACAAACAAAAAAATTAACCAAATAAAACAATCCTATATGGACCCCCCAAATCAAAACCAAATTGCTTACTGAGGTGGTTATGCTGGCCTTGAAGGGGGAAAGAAAACCCGGAGCCTTAATCTCTGGCTGCTGCTTCCCCCGGGCCCTGCCCCAGGCCAGAGGTTAGAGGGATGGCTAAGGCACTTCGAGCCAGAGGGTGCAGGCCTGGAGCTCAGAGGTTTAACCCGCCACGGAGGGGAAGTGGGTGGGAGAGGAGAGAGAGCCACGTCCTGGAGAAGGAAGTAGCTTCCCGAGAATGAAAGCTTCTTGGAAAAATCAGGAGGTAGAGGGAGTGCAGGGGGCTGGAATCCTTTCTATCAGAACCCCCTTTCTTCTCACCTCTCCTCTGTCTCCCTCCCCCAGTGCATGCTTCTTGGGGTTCAGGGGACCCTGCTGTCCATCGAGCCTGATGTGAGAAAGAGGAAAGCCCAGCTTGGACGATGCCCCTGAGAACAGGAGACCGCAGGCAGTGGTTTTGGCCTTGGCTTCGGAAGTGGGCACCCCGCCCCAGGGCTGCTCTTCTCCAGTCCAGAAAATCTGTCTAGATATGCCGGGCAGATGTCCCTGGGCAGCAGGTCCCACAGGCTCTTTATCAGAGTTTGCAGAACTCACATGAGAGACGGGCCAAAAAAAAAAAAAAAATCTTCGGGCTCAGGCCTGGTGGCCTAGGCTTTTGGAAGGTGGCCAGGGGCACATAGGATTGGGGTTTCCCTGGAGGCCCCGGGTGATATTGGTGTGGCTGCACTCTTCCTCTGCTCCCCATTCAACGCCCTGCCCTTGCCTTGTCCAGAAGGGGAGCCTGGAGAGGTTCGCTCTCTAAATTGTATTAGGGAGTTCACTGGGGTCCAAGGAACACTCCATCCAGCTCTTGAAGAAATGTGTCCTCCCATGAGGGGAAGGACCCCAAACTCTCTGCTTTCTTCAGTCTCAAAACCAAAGAAGGGCCTCTTGCGGCTCAGGCCCGGGCTGAGCAGCCAGTGGAGCCCGGAGCCTCTTAAAGAGAAGCTCAGGGATTCCTGGAACCCCGCTCCACCCCAAAGATCACAGGTCCCTTCTGGTATCACCTGTCCGATGCCAGGGACCAGCCACAGGAAGTGGGGAGCTGAACCAAGCGATAGAGGGTTGGAGAAACTGGAATTAGACGGTAGTTAAACCTCAACATTTAAAAATTGGGGCTGGCAGAGAAGAGGCCTTTGACTTTCAGAAGCAGCTTACATGTTTTCAGAAAATAATGGGGGGGGGGGGCAAAGCATGGAATCCCTCTGGTTTTGTGGGGTTTTAAAACAGAGGCTTTCAAGGGTCTTCTCTTGGTGCCAAGAAGGAAGAGGGAGATAAAAGAGGGTGCTTTTCTGATTCTCCCTTCCAGCTCCTGACTCCCGGTTTTCCTCGTCTCTACAGTTGGGTGTGGGTTTCTGAGCAAGTATCATTTAAAGGTTAGTCAGAGGGGGGCCTGAAGCACCCACCTCCTCTGGGTGAAGGAAGCAGCTCTCCCAATCTCCTCACTTCTGGCCACAAACGGGCTTTGGAAATGAGAATCATCTGCCTCTGTCCGCTCCTGGCTGACCTCAGCACCCATCTTCGAGCCAAGCAAGGAGGAAGGCTTGGAACAAATTGGGTGCAAAAGCGCCTGCTTCCTGAGCTGAATAAGCCTCAGATGGCTGTGGAGAAGTAGAACCAGAGGTCCCCTTTTTTCCTGGGGTTCAAATAGCCTAAAGTTAGAGAGTCCCAGTGCCAGGCGGCCCCAGCAGCAGCCTCAGCCTTCCCTTCTTCCCTTCGTCGGTGCTTCTCCTCAGCTCAGATGTATCCAGATAAAAGTGCTCAGCGGCGCGCCCCACACATCCCTGACAAATGCATGCCATAAAGTTTCCTTCCTGGGGGTGGAGAGAAGTCCCTCTGAAGATGCCCGGCAGCCAGTGCCCCCCAACAAGGGGCCCTTCTTTCCACAGTCCCCGAATTTCCTAGGGGCCCCCCTCGAAGGAACCCACGCAAGTTTTCTTCCCCATCAAAATAAATCAGCTCGCTCCTGCAAACAGAAACCAATCACCCCTGCAGCAGAGGCCTCAGTCAACCGAGCACCCCCATTTCATGACACCCAGCTTGTCAGAACTTGGTATAAAATGTAGACTAAATTTCTCCCCCACACACTACTTTACAGCCCTGCCAAAAGCAAAATTTCCCCTCCACAAGCACACACCCCCCAGTTCCAAGCCCCCATATCGCAGGAGGGGAAAGCGGAAGGTGGAAGCAACTTACTGTGGGTGCGGAGAGCTGGGCCCGGGCTGCAGCCACCGCCTTCTGGGCTGGGAGAGCGCTCACCTACCTCTGCCCTTCCCCACCACAGCGAGCAGTTAAAGTGTCACTTAACATTCTGGAGAATGTGAAATATACCGCGCGGTGTCAACTCCCCAAAACCATAAAACTAACTTTATGGACCTCACGTGACTTTCTCGAGCCAGTGAGGGGTATCTGTCTGACTTCTCGGCGATTTTTACGATCTAACTTCGAGATAAAACCCCTATCCATTTGACATCTAAATGTCATAGCGACTTTTGGGATAGTTTGCTATGGACAAAGGGGGACAAAGTCAAGGGGTGAAGGGGAAGGAGGGCCCAGGAGAGCCTCCAGGACCCTCGGCTGCCTCCTCACCAGCTTCCCCTCCCCCCCAGTCCTGTAAGAAGTTGGGCCGAGCTGGAAGGGAATGACCCGGTAAGTGTCCAGACCTGAGTGACTGGAGCTCTGGGTGGAGGCTGGCTTGGATGGAGAAGGACTGGGCCCTGGCCCTGAGCCAGTCTGGCTGGAGGGGGGATCAGGATGTCTTTCAGGAGGGTCCTGAAACTCCTCACTGAGAGGAAAGATCAGTTGGGCCCTTGGAGAGAGGGAGCTCTGGAGAAGTATAGAGAAGACTAAGAGTGAAAGAAAACCTTTGAAATGGAGCTGATTTTCCTTTTATTTCTCTTTTCTGGCTTTAATGGGTGGCTGAACTAAGTTGAGATTTGGAGCAGGGGACAGGCATGCTGGCCAGGCCTGTACCACTCCCCCAAAGGCCAGGAGTCTCCTGCTTAAGAATTAGGCGCCAACTACCTGCCTTGAGGTTTCCAGAGGCTTCTCTGGGCAGCTGGTGGCAGGCCAGGATGAAGTCTAGGTCAGTCTTTCCCTTGCCCCAGCCCCACCTGGGGTTTCTGGGCCTCTCAGTCCCACAGGCACAGAAGGTGTCCCCTGGTCCAGGCACTGCTGGCCTGCCCAGGGACTGAGGAGGCTGAGAGGGGCTGAACCCCTGCCTTCCTTCCCCCAGAATTACTAGGAAGGGCGGAGGGTGGGCCCAGGCATGGGCGATGGGGGCCCCCAGAGAAAAGACAAGTGGAAGGGCAGTGGAGTAGGGGAAACATTTATTTGACTTCAAGGAAAGCTACAAACAAATACCACAAGCGAATCACTGAGACAGGCCCGGCAAAGACAGATTTTACAGGGAGCACAGCACCCACTCGCTCACTACAAATGGTCTCCAGGCGCAATGGGCAGGGGGAGGGGGTTGGGTCTGACCCAGCCTGTCCCCATATTTACAAGCTTTGTGGGGGCCCTCCACACCAGACCCATGGATTCACAGAGAAATACACAAGACGTTTTACACTGAGAATTATTTTTGTTTCTGTCCATCCTCACCCCAGGCCTCATGGGGCCTACCCAAACAGCGAACTTAAATCTCTCTCTTCTCCTCCCCTCTTCTCCACATCACCCCTTTGGTGTGTCCTGGCCCCTTCCCACCCCTGGACCCACTGGAGGACTTGGGCCTGGGGAGTGGGGAGAGAGGCAGAGAGGAGGACAGACGGCCAGGCCTGCATCTCCAGGCCAGCTCAGCTGGGCCCTGAGGCTGTGCCTCTTCGACCCCACCTCCACAGCTGCCCTCAGACAAGTTTCAAGTTGAAACTCAAAATACAGCGATCTGTCCTTTATAAATAAGTTAGAAGAACACAGATTGGGGAGGGGGGGTGTCACATTAAACATGCGAGTTTCTTTTTTTTTTTCCTTTTTTTTTTTTCCTGGGGGTAGGAGTGCAACCACAAACATTCAGAAACACTGGCTGGGGTGGGGGGTGAGCGCAGGGACTTGGGGATCATGGGGGGAATAATAATTATTATCATTATTAACAATTAATAACAAGATAACCAGTCCAGAAGAGAGGGAGCCACAGGAAGACCTAAGACCAAACGAAAAATCATAACACAAGGCCTGGGCGAGGCCGGCTCTTGGGAACCGGTCCCCAGCGGGCGGCTGCAGCGCGGGGACGCGTTGGAAAGGCCTGGGTGGGGGCTGAGGGGCGGCACGGGGTACGGGGGCCGCCCCGGCTCCTCCCGGCACGGCTCAGGGCTGGAAGGCGCTGCCGGCTGTCGCCAGGCTCATACTTTTCAGTTTGTTGTCTTTCTTCCACTTCATGCGCCGGTTCTGGAACCAGATCTTGATCTGGCGCTCGGACAGGCAGAGCGCGTGGGCGATCTCGATGCGCCGCCGCCGAGTCAGGTAGCGGTTGAAGTGGAACTCCTTCTCCAGCTCCAGCGTCTGGTAGCGCGTGTACGCGGTCCGGGCCCGCTTCCCGTCCGGCCCGGTCATATCTGGAGCAGGCAGAGCAGAGCCGCAAAAGGCAACGTTATTCCGGTTCAGGGAGGAGACCCTGGAGGAGGGGGGGGTTGTGGGGAGGGGGGCGTGGAACTGGACCCAGGCGTCCCCGGCGCCCAGCTCTCCGCCGCTCCCGTCCATCCCCTAGCCCTGCAGCCAAAGCTCTTTTTCTGCACCCCCTTCTCCTGCAGCCCCCACTTCTGCCGCCGGCGGAGGCGCCCGGCTTTGTCTCCTGCTCCCTCTCTGAGCCTCACCCTCGGCTGGGCTCGGGCGGCTGCCCGCCCTGGGAGGGAGGCAAAGCACGCTGCACTTTTGCCCTGGAAAGCAGCTCCTTAGACTGCTCCTGGTCCCTCCAGGGCTGGCGGCCGTCTCCACCTTGTGGGGGGAAAAGGGGGGGGGCGGCTAAGCAGGACCCTTACCCACGTTATAGAACCCCTATTCTTCATCCTAAAGCTCCAGCAGCTGAGCGGATAAAACCTAAGCCGCCTCTGTGAACAGGGGAGTAAAAATACTCCTCCCCAACACCCCACCCCAGCTCCAAAGACCTTCTCTGACTCTGTCCCCAGAGCAGCGGGGACCCTTTTTTGAGACTCCCCCCCTCTTTGGAAAAATATAAATCTATATTTGAGGGAAAGCCAAGCTCTCCTGTCCCCCTCCCCACCCCAGCCCAGCCCAAACGCAGAGAAGAAAAGCGGAAGAAACAAAAAAGGAGAGAGAAAGAGAATTACCGTGGCTGATATGCAGCTTTCTCATCCAGGGGAATATCTGCGGAGTCTGTCCCTCGGGCGCGGCGGTGGTGGTGGCCATAGGTTCTGGTTGCGCCCGAGCCAGGCTCGGGCTGCTGAGCTGGCTCGCCGCTTCCTCCGGCTCCGAGGACGCGCTGGCCTCGTCTATTTCGGTGAAATTGGCGCTGGAGCTGGCCGGGGTCGCCTGGTCGGAAGGGGACGAAGCAGAGGGCTTGGCGCCGTGGCTGTCGCCGTTGGTGCAGGGCAGGGACTCAGGCGAGGACAGGGAGCAGCTCGACGCCGCTTGCCTGAAGCGGGGCTCCTGGGCGGGCGCGGGGAAGGCGCGCGAGCTCTCGCCCACCGCCCCAAAGTGGCTGGAGGAGGCCGAGGAGCGGTTGACGCTGAGGTCCATCCCATTGTAATTGTAGCCGTAAGAGCCGGTGTGCATGGCAGCGGGATCCCTGTAAGAGCCGCTCAGAGAGCTGCCACTGCCATAATTTAGCAACTGATAGTCCGGGCCATTTGGATAACGCCCCGAGAAGGAGTTTACAAAGTACGAGCTCATTTGGGTGATTTTGGAGGGCTTGATTTGTGGATCGTGGTCGTTATAACCCTGTGCTTCACGATTTATGATGTATTAATGAATTATAGCGATGCACTGTACTTCGTTTTGCTATGTATGCGGCCAAATATGGGGGGGGGGAGTTGGAAGGGGGATGGGGGGGCGTTAGGGAATCACGTGCTTTTGTTGACCAGTCGTAAATTCTCGCTGATGACCTCAAGAGGTAATTCATGCTCTATGGTTACAAATAATGACGATCCGAGAATCGTTAGGGCCGATTCAATGCGAGCCTCCGAGAGAGGGGGGGAAAAGAAGGGGGAGAAACAGGAGAAGGTTGGCGGCGGCCTCTGAGCAGAGCGCGCCACCTCCCGGCGATCGGCGGGAGCGCGGGCCACACACCGCCATGGCGGCCACGGCTGCCTCCTTGCTAGCTCCAAGCAGCGCCCAGCGAGAAAGGAACCCGGTCTAGGCTCCCCGTGGGGTTGAATCTTTTATTGGAGGGACCTGGTTGAGTCTTTACTCACTCGGGGTGAGGGGATGGAGTTAATCTCTATTTGTGTTCTTCCCCCTAACCCCGTTGTTATTCTTATTTTAACTCGGGATGGATGATCAAAGATTGACTTGCTTTTTCCCTTTCTTGGGCAAAGTAGGTCGGCGACTTGGGGACGGAAATGAGGGGGGAGGGTTGGAAGATGTGTGTGAAAAACAATTATTTCAATGGATTTCCCCCTGAGCTGGGCCTGGCCTGCTTCCTGACCTGGTACTCTGGCCCATCCTCAGCATCTTGGATCGGCAGAGTCCAGGCCAAGCTGGCGAGGGAGGCTGGGTCCAGGACTTGCAGGAAAAGCTTCTACTTTTCCCAGGCTCCCAAAGGAAGTTTTGAGCTGTCCCCCTGGCCTTGTCTCCAACCACAGCCAGGCCGCAGGGATAGCAGAGCAGGACAGGGACCCCAGAGGAGGAGCGCGGCTGGTTCAGGCAAAGCAACCTCCTTGCTAGGACGCGAGGCACAGCTGCGCCTGGGGCTCAGGATCCAACATGGTTCCTAGAGTTTGAGATCAAGGCAAAGCCCTTTTGCCTTCTCACCAGATGCTGGCTATTGTCCCCCTACTCAGGCCCCCGGGCAGGGGCAGGAAAGCCTGCCTGGCGGCTGGGTAGTTTCCGAATATCCCCCGGCAGCAGCCCACACCTTCCCTGGGAAGGGCTTCCGAGAGCACCAGCAGTGCCCTGCTGAGCGCGCTGGGCGGCCGGGAGTCAGCCGCAGCTGGGGCCCTTCAGCTGGGCGGCTATTTTCTTTAAAAATAAAAAAAAAATTAAAAAGGAGAGGGAGGATAAAGCAAGAAAAACAGTGTCTGCAGCTTGCTGTCTGGATGAGGGCAAGGGTGGGGAGAAGACTGGTCGCTTTGGTTTGAGAAGATGAGACCAAATTGCCCATCACCTGGTCCCCCTGCCCTGTAGGCTCCAAGGAGCCTGGAGAACAGAGCACTGGCCCAGGCACCCTTGCAAGCAGCTCACATTCCCCTACTTGTCTCTGAGCTCCCGCTGAAGCAGAAAGGCCCCCTGGGGCCCTCAGCTGCAGGCAGACACCCAGTAGCCCCAATTTACTCTCCAGAGCCACAGGCCAGGGGCCCCAGGCCAGAACGACGCAGACCAGGCCAAAGGCCAGGGGCCTTAGCCAGCATGCGGTCAGACAAGCCCAGCAGAGTCTGCAGGAAACCCGCCTGGCTCAGCTTTGGAGGAGCTCCGGTTCAGGGGGCCTCAGAAGTGTCCCCAGTGCCAATAACCCATGAGGATACCGTGGAGAACAAGAGGAGAATGACCCTTCTCTGCCCCCCAAGTCAGCCAGGATCCAGGCCTCAGAGGCACAGCTACGACGCAGCCTTTATCTCAACTGTAACTTCCGAGTCGGCGGACCCACAGGGGCCGACCAGGGCTCCAGCTTTTGCTGTGGAGTTTCCGGCACCAGGAAGATGGGGTGACGGTGAGGGGTGGGGAGTAGAGTGACAGGGGAGGAGCAGAGGTGACAGAACGGCGAGTTTTTACATCTTTATTATTATTATCATTATTAATAATATTAATATTATTACCGAAGTATTTCACGTCCAGAGCTAAGACAAGACTACAAACACAACACATAGAAAATTAATAAAATAGAACTTTGTTTTCTTCTGAGGCTCCTCTTCTTACTTCTAGGTAGTATGTGCTCCTTCCAGTGGCTTTGGGAGGGGATGGGAGCGAGGTCTGGGGTCAGGGAGTCTTCGAGGCCCTTGCCGAGGGGCCTGCGAATCTACCATTGAACCGTGCACAGGGGACATGGACGAAATGAGACAGGACACGGCAAGAGCGTTTCGCTCTGCTTCCGGGAAACATCAAGTGAGTCCAGTCCTCAGTTCTCATGAGGGAGCCTGGATGGGGCCGAGACTGGCTCTGCGGAGATGGAGGGAGTCGCGAGGGGTGCTGGGTGGGCTCAAGCGGCTTCCGAACCCCCAGGAGGCTCTGCAGGCGGGAGGCGTGCAAAAGAGCGCTGGGCCCAGCCTGTCGCATACTGGACAGCGGCTCCCGGGGCTCCCCCCAGCCCCCCCGCCCGCAAAGCCATCTCAGGGGGCTCGCCGATGCCCTTGGCTCGCCACCGACCTCTCCTTTCACTCCCCCACCCCGCCCCCTCCACTTTGCAGCGCCTTCACTCGGCGGGTTTTTCTTCTTCCTCCTCCGCGCTGAGCTGAGACGCGCTGAGCAGTTTGCTCTCCTTTTTCCACTTCATGCGCCGGTTCTGGAACCAGATCTTGATCTGCCGCTCGGTCAGGCACAGGGCGTGCGCGATCTCGATGCGCCGCCGCCGCGTCAGGTAGCGGTTGTAGTGGAACTCCTTCTCCAGCTCCAGCGTCTGGTAGCGCGTGTAGGTCTGGCGGCCCCGGCGGCCGCTGGGCCCAAACGAGGAACCTGTTACGCAGAGAGGAGATGCTGAGGCCTGGGGTCACCGGGGCTCGAGCCCCCCCCCAACCTCAACCGCCCCCGCCCCCTCCCCCAACCCGCAGTCGGGGACTCTAGCTTATCCTGGGATGCCCTCCGCTAGGGGCCCCGTCCCCAGTGCCCCCTTTCTCACTCCTCCAGCGCCCCCTCCAGCTTTACTCCGGGTCTCCCAGGCCTGCGCCTCGGGTGGGGGAGGGGAGGCGCCGTGGAAAATCCCACCTGAGCCGAGGGGGAGGGGCCGGGGAAGGAGCGGTCAGGTGTGGGTCTCCCAGCCGCAGCTTTCCTACCCATCCATCTCGCTCCCCCCCCCCCCATCCCGTGATAGATTCCGGCCCCTAATCCGTAATGACGTGGATCGATCCCGAGTCGGCATTAACGGCTCCTCACTTTCGTGTCCCGCTAATGGACATCAATTGGGGATTTAAGGCCGACTGCTAATCCTGCCTGAGACCCGGCGCCCGCCGCCCCCTCTTTCCGCCTCCGCCTGCTCCCTGGCGCTTTCTTTCCCCTTCGTTTCCCTCCCTCCTCTGCCTACACCCCTTTCCGGGTGCCTCATCTATCCCCAGCCCCCGACCTCCAGGGAAACATGGTCCGGGACAGCCTCGGCTCGCCCTCGCCAGCGTCACGCCGCCCCCTTCCCATGACGCACTCCGTTTTTAATGGAATCGTCTCGGGGTGGGGGGCCTGCCCAGGACTGGGGAGGGGGGGATAACACGGGGTGGGGAACGAAGCCAGTGACTGCGGGAGGTGGGGGGTACCCCATCCCTGACTGGAAATACGGCCTCTGGCCTGGCGTTCCCAGAGAGCCCCCCGCGCTCCCCCTGACTCCCAGGGCAGCTGGGACTTTGCAAACTTTGAAACTCTTGGTGGGCGAGAACGCGGGGCAGAAGACCCCCCGGCAGACGCCCCTCACAACTCCGGGAGCCTCCTGAGATGCCCACCCAGCCGCCTGCGGGAAAGGAGCGGCGGTGGGGAGGAGGTGGGGGGCAAGCCTGGTTAGTTGGGGAGGGGGCGGGGGCCCAGGGGTCGGGGGGCCGCGAGCAGGCTCACTCACTGTTGCAGGAGTTCATCCGCTGCATCCAAGGGTAGACCGGGGTGGAGCACTTCTGCTCCTCGGTCTCGCCGAACACGCTCTTGTCCTGCGCGCAGTCGGACTTGCGCGGCTCGGGGTGGAACGGGGGCGGCTCGTCGGCGCCCGCCAGCGCGCAGGCCGACTCCTTCTCGCGGTAGAAGGCCGGCGCCGGCCCGTAGTCGCAGGGCGCCGCTCGGCCGTAGCCGCCGCCCGCCGGCGGGTAATAGGAGGAAGCGGCGAAGCCCTTGTCCTGGCCCGGTCCGGGCCCGTAGGGCGCGGGGTAGTGCCTCAGCGGGTCCGCATAGCCCGACGAGTAGAGCGGCAGCTGGCCCAGGAAGGACTCCTGCCCGCTGGCCAGAGTGACGGGGAAGGTGGAGTTCACGAAATAGGAACTCATTGGGAGGGGAGGCGCGCACGGCCGCTGCTGCTCCGCCGGGTTTATGATTTGTTGTGTTTTATAGTCCGAGCGCCGCGCCTATTAGTAGTATATCTGAGATTGGGTTTTAGCTGAGGGGGGATGGCGAGGTGCCAGTGAGGGCCAGAAGGAAATACAACCATCTGATCCAACACTGACCAATGGCAGAGGCAGGAATTGTCAAATAGCACCCAGGAGGAGCGCAGCCCGCACGAGGGACCCGCGCACAAACCTATCAACCTTTTTTTTTCTTCCCCTCCTCTCCTTGCTCTCGCGCTCTCGCGCTCTCTCTCTCTCTCTCTCTCTCTCTCTCTCTCTCTCTCTCTTCCTCCAACAACACAACTGCTCCTGTTCCACCTACGTAGGATTTGCGAGTGGCGTCTGTGCCTCAGAGGGAGGAGGGAGCATTTTGCAGTGAGACCACCCTACCCCCCACCCTGAGATGAAATAAATATAGCCCCCCCCCCTCCACACCGGATAGAAAAAAGTTAATTGTGTTTTCAGAAAAGTTAACCCCTGCGTGCCTTGAGGCCCCACAGCCTCAAGGGGAAGGTGTGTCAGTGTCCCCAGATCTCTCAACACCCTCTCCTTCAGGGATCTCGAAAGAAGAAGATTTTATTCCGTGGGTTTGTGTGACTACAGATCCTGAAGAGTTCTCTGCACATTAACATCGTTTTCCGAAAGAAAGAGGCAAAGAAGCAGCAGCCAGCTTCTCCGGTTCTGAAAACCGGTTTCCACTCCAGTCTCCTCTAAGTCTGGGCTGATTATCCTGCTTCTCCGCCACTCTAGGGTCTGAGGGTCAGGCCAGAGTCTCCTGCCCAGAGGACCCCAGGGCCGGGAAGGTCTGTGCCTGGGTTTCTCCCTTGGCTCTCCGGCTAGACCACGAGCTCCTTGGAAGGGGGTGGCTGTTGAGGATTCTCCAGGCATCCCTCAGCCCTAGTTCTAGCTTGTACCACTTGCTCTTGGCAAGGGAGAGGGCACAGGAAAAAGGGCTACCCATTCCTTTCTCTGGAATATAGGCTGGAGGGTGGGGTGACTCCAGCCTGATTGTCGGGACCCCTTTCCTGCCTGCAGCCCTCACTTGATTCCCTCCTTCTATCCCCAAAGGCGTGCATAGCCTGTACTACAGTTTCTCCGGAATCAAGAATTTCTGAGTAGGGGAAATTTTTCCTCCTCCAAAGTGGGATTCCCAAGCCTCCCTCCTATATTGGAGATAATCAGAGGCCATTGGCAAGGGGGAGGCCTCTTGATTCTTCTCCAGGTCACATGAGAAGCTGGCAATTCTTTTTCAAATGAATTGCTTCTTAATACTTGATTTGGGTTTAGTTTTATAGGGAGGGAAGCTTGAGGGTCCTCCTGGGGACTCATCAGACACCCTATAACCATCAGCCCACCCCACCTCCAGATGCTCACAGCCCTTCGGTCTGTCTCTCTGCTGCTTCTGCACAATCCCCTCCCACACCCTGTGTTTGTGTGGCCACCTTTACTTCATTTCCTGCAGGCAAGCTTAGGCACAATTCTCTGTCTCTTTCTCTGTCTCTTCTTTATCTCTCTCTCCCTAATAAGAATTGAGACCACCTTGGAAGACCTAATCATAGTGTTTTCAATATTCTAATATGTATATGGAGAACAGGCAGTACAGGTAGACCATCTTTGGGCCTACAGCCAGGTCGTGGGGCAAAGTTTTCTGATGACCAAGGGCCCAGGCTGCCCTCCTCTGTCATGTCCTTCGGGCTCCCTTTTGTGGGCAGATTTGCCCACTGAACATGGTATAGGACATCTTCAGAAATGTGGTGCAGGAAAAGTGACACAGGGCTGAGGTTTGTTGACCAAAGGAGAAACCTGGTTGGTTGCAAAGTAGCCAGCAGTGCTGCCTAAACTCAGGACAAATTCTCAGCTGCACCTTCATGGCCAAGGGACCATCCCCAGGATTCCCTCCAGACCACCGCCCAGCTAGACACTGTGAGGGTTAAGGAAGTTTTAAGACAGTGACTTGGAGGTCCCTTAAGATGGAGTCCTAAGGGTCCCATCTAACTGGGATTGAGCTCACTCCTCCAAGGAGGGTAAGGAGGGTAGGGCAAGGAAACAAGGTGGAGAGAATGCAACCCCTCTTTCAGGTCCCTGGGGCTAGGCCTTGGATCTCATCCTGGGATGCCCTGTGTTTTCCAGATTCTTCGAGGGAGGGAGCCTTCCCCTGTGGATGCAGGAAATTAATCCTCTTTTTCTTAGAGTCTTAGACCCCAAATTAACCTCACCTCTGCAGGTTGCCTGTCCGAGAGTTGGAGCCGCAAAGGCATGGCCTGGGCGCCTGGCGTCGGCATGAAAGGAAATAGCGCCTCATCGCTCTTATCTAAGCCCAGAGGTATTTATGAGCGTTTATTCGTCTGATGCGTTTGTTTGGGAGAAAGAACAGGCAGGCAGGGCCTCCTGCCTGCCTGGTTTCTACAGCCAGATCTCAACGAATGTGTCTGTGGGTCCCTCTGTCCACTGCCGTCTGTCTGTCTGTCTCCAAGGAAGAATATATAAATATACAGCCGCAGGCACAGTGATCTGCTGGTTTGAGGGGCCTGTACCTGCCTCCAGGAGGAAGTGTCTGGAGAGAGGTGGGTGGAGCTGTGTAACAAGGATGGGGTACACAACAGAATACTTGCTCAGGAGTCCCTGGGGCAGAACTGGTGATTGTAATTTTCTGTGCAGGGTCTGAGGCCCTGTGGATAGGCACCGAGCTTCCAGGGTTGTATAAATGTCTGGGTTGTATTGAGTTCAGGAGTACATGTCTCCTGCACCCAGCCTTGGAAAGGGGGTTATTAGCCTGGGGGGGGAGGTAGTGAGGAAGGGAGTGAGACATTGTCTGGTTTCCCATTTCCTCTCAGCTACAAAACTCACACCCCTCCTCCCCCTGCAGCTCTTTGGACTGTGGGCACTTGCCTTCACCCCTCACCCAACTCTGGCTGGGCTGATCCTGAAACCATCCCAACCTAGTTCCTTCCTGGACTCTGAACCTCTGACTTTGGGGCACACAGAGCGGACATCGCCTTCAAATCAGCGGGTCCAAGCCAGCTACAAAGAACCTCATTTCCATTATGCAAATGACCGGTGTCTCATGGGGTGTGGGGGGGCGGTCTGCGGTAGCGCTCAGCTCGCAGGTTGCCCAGAACCTCTCCCAGGGCCATGGGCACCCTAAGAAGTCCGAAAGCATTCCTTGATACCAGCCCACTTTTCCCTCGTTACCCTCCCGGCTGTGCACTGGCAACACCTCCGAGGAGTCCCAGACTTTCGGAGCGCGCTGCACCCGGGACTCAGCTCTGGGACCGGCCGTCCAGACGCCAGAAACTCTTGCGCCTCCTCGCCGCTGAGGCTGTACCCCCGGCCCAGATTCGAGAGGCGCAGAGGCACGGGCACGCAGCCGCCGCCTTGCAGCCCAGCACCTTCCCAGGCTCCAGGTCGGCGCACCAGGCGCACCCCCCCTCCACACCCCCAGCTCCGGGCCAGACCCTAGTAACACCTCGGTCTGGCCCGCACCGAAGGCGATTTCCTGCAGTTCCCGCCAGGAGCCCGGGCCCCAGCACCTTGAAAGGGTCGAGCTTGCTCCTGCGGCTTGAAAGCCCGAGCTAATCAGTAACCGGTGAGACAAGGGCCAATATTGCACCGCGGCGGCGGACGCGCGGCCCCCCGCCCTCGCCACCCCCTTCTGCGCGACCGGACGGGTTAAGCGGGTGTGAGGGGGTCTGGCAGGAACGGAAATGGCAGTGGTTTGCTTCCTTGATGATTGATCCCCACTCCCACTCCCACCTTTCCCCCTCTCTCCACGCTTAGTCATGTCGATTTCGCTCCAAACGATCGCGAATGGGGGCGGGAACCCGCACTCACTGGCAGACACCAACACTTTCCAGAAAACCCGATTCAGTTCCTTCTCCACCGACTCGCCCGCCAAGGAACTGGCAAGACCCAGCAGCCAACAGGGAAAACACAGACCCGGCCTGTCTTTTGACAACCAAGTGGAACTGGCCCCCTCCCTTGGCCGAAAAGAAAACCAAATAAACCTCCGACAGCCTTGGCCTCGATCTCCCAATCTCCCAAGCACCCGGGAGGATCCCCTGGCGCAGCGGGAGGTGAAGGGCTCGGCGATTCGGACGCCCCCACCCCCCGGTTCAGGACCCCCTGCCCGCGGCCCATAGTATTAGTCCTTTTTGAATAATATGTCCTTTAAAAAAAAAAAAAGCCTCTTCCCCAGCCAGCCACCAGGTTTGGGGCTGGCATGGGACTGGCGAGCAGGA
Organism: Sorex araneus; assembly: GCF_027595985.1. Lineage (NCBI taxonomy): Eukaryota > Metazoa > Chordata > Mammalia > Eulipotyphla > Soricidae > Sorex > Sorex araneus. The sequence goes on along the minus strand of NC_073304.1, from coordinate 214,946,337 downwards.
GGGGACACTTGTCCCCTCAGTTACACGCACGCGGTCTGGAACCGAAATCCTGCGCCAAGAAAACCGTGTGGGCCCGAAATCCCCGAGGATCGCGCCGAACCTGCGCGCCGGGGCTCGGCTCAGTCAGTTAAGGCAGTCGGCACGGAAGCCGCATGTCTCCGAACGGACGGTAGATGGCAGCAAACCGCATAATTTGGGCCAGAGCAAACTGTCTAAAGGCATGATTTATACTCAGCCAAGACTACAGGAGAGAAAGATCTTTAGTCCGGGTGAGTTGGGGAAATTTTTCCTTCGAGAATATGCTCCGAGTGCTGTGGGTGCCGTGGAGAACTTCTCCAGCTAGGCAGCTGCTGGGGGTTCTCCCTGCCCTCAGTCCTGGCCTGCTTGGAGGCACCTACCTGTGCCTTCTGGGCCCCCTCTCCTGCTCCTGTGCCACAAGTGGCTTCATCCATGGCTTTGCCAGCACCAGGGTGAGAGGGCTAATCCCTCACACAAATACCCAAGCCCTGGCAATCCTAGGCAATCACTGGTCCTAAGGCGGATGCTCTTTATCAGTCTTTAAGAGAAGCAATCACTTATTTGAGATTTGAGCAAGGCTCTCCAAAAGCCCCGCCTGCCCTCCACGCCCAAAGTATCTTTGGCAGAAAGCCTCCCCAGAAGCCTTCTTGCTCTATTTTTAAATTCTCACCTGCCTCTTCCAGCACCAGGCGGCTGTTCCGAATCGCCCAAAGACCCCCTGATCCTCCCCAGGAATCCTGGCTGGGAATGGAATCAGGCTGGGGAGGGAGGGTCAGGACAGCTAGCCGAGCTTAGCACCAGGCCAGGCATCTTTCCAGTTCAGAAGACCCTATCCTGTCCCCTAATTTAGGGTTTCTTTTTCTTTTTCTCTGCGCCCTTTTTATCTTTGTTTACAAGCCTAACACAATAACAACGCGGGAGGGGGGAAGAGAAATAAAGAAAGAAAGGGGGGGGGGAAGGAAAGAAACAGCTGTTTTCACATCACCACATTTTGATCCAGGAAAGTTGGAAATGTTTCCACATCACACACACCTGATTCCCCTTCCATCCAAATCCACATGCCCCACCCCAACGAAAACACAAGAAATACAATCAATATGACACAGGAACCAACATGCTGTGACCTACCGCATTTAAACCACAAAACTGTCTCCCTGCAGAGCGAGGCTTCCTCCAGCGGGAGTGGCCAGAGACCTGGGCATTTCCAGGCAGGCTTCCTGGGGGGTATGCCTTGATCTGGGCTCCTCCACCCACAGCCCTTCCATTTCAGGAAGGTCTCCGAAGAGAGCTAATGAGCTTTTCTCTGTGAATTGTTCTTTCTGTGTCTCTCTAGCCGCCGCCTCGCCCCCATGGCCTCTGCGGAGATTCCAGGCCCTCCGGAGACCAGGACGCCCCTCAGCGCCACCGCCCCGCGTGCCAATGCTGCCGGGAAACCGCCCATCAGCCAGCGATACGATACGCACTGGGCAAGAGAACTGCGCAGGGGCACTTGGGGAGGCCGGGACTGGGAAGGCTGGGGGGAGGGGTGGGGTTGAAACCCCCCTGAGGCTGTAGCAAGCAGCTTCTGAGGGGCCCTGCAGCCCAGTCGCCCCCATCCTCGGAAGCTTCTGCAGCCACTGTTCAAAGAGCGACTTGGAGCTCCTCTCCGTGGCCCTTCCGTTCTTCCTCCTGTCTTCCCTGCCCTGGCTCCCCCTCCAGGATGCAGTCACCCCTCTCTCGGCCACTATATTTCCTGGGAAGCCTCTCCCTGCAGCGCCCAGAGGTGGGGTTCAGCTCCTTCTTGGAGTGGGGGGAGGGAGACAAACCCAAGCCCCACCCCCTACAAAACGAATGAAAAGAGCAAGAATTGTAGAAGCTCCCTTACCTTTGTAGACCTTGGGATTCTTTTCCTCCGGATTGAACGGGGTGGGGAGAAAGGAGGGGGGAAGCGCGTTCCGTTTCTTGTTCATCTTCCAGATAATATTGTCCCAACCTGAGAGCCGTCGCTTCCCCTCCTCTGACTTGGGAGAGGGTGTGTTTCGCTTTTCTGATATTTGCATAGAAAATGGAGTAAGTTCTGCCTTTGAAAAATGATATCAGGTTGAGGTCCTGGGCAGATTGTCCGTTTTGCCTCCATGATGACTAAAATTCCAGGTCAGCAAGCAAATTAATTTAGAAATTAAGATTATTTTTGGTTTTGTCTTTTGTGTGTAATTCCCTCCCCTCTCTCTCTCTCTCTTTCTCTCTCTCCCTCTCCCTCTCCCTCCCTCTCTTCCCTCCCTCTCTCTCTTCCTCTCTCTCTTTTGCTTTATCGAGTTGATACTGAAGTATAAAAATACCAAGAGGCTGGAGCCCTGAAGGACGACAGTGCTCCGACCTAGGTGTGGTGTCCAAAAGAATGCTGCATTATAACCACCAGGGAAATGATAAAAAGTTCATGTTCACGATCGCCCGGCCACATGACCGGCGCCGGCCAATCGCTGGATTCAACCACTCATAAACTTCTATCACAAAGTTGTAAATTTTCATAAAACAACAAGGAATTTATTGCATTTCTTCATGGCTGCTCTGCCAGCAACCCTTTTCCCAGTCGCCATCTTCTTTTCTTCTCCTTCTCGCTTTTTGGGGAAGCCCCAATCTGTGAAGGGGTGAGATTTGGGGTGCAGGAAACTAGACTGTGGAGTCACAGGAACCAGATGGGGGAAAGAGGGTTCTTTTTGGAGCTTCCCTCTTTGTCAAAGGAACTCTGTCCCGACTCTTCTAGTAAAAAATTTACCCCAAGCCTTCACCCTGGATCGTTCTAAGGCCGTTTGCGAATGAGTCGGGAGGGAGCCGCAGAGGGGATCCTGCTTACTTGCATCAGGGAAAAATGAAAGCTTTCAGGGGGGCTCCCTTTCACATCTGAAGGTACCCCACATTTCCAGCCCTGTAGACAGTGCGACCCCCACCTGTAAGGGGTGTAGCATTGCAGGTGTGGGGGCCTGAGATGCCCTAGAGTCTGGGTTTTTTCCCCCCCGAAGATAAAGCTGACTCAAGAGACACCGAGATAGAATTCTAGCCACTGGATTCTCACTTCAGGAACCCTAGAAATCAGGGTGGGTTAAAACGGGGTCCCAGATGTGTCTGTCCAAATCCCAGTGAGCCCAGGTTCTTGCAGACAGCTCCCAGCACTCTGAGGGTGAGGTGGTTCCTACACCCACTAATAGGGAAGCTGCAGGTGTAGGAATTCTTTACTTACATATTCAAATGAAATGAGCCCCCTAAAACGCTCTTCCGCTCCAATTCTCTTCCCATTCTAGATCCAAAAGCCTGTTTAAAAGTTTTTAATAATCCAGAGCATGGGATCCATTAAAAACTAAAATTCGGCTCCCCAGTTACACCGTTCCTACAGATTTTTGTCCCTCAGTTGGGGTAAAACAAAAATAAAGCAAACAACCAAATTCACCCCAGATTTCCCAAGTCCCCGGAAATACTCCCGTATTTTAAATTAAGCTACCAGAACCCAGATGCTTGAAACGAAATAACCTCCCCCAAATGTTTTACTCTTCCCTTGCTTTCCCTAAGCTCCGGAGAAAATTCCAGGCTGCCAGCGGTGCGGTGAGAGGGCAAAAAGGCGCGGAGGAGCCGGTAGAGGCTGAGAGCATCGGCGGCTGAGGACAGCCTGGATACGGCTTCAACAGCGGCCTCACCAGCCCGGTAAATTCACCGGGGTACTCTCGCTCTTGGGGCTCATCTCTCCCCATTTAAAAATTTTGTGTGGGTTTCTATGTTAATTTAGAATTAGACAAATTTAAAGGAATTAAAGTAAAATAGATCGAAATAAAAGAACTGACTAGCTCTTGCGGAACGTGTCAGCCGAGTGAGTGGGAACTCAGGTCTGTCCTGGCCGCTGCTCCTGCTGCCGGCCTGGCCTCTGCCCAGCTCCCGGTGACAAGAGGGTTTGGGGACACAGGAAGGCACCCTCCCCTACCTTCCGCTCTTCCGTTGTGCAGAGCAGAGCTGGCATTTTGGAGGTCAGCTCTGCATTTGTGCCCCAGTGGCCTTGCAGGGCTGCAGCCTTGTTTGAAGGCCTGCATGAAAAATAGTTTGTGGCACTGAGCGGATTTTGTTTGGTTTGAGGAATGTGCGGGACTGAGCGTGCAGACTCATGGATGTGTTTACTTGGGGCCAAATGTGAATCCGTGTGTTTATAAGCCAATGTGCGAATTGTCCGTCGGTATGCAGATAAATGTCAGGGTGAGCGCAAGCTTGTGTCTGCTTTTGAGTGTGTGTGAATGTGAATGCGCGTGTGTTCTGAGTGTGGAGTTGGGGTGTGGGAAGACCCTGGTCCATGATTATAAGATCTGAAAGTTTATTAGTGACCATTGAGAGGACATGTGCACAGTGATTTTTGCAGGATGCCAGCCTATTCACACATGCTACTGTGTACGTTTGCGTGTACATACCTAGAGGAAATGTGTGTGATACTGGGGTTCACTGGTTCGCAGCCCTCAGAGAATAAGAATTAACAACAGATCCCAGCATTAAAAATTGAGGAAGGGGGAAAACTGGGGTGCATAGCTAAACCTGAACCCCACCCACCACCTTCACTCCAGCCTCAGGAAGACACAGAAAATAGGACCTCTGTTTATTTTTTAAATTGCTTTATTTAATCTTTTTACTTCTCCATTCTCCAGACACAACCAGAATGAAAAGAGGATCACAGGGACAGATGGGAGGGAACACGAGCATCGGGCAAGAGGTTGCACAGAGGGGACACTGAGCTAGTTGAGAGTTATGGGGGGTTCCCTAAGGTCCCTTCAGTGCCCTTACTGGGAAAGCAGGGGCTCAGGATAGAGGGGAGCCACACATTAGTCCCGACCCACAGGCCACAAAGACAGCATCATAGGGGCTTACAAAACGGCAAGAATTTACAAGGACCTTAACAACAGCCACATAAAAAATGGGGGAGCAAATTCCAGAAAGCTACAGAGCAGATAGGTATGTCCTTCCCATATTATACAAAAACAAACCCGACGGATTTTCCCATAGGTAGTATTTTTTTTTCAGTGTTAAGAAACCAAAATCTCACCACTCTCTCTCCTTAAAAATTTTAAAACCACTTTCCATTTAAATAGTTTTTCCCCCACCCCACCCCCGTTAGATTTGGGTTTCTTGGTTCAGTTCCCAAAGATGGGTTTCTCCCTTCTTTCTCTCCCTTTCTCTTTCCTTTCCTCTTCTGCCCTTTCTCTGTCCCTCACTCTTCCTCGTCCTCCTCGGCCTCAGCCTTGTCTTGGCTGGCGGCTCCGGGGCCTGAGGTCTTGTTCTCCTTTTTCCACTTCATGCGCCGGTTCTGGAACCAGATCTTGATCTGCCGCTCGGTCAGGCAGAGCGCGTGCGCGATCTCGATGCGCCGCCGCCGGGTCAGGTAGCGGTTGTAGTGGAACTCCTTCTCCAGCTCCAGCGTCTGGTAGCGCGTGTAGGTCTGGCGGCCTCGCTTGCGGTCGGTCCCTGCACATAGTATTTGGAGGAGAAAAATCAGTGTATGTGGAAAAGGTCACCAGAGTGCCTAAGTCCTTCTTAAACCCTCCCTGTGATTGGGGGTAGGGAAAGGGGTAGTAGGGAAAGGATCAATGCTTGGAAGACCGCATTCTGATTCTAAACCAAATTCTCCCTTTCCACCTGGCAGCCCAGGCCTTCTCTGGGCCCTCTGTGTGCAGCTTTGAGGCCCACCGAGGCCTGTGTTTCCATTTGCCATCCCGGAAGTCTCCCAGTTCAAGGCCTGTGAACCCAAGATATGACCTGTTAGCCCTTGAAGGATCTGCACCTGAAGGGTGACTGTGCCAAGGTGAGGAGAGCCCCTGCTTCCCCCTGGAGATCAGACACTCTGAATCTCCTCTTTTGGATGCTAACTCTGATGATCTGGGGCAGGGGTGGAGAGGGGGCACAGAGAGCAGTGGAAACCATCCAAGTGACTCTGGACTCTGGAGTGGGGCTTAAGGCCTGGCCTGAATGCTCCCCCCCCCCAATGGAAAGGAGACAAAGGAGCTTCGCATGACCAGTCTATCACCACCTCCAAATGGACGTGGGTGTGGACCTAGGAGGTAAGGATTTGCAGATTTCCTGGCAGCACGGAGTCCATCTGAGAGCCACCTTCTGAGGACTATTCCCCAGGGAGTGACAGGTTCACAGCGAAGCAACCTGTCTGGTCCACCCATCCAGACCACCCTGCTCTCCCACAGAAATCGACAGGGGGGGCGAGAGCGACAGCAGCATGTGCTGGCACTTGATGTATTGGGGTGGTGGGGGGGCCTGTAAGGCAGAGGAGAGCTTCCCAAGTCAGACCCAAAATCTCCACCCCAGGAGGCTGAGGGGAGGCTTATGCGTGCTGGAGGGACAGGGAGGTGCTGGTGCCAGGTCTCCTGGGAAGGAGAGGAGGGGAAGAGGAGCTAAGGGCCCTAATTTCAAGTCAGATAAAAGCCAAGCTGAAATGTTAATGAGCAGAAAAATTTGGGCTTTGATAAATCAACTGGAAAGGTGCTTGAATTATGGGGCTGGTAAAGGGGACCTCAACCAATAGCACTGAGGTTGAAGCCCTACTCTTACCCTCAGAAGGTGGGGCCCTTCTACTCACAAATCTCTTGGGCCTTTTGCAGCTTGTGTCAGAGCCCCTTACCCCCACCCCAGCCCCACCCCCGTCAGAGTCCAAGGCAACAGGAAGAATGTTTAGGACAAGTTTGGCAGGAGACCCCATGTTCCCCCAGTCTCTTAGAATTCCCACCACAGTAGCTGCCTTAGTGGCTGTTCTCTGGGACTAGGATCTGTCTCCCTAGACTTGTAAGCCCTCTCTGAGAGGACAAGGACCTTCTAGAATGATACCTGTAAACTTACTGGCCAGTTCTCCCCAGGGAACTTCTTTCCAGGATGGGCACCTGAGGAAGCCAGCTGGTTCCCAGGCCTCCGCCCCCCTTCCCAAGTTCACTGGGGGGTCAGGAGCTATATCTCTCTTGGTCTCAGCCATCCCCCCCCTCCACCTGCCTCCCTGGCTCTGTGTCCCTGCCTGGACTCTCCTCTCACACCCCCTCCTCCACCGGCCTCTAGAGCCCACCTCTAATTGTCCTGAAGGGAATAGAGGGGGAGCGGGGTTGGCTGGGAAGGAAGGGGGAGGGGGAAACTGTTCAGTGCAGCGGCCCCCTCCCCTAGATCTTATCCAAGCTGGGAATAGGGGGACACACCCAGAGCTGAGATTGGGGGGGGAGGGAAAGAGGAGGGGGGAGACCCTAATGGCTATTCTCTGCAAACCCCAGCCTTCCTCCGCAAGACAAACGGCCTCATCTCCAGCCCGTGCCGGCGCAGCTGATAAATATTTAAAGCTAAAAGGCCAGGAGGAAGGGTGGGGGGCGGCCAGGGGGCTCGGCGCGCCACGGCGTCGGCGGAGAGAGATCCGCCAGCGAAGCAGCGCCAACCTAAAGAGCACCAAATCGAAAACGGGGTGGGGGCCGGGGGGTGCCGCGTCCCCCAGGGCCGATCTCCTGCCGAGAGCACTCAGGACGCGGAAAGGGACACTTGGCCAGGAAGGGGGCGCCTTCCGGGAGGACGGGCCCGGGCCACTGCGGCTCGGGACGGCTGGGTGCGCGGCGTTACCTGAGCTTCGCATCCAGGGGTAGATCCGGAAGTTACTCTCGGCCGCCAAGTCCGAGTCCCTCTGCTCCTTGGCGCCCGCCGCCTTGGCGGGGTCGCCGGGACACACCCCGGAGAGGTTCTGTTCAAAGGGCGCGCAGTGCATGTTGAAGGAACTCGGCTCGAGCCCGTAGCCGGCCGCGTAGACGCCGGCTGCACTCTGGCCCGCCATGCCCCCCCCGCCGGGGTACAAGCCCTGCATCGAGGCGGCGAAGGAAGCGCCCGAACCCGCTCCATAGCCCGGGCGCTGGGGGTTGGAAGCAAACGCACAAGAAGTTTGTTCGGGGAAGGCTCCGGTAGCGAAAACGGAACTTGCGGCTGGATATTTAGAAAATAAAGCATTCGCATAATACAATGAACTCATAATTTGGCCGGATGATTTGTAGGCAGGGACGTTTTAGTGTCGGTTTTACGAGATTCCTTGATATATTACAGAATTAGAGTCCAGATTTACACCGAAAAGGACCCCCTTTTTCCTCTCCGGACCACGTGACCCCGCCCACGTGACGTCCCCTCCGCCAATGGCCAGGCAGCCTCCCCACGGCTCCCGGTAATGTGGAAAAAATTGTGTGGCGTTGGATTTATAAAATATGATCAATAATGAATGGGAGCGCCAAGTCCTGTGGATTGGGGCTGGGGGCTCAAGGGCCGCTGGCGACCCCCGTGGGCAGGAGGCAGCTTGCAGGCGAGATTTGGGGAAGAAGGAATGGAGTGGCAGGGAAAATAAATAATCACCGAGCGATCTGTGCTGTCTCCCCCCACCAACCTCCCCAGCCCGTTACCCAGCGAGAAACAAACGCAGAGATGGCACGCCACTGGGTGGGTGGCGGGGAGCAGGTCTCTATTAATTTGAACCCAGCCAGTCAGGCTGGGCCTTTGGGGGGAACTTAGGCCGGTCCCCTCAAGGTAGGAACTAGGTGAGCCTGGCCCAGACCCACGGCAGGGACAGTGCCAAGCTTCGTGGATGCTCCTAGAAGCGCGGGGTCCTTCCCACGGACTTTTGGGATGCTGCGGATCACGGTGGCTAAAATAAAAATGGGGGGGGGGGTGATGTGAAAATTTTCTGAAAAGAAGGGAGTGGAGTAGGTGGAAAGAGAAAGGAAGGGGGGAAGGCGGCTAGAGTGTTCTGCTTTCTGGTTCCCAGAGGCTAGCTGCCGGAAACGCAGAGGATGGAGGGCGGCGAGCCTCGACCTCCGAGGGAAAAGGTAGCCAAGTCCCATGGAGGGAGATGAGGGAGAAGAACATTTACCCGCTCCTGCCTCCGCCACCACCACACCCCTCCCCCCCCGTCCGGGAAAAATAAAAATATAAGCTTATTCAGCAGCACAGCACTCCACCTTTACCCGCCCCCTCCCTCCCCCCCACCCCCACCCCCAGGAGAGGACACAGAGAAACAAAGGGGGAGGTGGCGGTGAGAGAGCCACCAGCCCGGGCGCATCTCCCCGGCGCGGCATGGCCTGGGCGCCCGGGTCTCCCGGGCCCGCAGCCTCAGAACGCGAGGGGAGGGGGTTTCTCTTGGCTCCCCTCCCTCGCTCGCTTCTCCTCCAATCACACGCAGCCGCCTCCCTCACCCCCTGCGCCCCTGGGCCCAGGGACTCGCACCACCTGCCTCCAGCCCCCGCCCCCTCCTCCCGGCGGCCTGGCCTGGCCAGGCGGGCGCAGGAGACCGGTGACCGGCTCCCCCCGCCCCCCCTCCTCCCCAGCTCTGCAAAGGGCGCCAGGAGCAAATGAGGAGCCCGGAGCCGGGCCAGTCTCGGGTTCTCGCTTGTAAACTTTATTGTAACTCTTCCGCCCTTTTCAGGCGCAGACAACAGAACAAAGTATAGAGGAACAACAAAATATATAATTAGCCCTCCCTCCCCCCAATAAAGCAATTCACGGATACAGGATACATTCTCTTCACAGTAAACCTAAGAACACTTTTAACAATTGCCCACAGCGCGCATGCTAACTAAAGTAACCTCTTTTGAGAAACACTTAAGACGAAATTGTCAAACCAAAGGGGGGTGGGGGGGGAGTCGGAGGAAAAGAGAGAGAAGCAGGAGAGAAAGCCGGCGAGCGAGGGAGGGCAGCGGGGACAGAGGGGTGGGGAGGGGGAAATGAGGGAGAGAGAGAGAGAGAGAGAGAGAGAGAGAGAGAGAGAGAGAGAGAGAGAAGAGAGAGAGGGAGACAGTAAGAATTACGGCGTGAATAGGCAGTTTCATGTTGTTGGGAAACTTAGCAGAAATCGGTACCTCGGTCATTACAAAGAAGCACGTTCAAAGGAAAAAAGACCATTGCACAAGGAAGCTTTTTACACGGGACGGGGGGGCGTGGGGGCTCAGCCAGGCCTCGGCCGCTCACCCTAGCAGGGCGAGGCAGTCCTTGCTTTCAATCCTTTTTTTCTTTGCCCCCCGGCCCCCGAGAGAAGGGCAGGAATCCACGGTAGCTCACACACAGAAGCTATTACGAGATACTACCACTAGCGGGGACTGGCGCGGCGGGGACGCTGCGGTGGGAGGCCGGGCTCGGGGCCCCGCTCGCGGGGCCGGAGCGCTCTCGGGCGGGGGCGGGCGGCGGCGGCGCGGCCGGGGCACCGGCGGGCGGGCGGGCGGGCGGACGGGCGGGCGGCGGCCGCGGCCCTGGCTGTCCCAGCTCCAGCCTACTTCTTGTCGCTCTTCTGCGCATCGCCCTCGTCCGCCGCCTCCGGGGCCCGCTCCAGCTTCTGTTTCTCCAGCTCCTCCTGCTCGCATTTGCTGCTGGGGAACTTGTCTTTGTTGTTCTCTTTTTTCCACTTCATCCTCCGGTTCTGGAACCAGATTTTGACCTGTCTCTCTGTCAGTCCCAGCGCATGCGATACCTCGATCCGCCGCTTGCGAGTCAGATAGGGATTAAATAGGAACTCTTTCTCCAGCTCCAGGGTCTGGTAGCGGCTGTAGGTCTGGCGGCCTCGCCTGCGTCCGGCGGCTGCTGGGAATGGGTAAAGGGCGAGACAGAGGGGAGGGGAGGGGGGAGGGGGCAGAGACGGAGAAGGTTGGGAGATTCGTGAACCAGCCTAGGAGACCAAGATAATAAGGGCAGGGGACCTTCTGGGCGGGGGCGCTGGGAGGCCGCGGTCAACGGGGGGGGGGGGGGGGTGAGGGGGATCAGACACCGCTGAATCTAAGGGAGCCAGGAAGGGGGAGCCCCTCCCCTGGTAACCAGCACCAGAGAGCAGGGTGGGGGTGGTTCAAATCTATTAAAAGTGCCATAAACTTTAGAAGGAAAACTGTGAGACGGGGAGAGAAAGAATTTTTAAAAGCCAGATTGAGGGGTGGGGGGGGAAAGCCCCCAGAGCCCCTGCCCCAGAAGAAAAGTTTCTTCAGGGTAATTAAACTATAAAGCAATTGAGAAGTGCAAAAGTTGAGCACCCCCCACTCCCACCACCCTCTGTCCACTACCCCCCATAAAACAGTAAAAGGGGGAAAGGAGGGGAAGAAGAAAAGTCAGGCGGGGTGAAGGGGGTATGGGTCCAGGAAATGTCACCAAAACACCCCTTCTTCAAGGGGGACAGAAAGAATAGGAGGGGAGAGGGAACACAGAGGGAAGGATGGAAGGAAGGATGGAGGGAAGGAAGGAAGGAAGGAAGGAAGGAAGGAAGGAAGGAAGGAAGGAAGGAAGGAAGGAAGGAAGGAAGGAAGGAAGGAAGGAAGGAAGGAAGGAAGGAAGGAAGGGGAGGAAGGGAGGGAGGGAGGAGGAGGCGATTTGAACTGCGGACACGTATTGCAGGAGCTGGGGGGAAGGCGCTGGCCTGCCCGCCCCCTGGCCGGCCTCAGCCCCCCTGCTTCCCTCCCGGCCCCGCCGGCCCCGCCGCGAGCTCACCTTGCGGACGCATCCAGGGGAAGAGCTGTGTGGGCGACGGGCTCTGCTCGGAGCCCTCGGCCTCCTCGCCCAGGCCGCTGGCGGCTGCGAGCTTGCAGTCAGCGTACTGCACCAGGTCTGGGTCCTGCGCGCCGAACAGGCTCTGCCGCTGCAGCGGGTCGTAGCCGTAGAAGTTGCCGGGGTCCCCGTGGCACGCCACGGCGCACGGGTTCTGCTGGTAGGGCGCCGTGGACAGCGACGACGGCCCGTGGTAGAAGTCCTGGATCTGCGACGGGTGCTGGAAAGTGCCGCCGCCGCTCGGACCGTACACCACGGTGGGTCGGCCGCCCAGGTCCTGGGCGAAGCCGCAGTCATAGTAATTGGGGCGCAGGGACTCCCCGGTTTTGTATTTGGAGAACAGTGAGTTGACGAAATAAGAGCTCATTTTATTGAATTTTGAGGCGGCGGCGGCGGCGGCGACTGTAGTTGGGGGCTGTTGGGGAGGGGGTGGGGAGGGGGAAAGGGAGGGAGAGAGAGAGAAAAAAAAACGCGGATTCGCCGGCTCCTAGTCACCCTCGCCAGGAAAGGAGAGGGAAAGGGAGGAGGGGGGGAGGAAAGAAAGAAAAGGCGAAGAAGATCTCGAAGCCGCCGCACTTTTGGTGATTTCCAGGAATAGGAAAAGGCCAGCGAAGCCTGGAAAAGTCTAGGCTTGCATGGCAGCCGCGGCTCGCTCGCCCTCCCCCCACCCCCCACCCCCCAAACAAAAATATACCGCCACTTAAAGAGGTCCTCGCTTTACATTTCGAAGCAGGGATGCCAGTTCATAAACAGTTTTCGGTGATTTACTTCCCTGCAAATGAGTTGTTTCATATTTCGCACTGTCTTTTCACGATCATTTGCATCCATTAGAGACCCCGCATGCTATTGGCTTCTCTGTACTCCTCCCGGACAGAACGCAGAGCGAGAGAGAGAGCTAGAGCGAGAGAGCGCCAGGGAGTGAAGAGAGAGCGAGAGAGGAAAAAAAAAAGGAGGGGAAGAAAAAAAATACCCTGGGAGACGGAGAGGGGGAGAGGGGGAGAGAGAGGGGGAGAGGGAGAGGGGGTGAGAGAGAGAATGAATACGGATTAAATCTGTTTAACTACCTACATTAATGAGATATCTCTTGCCTCACAACAAATCAAATACCTTCGCAGACCACCCCCAAAGACTGATGTGGGGGAGTCGTGGAAAAAAACCACTCACACACACACACACACACACAACACGAGAGGCACGCTGTTAATTTCGCGATTTTAACGAGGCAGTTGGAGTCTTTTTAAATGTCAGGGTCGCTTCGGAAAAATGTAAAAGAACACGGTTTAATTGCGCCGAGTTTTAAAAGGTCCTATAAATGTAATTGGTATTTTAATACAAGTTATCAAATCATACAGCTTCCTCTCCTAAACATATTTTCAAACAAACGAGGTAGTCATATTTAAAGCTTTAATGATCAATTTCCTTATTATTGATAAAGGTTTAACTATCGTGTGGAGGGAATTGGCTGAGTAACCAGCCCCCCAAAAACGGCTGTAAACTCTTTAACAAACTATAAAACGCAATAAAGCCGGAGTCTGTTGTTGTTTATGCCGCAGCGCATAAAAGCTGTTAGCATTTTACGAGTTCTTTCCTCTACAGCTATAAAACTGCAGCTTTCCTCGCCCCCGCGCCCACTGCGCCACGGTGGGGGTGACGAAGCCGAAATGAGAACGATTATGGCTTTTTTTTTTCGCCGCAAACGGTGACTTTTTCTGAGATTTTTCTCCCCCTTCAGCTGTGGTGAGCACCTGACCCCCAAACCCTGGTCTGGAGCCTCCACATCACCCCTCAGCCTCGCTCAGGCCCCTCACCAACATTCCCCCCTGAGCCCCTCCAGCCTGGGTTTTCTGCAGAGAAGGGGTCTCAGAGAGGTAGGGGTAGAAAAAACTTTCTGGTTAATGGGCAGAGAGGAGCAGGGCAGGCCAGGCTGGCTCAGCCCACTAAATGCAGCCCTGCACTGTTTAGCTGGCTTGGGGTGGGGGAAAGGGGTAGAGCTGACATGTGGGGGTCCCCGGGAAGAAGGCACTTTGTCTATTCAGTGCTTTGGGGGCATCGACTTTATGTGAAGAGAGATAGGACAGTGCCAAGTAGGACGCTGAGCTGCCTCCTCCCTGTGCCAGGCCTTGGGGGGGGGTCCAGTAACTAAACCCAGTGGGGGCTCCCAGCTTGGCCAGGCTGGCCCAGCACCTTTTCCCCTCGCACTCTGGGTTGTGTGAGAGGGTCCCACCCAACCAAAATTCTGTTAAAAGGAGCAGAGGGTGACCACAGGCCAGTGCCCAGTACTGGGGCCTTGCGCCCGGCCTGGGTACTCAATTCAGAGAACATCTTTGCCTTTTCAGAGGCTGCAACGGTGTGGGGGCACCTTCTGGCCTTCATTGCCCTGTACATCACTGCAACTATCTGAAGTCACCAGGGAAATTGGGGATCAGATACCATCGGGCCCCCCATTTTCTCTCTTCTCCCCTTGGGGCATCTCTACTAAGCCTGGCTCTCCCTCCAGACCTGCGGACCTAGGCTCCCCACAAAAGATTAACAGTGTGAAGAGCTGACGTTTCCCCTCAGGGCCTCAGAGCCTGGGTGGTGGGGTGACTGGGCCTCAGAAGGCTCGGGTGAGGTTAGAAAGGCTCCCAAAGTGACCCCCAGGCCAAGGGAAGCAATGAAAGAAGGGTGGGAGGAGGGAGAAAGAGGAGAGACAGCACCAGAGGTAGGGGTCAGAGATACACCCGCCCATTGTTGAGGCATGGAGAGTGGGTTACTTTTGGAGAGGTGCTTTGGAGGAATTCCATTTTCCCCAACCTTTGTAAAAATGAAACCCTCACCTTTTCCAGGGGGGCCGCTCGATCCCTCAGCAGCAAAGTCCAGAGAGAGAGAGAAGAGCTGATGGGGAGAGCGAGGAAAAAGAGAGAAGGAGGGAGAAGAACCCGAGTCTGGAAGGTTCCTGAGGCTGAGGGGGCTGGCAGGCAGCGGAAGGCAGAGAGAAGTTGCCGGGAAGCGAACATTTGTATTAAGTGCGGTGGGCTGGGGAGGGGGTTTATGGTTCTGATTTGAGGACTCACCGGTGAGGTAGAAATTCAATGGCTTGTTCTAAATCATCCCTACACCGGGCAAGAAATTCCTGATGGAAGGAAAATGTTTCTATTATAAGAAAAAACAAGCAAGAGCGAGGAGATAATTTATAAACACCCAACGGAGCGCAGATTTATTAGAGAAACTCAAGTTGAGGAGAAACTCCCCTCGCCTCTTTGCACCGAGGGGGCACCGGGAGAGCGCAGAGCTCAGAGGGGGCCGCTGGGCTCCTTGCAAACAGGGAGGGGGGATTTTTTTTTCCGCGCGCAGGTTTGTCGGGATGGGGGTTCGCTGATCTGGCTGGGCCGGGAAGAAAGAGGAGGTTAGGAACCAGGGAGAGTAGGGGATGAGATCGCAGGGGTCTAGGGGCCGGCACTGAATCGGCGGGAGTGTTAGGCGACATTCTGAAGGTTCCTAGATTGGCCGGGCCGGTCCCGCAGCGCTCAGAGCCGGCTCTCACCTGGCAGCCGAGGCGCGGGCAGTCTGGAGCCCCGAGCTTGGTGCCGGGGCCGCCCCGCCAGTGCTCACTCGCCTAGGGAAGACGCGCCTTGGGGTGACCCGAAGTGGGGCGTTCAGCACAGCTCGAGGAAACCGCAAGCCTTCCCGCACCTCGCGCTTGTGAGGGGACCGGCCCCGTGGCGCGCGCCCAGCCCGGGCCACGTACAAAAAGGCTCCAGGGTCGGTCCTGGGAAGTTGCCCCGTTTCCAGGGGCACCTCCGGATGCCCCGCAAAACCCAGGGACCCGTTCCGCCCAGATGGATTCTCCGCCGCCCTCCGGGAGGGCTCTCGTGGTTCCCTTTCCTGCCCGATCCCGCAGCGGGCTTTGGGCCGCTTCCTCTGCCTCCGACCTTCTCTCTCTGCCCGCGCTGCCCTCTCACCTGAACTGCTCACCCGCCACCACGCACTTGGCTTCCCTCCCGGGGGCAACCTCATTTTTTCCTGAACCAATTTCTTGCTTTTATTTGGATCTATTATTCCTATAATGATGATTCTCCGTTTCATGCATTTATTGTTCCACCAAACCCAGAAAGTGGGTGGAAAGCGCTGAGCACTCCTCCTGGGCGAAATTCACAAAATTGAGAGTTTCGGGAGGAATGTGGGTAGGAAGGGGGTAAAGAGTAGCATTTCTTAAATCAAGAAAATGGGAGAAACGACCATAACGAACCCTCTATTTCATTACGCGCCAATTATTCATTACTTTTGGTAGCGAGCAGTTAGACTATTCTAGGGCCGGCCTAGGTGCGACTGGCCGCAGCCCGCGCCCGCAGCTGCCGCACCGCGGATTTTCACGTGGAGCAAGGGTGCCATCTAGCGGTCATTCTCAGAAAAGGCATGCCGCCGTGAATGCGGCTGATTTCTCGGTTAGCCAGCCACCAAGGCTTGTGTGGAGAAACTTTCTTTATTAGTAGAAAAAGAGGGAAACGAGAGCGAGCGAGAGAAAGGGCTTTGGAAATCATTAAATGGTTCATGAAATTGTGCCTATAAGCTAAAAAAATAAGGAATATAGGGGACAAAAATAAGCTTATTTTTCTCTCCAACTTCTACTAGCACCATTCAACACTCCCCTCCCCCCACCCCCCACGCACATGCACACACCTCAAACCCTTAATTTCTGGTGGAGACCGCCAGGCAGTATGTCGTTTATCGTCCATAAAAGGGGGAACTAGGCACTGTTCAAACCCAACATGATTGTTTCTGATTCTGAGAAGAAACAATTGGGCTTTGAGGGGTGGAGGGTGGATGGGACTTGTAAAAGGCTCGAGAGTAGCCAGCGCCCAGACGTCTGGCCCCACTGCGGCCTGAGCGCGTGCGAGTGTGTGCATATGTGTGCGGGTGTGCTGGTGCATTCGGGTGCCTGGGGGGCTCACTTAGATGCCGGCTTCCAGAGCGGGTGCGAAGAACAAAGACTAATCCCAAGTGCATCCTAAGAAATATCTGTGACAATAAAGTGTTTTTCCCTCTCCACCCTTTCCACCTTCTGCCTTCTTTACTCCTCGAAGCACACGACCCCCCCCCCAAAAAAAAATAACCCAGGCCCCAGTGCTGGGGTAGGTGGGGGGCTGGGACAGACAGGCCCACCCATGCACCCGCCAGGCCCCAAACCCAGGCCCAGCTGCAACTGGCTCTCCGGAAAGTTTCCCCTCACTGTTTGCTTTGCTGCTGTTTAGTTTCTTAACCTTCAGAAATTTATACGCTATAAACTTTTATAGCGGTCATATTCTTTTATGGTTGCACACACGGCATTGAATTCCTCTCCCGGCTTCTCTTGGTCTGGCACTCTCTCTGCTCTCCCTCTCGGAATCTCCCTCTTTTATGGCAACAGATTCCCCATCTCCGGCTTCCGAGCCTCCGCATCTTTGCCTTTGTGTGTCTGTACAGAAGCCGCCTGGGCGGGCTCGGCACCCACCCGCCGCCCCAGGCGTGCGCGGGGAGAAAGCTCGCCCCAGCTCCACGCGCCTGCGGCTCCTGCGGCATGGCAGGCGGCCTTCTCCGCCTGCTCTCGGCGCCGGCTGACCCCAGGGAGCCAGCGTGGGGACAGAGCCCCGGCCACACGAACGCTCCAGCCAGAGTCATATCCCACCCCGAACGGAAGGCTCCTTGCAGGCTGCGGACCGGGCGCTCCTCGTGCTTCCAGCTCGCGCCCTTTATTCCTCCTTCCTTTCGCTGGACAGGGGTAGGCCTAGCCTTTTCCCTTCCCATCTCCCTGCGGGCCTGGCTTTGTGCCCCCACCGGCTCCATCCTTTTGGGCTCCGCGGGGCTGCCAGGCGCGGCTCCTGCCGGAAGCGGCTTCCGCATTGTTGCCCACACCCGCGGCTCCGCAGGCTCGCATGCACTGGGCTGCGGAGAGCCGGGAGGTCGGGAAGGGCTCTCCGTCGCAACCGCACACACAGAGGGACAAAAAGGGGCCATCCCAAACGAAATTGGGTGCTGGGGTCTGATTGGGGACGCTTTTCTTCCTCCTGAGGTGTTTCCCCTTCAACGGTTTCTCCCTGCCCGGTCTCCCAAACTCAACCCGCCTTATACCAAGTACTCCGGGACATACACAGGGACCTCGGCCTCCAGGTGGGGGTCAAGGGCCCTGGAGGGTGCTTCTGTGGACTGGAAGCCCTGGAGAGACTGAGTTCAAGACTAGGTTCTTGGTCCTTGTTAGTTCCAGGTGGTCAAACCAGGTGAGAGCTTTGTTTGGCAGCCAGGTAGACCCCTGAGATCAGTAGCTGGTCTAGTTTGCCTCTGCCCCTGGGTGGCGGGGGTATGTCTCCCTTGCATCTTGGAAGATACTGTTTGCTGTGGCCCCAGCTGCTTGCTCTTTACTTCCTTCCCCATCCATGTCACCCCTCAGACAATGCGGGCTCGTTTTTTGCAGTGGTCTGGGAGGCTTGAGTGAAAACCGGAGCTCTGCTCCGTGGGTAACTGGCTCTGCAAGGTCTAAGGAGCAAGCTACCCCATCCAGGAGCCTCCTTTTCCCCCAAGCTGCCCTCCAGACACTGGGACCTGTCCTTCTAGTCAGGTGAAGGGGGTCAACCCAGAATAAGACACGATGAGAAGTGGATTTTCTAGAGTGATATATATTTTTTGTTCTTTTTCTTTTTTTTTCTTCCAAAACAAACATTCAGAGCTCTAGGCCCCTCACCCTCCCGACTCCCACCCACCCACCCCACTTCCCCCCGTGTAAGCCACAACTTAAACAGGCGAGACAATCACCCCCAAAGAAAGCACAGAACACAGCACAATTTCACGACAGTCACTGACGAAACAAACAAAAAGTTCTACGGGCATTCCACCCCCCTCCCGACCCGGCAGGGCCCCGGAGAAACAGGAGCAGGGGGCCGTGGAATGCAAGGGGGCTGGGGAGGAGGGGACGCCAGGGAAGCTCTCCGTGAGTGGCCTGGTGCTCAGGTGTGGTCGGTGTCACCTCTCCTTTGCACGCGGGACAGTGCCCCAGAGGCGTGCGCGCGGCTGCGGGCCTGAGGCTTAGCACTAGGCGGCCGGGCTGGCGGGAGGTAGAGCCCAGCCTGGGTGGGTATCCTTGGGCTCTGGGCCCAGCCAGGGTTCAGCGCACTGGGCTCCTCTGGATGGGGCTGTGCGCTGGCCGGGATGGACAGAACCACCACGCTGCGCGCACTCCGGCGCTTTGGAACATTTGCGCCTCCAGGTCCTAGACAATTTATCCCGGAAGGGAGTTCAGAATCGATCCACAATAAATTTCTCCATCGGTCTCTCCTGACCCAGGCTTCCCGGCCTCCTGGGGGGTGGGGTTGCACTGAGCTTGCAGGGCTGGGTGTGGGGGCTTGACTTGCAGGGGGAGTATGAGATGGACTTGGGCACCACCTCGCCCCTCCCCCCCACAAAGTTTCAGAGCTGGGGGGCATGCGGAAGGATGCATGGCCTGTGGAGAACGAGTCCAGTGACAGTCTCGGAGGCTATCAGGCAGGACACACACGTGAGCAGGGTGACATTGTCAAGGCGGGTGACCCACGAGCTGACCTCCTTTTGTTGCAAGGAGGCGGAAACATGCAGAATTAAACATTTCCTCCAAAAATGTGCCTTTCTTTGCCCTTCTGGGCCCACCACACTGGGGCCTGTGTGTGCCCACTGGCCCCTGGGTCCCAGGTAAGGTACAGCTCTGGCTTCTGTGGACATGGCATAGGGCTGTGCCGCCCTTTGGCCTGAACACCCTCAGAGTGTGTTTAAACAACTTCGGGTGCTGGTGTGTCAGGAGGAGGATCTGGGCTTGTCTGATGGTCTGCAGCCTGTTCTGCCACAGAATCCTTGTTTTTTTGGGGGGTCACCTCCCTTGGGTGTGGGCGCCACATTCCACAGGGTTCTTCGGGCTCCAGGCTTAGGGGTGTGTGTATCTCTGGGGTTGAGTGTAGCACAGGAACTCAGGCTGCCCTTAAAATCAGAAAGCAGAGGGGGCAGGCAGGCTAGCAAGGCAGAGCTGGGGTTTTCCAGAAAAAGTAAGGGGGTTCCTAAGGGCTCAACTAGGGTCTCTCTTTTCTGTGGCCCATCACTTTCTTAGCAAACTACTTCTACCTTCTAAATCAACAAGGTTTCCCCCAGCAGCACAGAGAGGAGAAAGGCCAGGGCAAGGTGGAGGAAAAGGGGACAGAGGGGCAGAAAGGGGGGTGGAAGGGAGCAGCCCCCTCCCCATTCATTGGAGCACTGACAGACTGCACCGGCTCTCCAGCCATCACTTATAAATAAGAGTGGGATGGGGAGGGGTGGGGCTGGGTCTTCACTCTTTACTCTTTGCCCTGCTCCTTATTCATTTTCTTCATTTTCATCCGCCGGTTCTGAAACCAGATTTTGACTTGTCTCTCACTCAGATTGAGGAGTCTGGCCACTTCGTGCCTACGGTCCCTGGTGAGGTACATATTGAACAGAAACTCTTTCTCTAGCTCCAGCGTCTGGTATTTGGTGTAGGGACAGCGCTTTTTCCGGGAAGAACGAGCGTGCAGCCAGTTGGCGGAAGGGTTGGCTGAAAGAGAAGCAGCGATAGAATCAAAGAAGGGAAGCAGGGGTGAGAGGGCCCCAGAGTTCTCCTTTCAACAGGGGCACATGCCCCTGCTCCTCTCTCCCCACCTTGTATTGGGAAAAGGAGGGTCTGGACCATCAAGTCCCCAGGAAGGGTCTCAGAGACCAGGATGCAGTTGCTGGAGACAGGCCAGGTAAAGAGGTCATTTGAATGAGATGGAATCAAGCCAGAGGTGTGCCCTGGGTTCTCAGTATGTCAGAACATGTCCCCTGGGTTCTCAGCATGCCCAAAGGTGTACCCCATATTCTCAGCATGCCCAAACACGTATCCCAGGTTCTCAGCATGGAGGTTCTTAGCTTGGCCAACCTCAGGTTCTTGCTCAATTTCTTTCTCCACTTGGGTCCAAACTGGTTACTTAGGATCCATGTCAGAGCCCAGCCTAATTGACCTGCACCCGGTCACCAGCACCACCAAGACAGGCCAGGGGTGTCTGACCTGGGGAGAAGGCTGATTCGAGGACTGGGAGGTCGGTATGCGTATGGGGGATGCTGAGTAAGGCGATTCTGATCAGGCACAGTCAAGAGACCGCCTGGTCCCCAGTCCGGGCTGAACATCTCTGCCTTGGCCACAAGCTCCTGTCTCACAGCCACATGGCAGTAGGCATGTGTGTCTGTGAGCACCCCCCTCCCAGCCCTCCCCACCACAAATATGGGTCCACACTTAGAGACACAAGCATCCCGCACACTCCAATTCACAAGCAACCCAATTGCAACCATTTATCAAGTCCAGCCTGTGGACAAGGGAGCGCCAAGGGCTCTCAGATAACTTATGGTTGCAATAGTCTCTTCTTTCCGAGGCTGCTCGCCTCACAGTTTGGTTAAAGCAAGTTCAGGGAAACTGGAAAGCAAGATTGCTCCAGTCCCAAGGTGGAAAGCCTTGGGTGATAGGAGGGGGGAGAAGGGGGTCGGGACAGAAAGCTCTTCACTGCACACCTAATTCCATTTGGTCCCAGTGGGGAAGGGGGCCAGCGGAAAGAGTAATTGAGTGGAAGGAGGGGGTGGGAAGCAGGACGGGCTTCTCTTCCTACCATCCTCACTCTCCCTGCCCTGGAACTCAGAGAAGTTGCCAAATACAACAGAATCAATTAAAAATAACAGCCACCCTCTGCTACATTCCTGCTCCCCAAATGAAAAGCCCTGATGATTTTTTTTTCTTTTTAATCTGGTTCATCCTACACTAAATAGCCTCTTACCGACTTGCAGCGCTATTTCCTTAATGTGATTGCCTGGGAGGGGACCCACAGCCACATTAAATATAAAAGAGGGGGGACGGTTAATAATTGATCCTTAGTCCAACCATTGCCTGGCATAGCTATGGGCTTTCCAGGCAGTTTGTGGGGTCCAGCAAGTGGGGTCTGCTTGGCTCTGAGTGGAGAGGGCGTGGGAAGACCTTATTCCCCCAAGTCCCACTCTAAAGAATCAGCCTGGCAGGTTGGGGTGGGGATGCCCTGCAGAGAGGGGGCAGCCCTACCACCCAGCCTCAGGGGCAGCCTGGGGGACTGCAGCCCTTGACAGTGGCATCTGGCAAAGCAGCAGGAGCTCTAACAGCGACCCTAGGTCCCCCAGAAGAGCATGAGATGAGGACTTGTCCTAACCAACCCTGGGGGCTGCCTAGAACCCCCAACCAAGTTGTCCTTCCCAACCTTAAAAACAAAAAACCAAAAAACCCCAGCAGACTCCTCTCACCCGGTGCCTACCCCTGAGCCAGCAGCTCCTCTTGGAAATCTGCCAGACTTGGGGTGACCCCTCTTTTGGTGGGAGGGGGACAGAAATGAGAAGAAGGGCCCTGGAAGGGGCAAGTTCTCTCCGCCTCCCTGCAAGCCTCTTTCCCCCCCTCCACCCTCCCACCCTTCCTCTCCTGGGGTCCCGACGGGATCTCTCCTTCTCCACTCCCACGGCCCGCCCCGAAGTTCGGAAGCGATTCCCCGACTCCCCGCGAGGCGGACAGCTCCGGCAGGAGCGAGCGAGGGAGCCCCGCAGAGAGCTGCTGGGGAGGGGGGGGCGGATGGGGAGGGGGCACCGGAAAGGAAGCTGATCCCCGGGCGGGCGGGGAGGCCTGACGGGGAGGGGAGGGGGCGGCAGCAGGGAAGGCTCCGGGAGGGGGTCCGGCTCCGGGGCTCCCCCCTCCTTCCTCCGCGGGCTGCGGGGGCCCCTGCGCCGCTCCAACCTCAGCTTTGCGAGGCACCATCCTCCGCCAAGCTGTTGCATCGCAAATAAAACCCTAATGAGCCCCCTCCCACTTCCCCTTGGCCGGCTTTCCCGGGCTGCGCGTGGCGCGGGGACTCCTGCCAGCCGCGCCCGCACGGGCTCCGGGCCTCGCCCGCGGCCGGCCCCGGCCCCTGCAGTCCCGTCGCGGGCAGCCTGGGCCAGACGGGGTCCGGCTTTCCCGCCCGAGGTCTCCGCGGGAGTGGGGGGAAGGGAGGACGCGAGCCGCGTCGGTCCCCCGCGCCGCAGTGCCCGCGCCGACCGGGAGGCGCGGGGGCGGCGCTCCTCTCGCGGCCTCAGTCTCCCCTTCTGCGGCAGCGGCTTCCTGCCTGCCTCCCGGGCCCTGCCCTCCGCCCCCTGCGCGCTCCGGGGCCACCGCCGCGGTCGCCCTGCACATTGTCCGCCGTTTATGGCCTCCCCACCCCACCCCCGCCCCCCGCGCCTGGCCTTCGGCCTGGGCATTTCCTCACTTTTTATAACTTACTTTGATCCGGCCTCTCTTTGTCCTCGCTTCCTTCGCAAATTTTATTGTCCCCGTAGCCGGGTCTTTGATTAGACAGGACGGCCTCCCTGCCCGCCGAAGTTTCCAAACTGTACTCGGGCGTGCCCTGCTTGAGCAGCTCCCCAGGCGCGCCCAGCAGCGGCTCCGCCTTCACCGCCGCGGGGCCCTGCCCCGGAGCCGCCTCGCCGCGCGGCGCGGGCTCCAGCCAGGTGCGGAGGTACCTGCTTTCGGCCGGCGGGACGCCCTGGGGCTGGATGTAGGGGTGGTAGACGGCCGGCAGGCTCCCCGACGCGTGCGGGCTGAGCGGCGCCCAGGACGCGCCGAACACGGGCGCCTTGGGCTGGAAGCTGCACGAGGGGAACTCCAGGTGCTCGGCGTGGCCCGGCTGCCGCGGGCTAGCGTACTGGCCAGAAGGAAACTTGGCTGGAGGCGCGTCCTCACTCTCGTGACTTATGATCGAGTCGACATAATAGCTGCTAAGCGTCCCAGAAATGGACATTCTCAGACATTATCCGGGCGCTCGCAGGGGGAAGGGAAGCGCTCGCGCCGCGGCACCCGAGCAGGGAGAGGTGGCACCCGGACCCGGGTGAGGGCTTTCGGACGCGACCCCCCCCAAGCCCCCCACCCTCCCACCCCCACCCCCGGCTCAACTTCTCAGCCAACAAAGTACAGTGGAGCAGCCCGGCTCAGCGCTCCTTGCAAAATGATTGGTCAAAGTTTTTCCGACTGCCTGATAAAGCGTCAGCTCGGACATAAATCAATCGGGCGAGGGGGCTGCGCTCTCGCTGTCATCCGTCCGCACCGCATTCCATATCGAGGATGGATTGTTTTATGCTGATGCAATGTGCTATCACGTCAGGGCTCCGGCGGCCACGTAACCTCAGCCCGAGCTGCCGGCCGCCCGCCCCCCCCCCTTTGCAGGAAGAAGGGGGGGGTTCTCTACATGGGGCGGCGGGGGCGGAGGAGAGGCGGAGGGAAGCAGCGGGCCGCCTCGGGAGGGACGCGGGCGGTGCAGCCTTGTCCCCGAGCGGGTCAGAGAGGGAGAGAGGAAGAACCGGTCGGAGGGAGGGAAAGAACCCCAGCTTGAGTGCCGCCTTACCGAGGAGGAGGTCCCATCTCGCCCCCCCCCCCACCTCAACACACCTGCACCCCGCCCGCAGGCCCTCGCTTCCTCTTTCCAGTCCCTTGACACAGGCTGTTGACTAAATAACAGCCACACGACACAGCAAGCCACCGGATAGGGGGACAGGAGAGGGGGGAGGAAAGAGGGACAAGACAGAATGGGCTTTGGAGGGGCACCTTGGTGACTGTGTCTGGAGGTTTGCAGACCTGGGAGAGTGTCTCTGAGCCCTCGGGAGCTGAGAAAGGGCATGGGGGCTAGCAGAGGAGAGAGTCCAAGGACCTTGTTCTGAAATGCAGTTCTTCTAAAATTAGAACCTGCTTGCGTTTAAAGTGATGCAGCCTCGGGAAACTTGACCCTCAGAAAGAGTTTAACACAGTCCCCAAAGCTCCCTTCCACGTCCTGGCCTCTCGGGGCAGCAGTCAGAGGATGGGGTACCGTTATTTTGCCCTTTCTACGCTAAATAATAGGCCAGGCCCCTCCAAATTGCTTGGCCTGGGGAGTGAGGCTGAGAGGGAATATGGGGATATGAAGCGCGGGGCTGCAGAGCCCTGCCCAGTGTGAGATGCGCTTCCTGGGAGCGAGGAGCCGGGCTCTGTGGGCCTCTTCGGTCCGCTGGCCTCTGCCGGCGCCGCGCTGCGGCTACTAAGTGTTTCCGAATCCGGGAGGACGCCTGCATAGCCAGCGAGCCTGCGGGGTCACCCTGCCCACGCCGGCCGCAGCCTCTCTGCTCCTGCGGATTCTCTTGCGCTAGAGCTCCCAAGGAGCCCGTTTATTGGCATCTCCTCCCCGGCCCTGCGCCCGGCCTCCCCCGGGGCCACCCGCCGCCTTCCGGGCTCATCTCCCGCCCCCTGCGCCTCCAGCCGGCGCCCGGGGTGCAGCGGCTTCTGGAGTGGGGCGCCCCGGGTGGCGGGCCCTACCCAGACCTAACCGCCTGGAGGTGGGTTTAAGGACAGGTGGGGGCAGATTTTCTTGGTACTTGCCCACCCTGGGCCCCGAGAAGATGGCTTAGAAGAGAAGCTGCCAGTTCCATCCTTTGAACAAAAGCGGCTCCGTTTCTGATGGGTGGTTTTGGCTCTTTGGCCACGTACCTCGGTGCGGTGCGGGAGGCGGCCGAGCACCTCCGCACTCGCCCACACACACTCCGCCCGCTTTCCCTTCCAAATGAAGCCATCTCGTGTCATTACGTGTGAAATATGAGGGCGACGCGCCATATTTCTTCACATTATGGCGATCTCAAAATGATTTTTTAAAGATCAATGCCGGCGCCCAGCCGGCCCCCTCCGCGCCCACCCCCCGCTCTCCGAGGGCGACAGCGCGGGCTGATCCTGAACCAAACAGCGTGAAGATCTGCTTTTTTTCCATGGGATCCAAGTGGGGAAACGAATATCCGAGGCAAGTCCTGCTAAGTAGCGGCGGGACGCTTGGGCAAAGTCGAGAGGGTTCCCTCCACTCACCAGCAAGAAAGCTGGGCGCAGAGAGAATGAATCACAGTTAGGGGAAAGCACCTGTTCCCGATTTGCCTGTCGCAGGGACTCTGCTCTCGGCGTTACCTGCAACAAACAGATTCTTCAGAAAAGAAAAAAGAGGGAAAAAAGCGCTTTCTCTCCTGCCATAAATAATGGTTATGAGGCAGGGAGGGCCGGGGGATAGGGTTTTCCCGGGAGTGTATAAATTAGGACCCCAAAGGGCATGTGGGCTGAGGACTCAGTCTTTACTTATTTATTGATTCTGCTCCACAGAGTCAGGCTGCACGGGATCCCTCTGGTCCCCACTCTGGACCTGGCATTGGTTCTGTCTTTCTTTGCAAAGGCCACTTCTTAGTTTGGTGACAAAGTTAGAGGAAAACCATGTGGGCTTGTGCCACAGGAGTGAAGGAGACTAGCCGTCTGGGGAGGGGGGTTCAGGTTTGTAGGTTGGGGTGTGTCTGGGCTGCTGCTCCTCGGCCCTGGTGGTCCCTGGTTGCTGGGGGAAGAGGAGCTTCTGGGGGCTCTAGTCTGAAACCAGAGTTTAGCCTGGTTTCTCCCAACCACAGGCAGGGGGGAACAAATTTAAGGGACACGTTTGGGAGAGCTGCCTTCTCTGGACAGGTGGCTCAGAAGAGAAGGGAAATGCATTGGCCCCCAAGCCAGGGAGCCTGGACTCCAGTTTATCTCTGGCTGGTGGACAAGAGGTGAGAGACAGAGGTCCCAAGCCAAGAGTCCACCTCAGTCAGCCAGCGCTTCTAGAAGGCACTACAGCCCCAAATTGGGAGCTCAGTGTCTACTCCAGCAAGTGATGGAAGGTTTGATGGAGAGAGAACCCCTTGTCTGGTGCCCTGAGGGCCTGTGGATCCCCCCAAATACCAGACAATGACACCCACTATCATACTAGGAGGCAAACAGGAGTGGGGCCCTTGGAGCCCCACCTCTAAAAATGTTTAATAGGGGGCTGCTTCCGTGGTGGGGGGGATTGGTCCTGAGAGAGCAAACTAGTCCCCACCCCCCAGTACTAAGGAGAAGGAAGGGAAATTCTGCCTTTTCTCACAGCCTCTCTCCCTGCACTGAAGCTGAGCCCCTGAGCCCGGCTAGGGCCAGCAGCAGGAGCAGGGGACAAGGACAGGCGGGCAAGAGCTGTGATCCCTGCCACGTTGAGGCCCAGAGCAGCAACAACAAGCGAGGATGAGGAGGGGAAAGAGCAGAGGCTGAGCCTCCAGGAGCCGGTGAGTAACGATGGGGGACCCTTGGAGGGTCCTTGTCAATAATAAACAAGTGAAAAATCTATAAAGGGGAGGCAAGAAAAGAAAAATCCAAAAACAAGAGATGAGAAAAGATAAAAGTTTGTTTTTAATTGAGAAGCTAAGCTGATATTTACTCATGCATGCTGGGTCTGAATGAATGTGTGGATTTATGTCTTATTTCAAATCAACATTTCTTTATGGGAAACCAGGGTGGGAATGCGTTATATGCTGTGGTTAGAACCTAAGGTAATAAATATATGTAATAAATAAATCTGCCCACTGTAATGCTAGATTGCTTGGGTGTTGGATATAGACTCTAATCGTTCATACGTGGATGCGTATATAATCCCTGTAAGTTGTGTGGGTTTGTGATTCTGCTCCTAGAAGATCTATGACCCCAAAGCCTGAGTATACACTTTAAAAATTATCACCACACATCTCAGGAAAGGGCGAAAAACTTGAGTGTCTGTGTACTTGAATTGTGGTTAAAAAAAAAAAAAACAAGCAGATTTGGAGGCTTCACTTGAAAATCTGCCTGTTAATTTGATTTTTTTTAAAAAATGTTCTATATCCTCAAACAAATGCTTGTGACTTAAATCTGTACTCTTTCACAACTTTCACAACTTTCTCCTAGATTTTTTTCTTTAGAGGGTGAAGATATTTGAGGATTGATCCCAGGGGAGGTCACAAAATTTTGTAACTATTTTGTCCAAACATGAGTTTTCCTTTACTGTGTAGCTTCCCCAGACTACAGGGCCAGTGGATAGCCTTTTCCATGGCAATGATGGGTACCAGGTTGTGATGCATTTGTGCATTTGTGCATCCGCAAGTCCTCTCATAAGGACAAATTTGCCCAAGGAACAGAAAGAAGCTGAATGAGAATTCAGCTTCTTTAACTGGGAAGATCATTCCAAAGCTTTTCTGTAGCAATGGAATCAGAAAAGTCTACACATCTGAATCCCCAAATGCTCAGAGGTTGGGTTGATACTTCTGACCCAGCCTCAGAATCCTGACTCATTCATTCATTCATGGAAAGTATGAGGTGTGTGTATGTGTGTGTGTGTGGTGGGGGGACATCAGAAGCTCCCAAAATATCCTCCTTTATACAAAATGACCTCTAGAATGGGTCCCATGAAATCTGTGTACCCACTTTCCCACCTCAGTGCCCCCATTCCTCCAAAGGGAGGTTTTAATTGCCAAGTAACAAAATTTTCTGCCAGAAACTTCCTCCCGGGCTGGGCTGTCAGAGATGAAAGGAAGGAGGAGAGGTCAGTGGCCCAAGCCGCCCTCCAGAATCTTCTTACCAACTTGCAGCCATCAGGGGTTGGGAAGGTGGTGGGTGGGTAAGTGCGGTGGCTGACTCCTGGGGAGGAGCATCCAGGAGGCCAAACGGGGTGGGCGGCAGGCAGAGCGGAAAGGAGCTGAGCAGGTAGAAGGTTATTGCGGAATTGCTTCCATAAAACCTGTGACTGTCGTAAAACTCTCTGCTTTCCAAAGACTTTATTTCCTCCTTTCTCTCTAACATCCTTTTTTCTTTTTATAGCACTGCTCCTGGGAGGGGGTGGGTAAGGGATGCCAGGGCCAGAAGACAGACAGGCTCCAAGCAACCGGGTAGCTTGAGGAAGGGCCCAGGGAGAAGGGGTGAGACCCAGGAGCTGCTGATGCCCTCATCCACTGAAGGACAAATGTCCAGGAACTGGGTGGTGCCCTCTGCTTACCACCAGAACAGTGAACTGAAGGCCCCTGCCCCCCCTGGACTGGGGGTGTTATTCCCAAAGCACCCCCCTCCCATCCTAGAAAGACCTCTTGTTCAAAATCTCCCTCTTTTTTCCAAGTCAGCCTGGCGCCAAAGTCCCATCCGGTGTTGGGGGAGGATGGTTGCTGGGGGGGATGTCTTTCCTGGGCCCCTTTCTACATTTCCTCTGCCTCCAGCAGGGGGGAAAGTTTGGGAACAAAAGTTAGCTTATGCATCAGACTGGTGGACCGTCCCCCTCTTTCCGCCAGCACTTCTGGTGATTCCTTTTCTGGGCAGAGAGCCAGCAATCTAGAGAAGGCTGGGGTCACAGAGGGTATCACTGCTTTGCCCTACTCCCCACCCCTTGCCCATCCCTGTCACTTCCTCCAGTAGTTCGGGCTCTCCACAAGCCTGCCAGTCCGGGCTCTCTCCTAGGGACTGACCCTCAGGATCCATGTGAACTTCCAGCACAGCCCTGGGGTTTCCACGAAAGCCTTGGTCCCACTGTGGAAAGGAGCCTTCTGCAGGAGAGAGAGGGGGAAGCCGCATGAAGCCTGTCCCACTGGAGGGCCCCAGGAACTGAACGGAAGGTGGGCTGGGACTGCAAGGGACCCTGCTCTTTCCTTTGGGGCAGGAGGCCACCACTACCCTGGAATTAGCTGGCCTGAAGAACCAGAAGCTTCCTGCTCAGATAGAGCCCTATCCACGGAGAGGTTACAGAGATCTCCCAGGCCCAGTGTCTCTTGAAACCTCTCATTTGCCCCGTTGGAAAGTTCTGGACCTATTCAGGAGCTCAGGACAGATCCCAAGGCAGGAAGTTCAAAATCCCAACTACCACATCAGCTTCGCACAACATCCCAACAAAGTGCCTTTGGAGAGTGGAATGCCCTCTGGTCACCCTATACTTCCAAATGCGCTAAAATAAATAAATAAATAAAAATAAACTACGGACTTGGAAAGACATTCCAAATCTTTCCAGATCCTTCTAGGGGTAACATCCTTGCTAGTCCTGGCTGAGGGAGATCAAAATGCTACTTGATTCTGACGGTTGTGTGCCAGTCCTGCCTCTGTCTCAGTTTCGATGTGCCCTTCTCCGCCCCCAACTCTCATAGCTAAGCGAGGAGCAGTAACTGCCATGAATCCGGTGGTTTAATGTCGTTGTGTTCAGAAATCCAGGCCCAACAACATGAAACTACCTAATTCACTCAACAGTTCCAGTTCACGCTCCAGGTCAGGGGTTCACTGGGGGCAGGCCCCTGTGGTCATTGGGGGTGGGATGGGGGGCAACTACCAGCTAACTGCCTAACTTCCTTTTCCTCAACCTCTTCCCCAACAGAAACCAATCGCTAATAAACAACACAAATGCAAAGAACAGGAGGTAGGATTTCAGGCAAGATGTTTGGGTACCAGTCCTGACACGCAGTTTCCCGAAGTTTGGACCAGAGAGTACCTGGGGCCCAAGATCAGGTACAGACAAGGCCTTTCTCTTACCTGCTTGTTCATCTGCCTTCTGTCTCCACAGCTAGAAGTTTATCCAGATGAAAAGATACCCCAACTTCAAATTGTTAGCAAGGTATGTGTATACTTCCCCACAGCGTCCCTCGGGGCAGACTGAATCCTACATCAGATCACCCACCTGAGGCTGCCCTCCCCACACCCGAGCAGGAGAGTGGAGTGGGGTGTGGAGGAGGTGGAGAAGGAGCCGGAAAAGCAGAGTGGGAGAAAGCTTCAAGGACAGCAGGATCAAAGACTAGCTTGGATGGCAAGAAAATCTGTTTGCCTGGACAGTTGTCCAACTGCACTGACTCAAATTTTGGGTGGCAGCTGGAATGAGCTGTCCCAGGTAAGAACATGCATTCCATTATTTCCCTGTGGATCTGCTGAGAGGACATTCCCTTCTTTCCTGACCAACCTTCCGACCCATGACCGTCCCCAACGTCCCTGCACGCGGCCACCTGTACCCCTCTGGTCTCCGCATCCTGGCGGTATGCACGCACATCATCCGCCCGCGCCGGCGGCGGCCGCGTGGACCACGCTCTTACCTGGGCGGCGGCGCTGCACCGGAGCCGGCGGCCGTCGGAAGGAGCTGAGCTCAGCGACCCGGCTTCCTCCCGCCCTCGGCCGGGAGGCGAGGGTCCGAGTAGCCACGTGTCGGGCGGGGAGAGTCCGCCAGGCCGCCCGCTCCCCCTCCCGGGTATAAATCTTGGGGACCGGAAATACAATAAAACTTCACCGTGTTGATGAACTTCAAACGGTTTACATCCCCTCCTGTCCTGAAAAGAAAGGCGACCGAGGGCGGGTTAAAAGAAAAAGGAAACAAATTTACGAGTCGTTGCAGCGGACCTAAGCACCGGCCTCGGCCCCTTTCTGCAGCCGGAGTCGGAGCGGGTGCGCGGGGAGAGGCGCGCCGGCCCCTCGGGGCTCTGCAGCGGCCGTGCCCGCGCGGATCTCCCGGGAGCCGGCCCAGGCCCCGCAGGCTGTGGACTCTGAGCATCGCGCGCCCCCGCCCGCACGGCTTCCCACGCTCCAGCTCCTAGTCCGGACGATCTGGGGCCCCCTGTTGTTCCCCACAGATACCCAAGGCTCTACGGGCCAAGTACTGGGACCTCAGATCTTCGTATCTTTTTTTTTGCCGAAAGCGGGTTTTTCTTCCTTCTTCTTTCTTTTTCCCTGTCTCTAGACCTTTGCCTCCCCTATCCGATTTACTGCCAAGTGCCGAGAAAGAGGAGATCAAGATGGGGGGGGGCAGGGAGGGCTGAGCGAGGAGGACCGAGGGGCCAGTCGCCTGAATGAAGGGCAGCCGGCCAGAGTACGGACAAAACTGGTCTCTGACATCCGTTTGGTTTCTCTCCGGT
Source organism: Sorex araneus (assembly GCF_027595985.1). Lineage (NCBI taxonomy): Eukaryota > Metazoa > Chordata > Mammalia > Eulipotyphla > Soricidae > Sorex > Sorex araneus. The sequence continues at coordinate 214,915,050 of NC_073304.1, read as the reverse complement.
TGCTTAAATCTCAGAATTAAATTAAACAGCACTACCTAGCGTCCTTTACGTTGTTCTTTCTGGCTCTGAACAATTTGGTTTTGTATTTTATACAAAACTCTGTGCAATCCGGATTTGGAATTGTGAGACAAGTTAGAAAAATATTTTTACCTCCCTGCTTTGATCTCCAAAAGATTCCCTTACTACAGACTAGGAATCCAGGGCTAAGAGACACTGGAGTACAGGCAGGCACAGGATAAAGACCTAGGTAACATTTAGGACACAACACACACACACACACACACACACACACACACACACACCCCACAGGTGCAGTTGCTTGAAACCTCTTTCCCCTTCCCCTTCCAAGGTCTTTCAATCTTCTTAAGTGGGTAAAAACTAGAAAATTTGAGGAAAATAAGAAGGCCATGGTCTGGAATTTTCTGAAAGGTTAACTCTGTTGGGGGCTTTCTGCTGTGCTCAGGCTGAGGGTTGGGGGTGGGGAGTGCCAGCTGGCCCCATCATTGCACCCCCCAGCTCATTAGCAGTTGGAAGACCGGAAGTCACTTATTTCCATCCTGACATTCATATTCCAAGCTGTGCATGAGATGCCCTTCCAGCACCCCTCCTTATGTGCCCCAAACTCCCTTCCCACTTTACTCCGCTATACTTTAATTTAAAGTACAGTAGTGGCAGCAGCTGGCAGCCACTCCAAGGCTGGGCTCCGGGAGCTCTGGCATTGAGTGGAGGCAGGACACGGGGCCAGCTGTCAACAACGCGCTGTCCATCCCCATCCTTCCAATGGATCCTGGACAGACTCTCCACTCACCGCTGACCTGGCTCTTTAAGGCTTCCTGGCCAAGGAAAGGAAATTAAACCATTTTTGAGTCTTAGGCACAGGAAGACCACAGCCACGAAGGACACACATTATACATGCTCTTCGAGGGGGCTTTGTGGCCACCCCAAACCCTTCAGAGCCCAGAACCCAGGCCCAGGATCTCAATTTAAAAAAAGAAAAAGGATCCACATCCACGAGCCTGACTGACTCTGGTGACCCTTCCCTATAGAAGCCAGCCTTTTAATTATAATCATTATTATTGATTTCTATGTATATATTATTATTAATGATTTTTTCCCCCTATCCAGCTGTGCTCAGGGGTTATTCCTGGCTCAGCACTCAGGGATCACTCTTGGTGGAGCTCAGGGGATCATATAGGATGCTGGGGATCAAACTCAGGTTGACCAGTGCTAGGCCAACCTGCTGTGCCATAACTCTGGCCCCCCTCAGTCTTTTTATTTATTCTATGGCCACCTGGTCATTCAGGGTGTTCAGCCGGCACAAGTCCAGGCTGTACAGGTCTGTACAGCCACCGACAGGGGCGCTGGCGACAACTAGCTCCTGCCAGGATATCACTCATGCATTCAGGGATGGCCACACATAGTAAAAGCCACTTGGACACTATTTCTTTTATCCCCCAACCACTTTCTAAATCCTTTTCTAAAAGCATGTCGTTATCCGAATTATCCAGAAAAATCTAAACGGTAGTAGACGATGGAGCTGTAAGATTGAGGGGCATCTCCCTACTAGCTTCCCTCCTTGGAGATAAATCTGGGGGCTAGCGTGATTGAAGGGGGCTGAACAACATGGTCTGATTAGAAGAAGTGTGCAGATAGATGCAAAACCCGGGGTCCTCAAAGAAACAGAAATTGAGACCCACTTCCACTTAGAATCACAAAATAGCTATTTCTGGCCTTCTCACCCTCCCTAGGATTCATTATAAGGGACCGGTGGGGCGGGTATATTTTCCAGAAGTCAGAGGAGCTAGAAGTTGCAGCCTGGAGCAGATTTTCCCCTTTCTACCCCGGCTTCCCGTGTCTAATTCAGGCTGGGCTGGGCTAGCAGCTCTGCAGTTGCCGGCGGCTGAGGTGGCGGCGGCGGCCCTCTAGGCGGCGCCCTGGCGTCGAGTCCCGCTGAATCGGATCCTCCCGCCGCTCTGGGTCCCGCGACGGGTGAAGGAGCTAGTTCCAGCAGGCACACGCGGCTTGGCCAGCCGCTGGCCGCCGCAAGTCGCCTTTGGCGCCCTCTGCCAAGCAAGAGAAAGAGGATTAAACAAGGAAGGGCTGGGGGAAGCATCGACAGGATTAGGGAGCTAATCTGGCAACCGGCCCCTGCCCACCATCCTCGCTCTTCTTTGACGGTCCTCAAACTAACACAAGAGCTGCCAGTATCTTTAACCCTCCCCCAAATGCTAAAAAAAGACACTGCGGCCAGAAGGAATTAACTGGTTAGTCTAAGATCACAGCAGCTACTAAATGCAATAAAAGAGAAATGGGAAAAGTAGGTCATCTACTCCGCGATGGTATGTTCTTATTCCAAATTGAGATGACCCCCGCAAAAATATCTTTCTTGTATTTCAAAATTCATTTCCAGAAAAGCAGCTTTGGAAGTGTGGGATTTTCTGGTTTTAAGCTTTGGGGGCACAGATAAGGGAGTTGGAAGTGGAGATTAAGCGGTGCTCTGTTACCCCACAAAGCTCTGCCCCCTCCTCTCTAGGAGTGGCCAGCTCCACTCCTCCCTTCCTGGACAGTGCCTGAGGTCTGGAGACCACCAAGTGGATGGGATCTTGTGAAGCTTTGAACACTCTGCCAAGGAGGCCTGACTTTGATCTATGAATGACACATCTCCCTCTGCCTCCCCCCCTTCCCAGTTAAACCCCTAAGAGAGGGGAGTTTAGGGCAGGCTGTTCTGGTCTCTAATAGCGCCTGAGCAAAGTGAGTGAGGATAAGGGAACTTTCTACTGGGCCTGCCTTCCCTCCTCCCAACCCAAGACTTCTCTCACGGACATCAGAACCTGCTAGGCTCAGGCTAAGTGAAATAGGAAGCCATGCACCCACCCTTCCTAAGCAGAGATGCCAGTTTATTTCATGAAGACATTTCTCCAAAGTTCTTAATCGGACAGAGTGCCCTGGAGAATCCCTTTCTGGGGAAGAAGGGTCAGGGGTGAACGAAGGAAAAAAATGGGACGGCCTGGAGCCTGCGTTCACCGTTCACTGGACGACTCCCCCGGCCTGCCCGGGTCTCCAGCCGCAGGAGTAGCTCTCTGCCTAGCTCGAGGGGGTTGGGGACACCTAATTACAGAGCGCACATCTGGAGCAGCTGTGCTGCTCTGGGCCGCCGCGGGCACATTATTCCGCTCAGAATGCTATTTCCCTTCCCGAGGCTGAGCCATAAAAGACTCTGGAGGCTGGACGGTGTCGGGGGTGTGCGCATCAGCAGTCCTGTGTGTGCGAGTGTGTGCACCAGAGAACGTGCGTGTTGGGGCAGCGTCTGTGCGGCTCACAGAGATGGCCCAACCGATTGGTTAAAGTTAGGGGAGAAAAATGGAGCAACATCAGGCGGATTCAACTGAGAACATACTGTTGGCCTCATTATATGCCCATTTCCAGGGGAAAGCATTTGGGGCTCTGAATTAGCCAGCTAATTGCCTCACTTCTTTGTTCACCTTAGGGCAGAGGAAACTGTGCATTCTATAAAGCATGCTATATTTAAAACATTTTACTTTGAGATCCTTTTATCAATTTTCTTCATTTCTGTTCCCATTACGCCACATGAGCATTCAGGTTTGCCAGCATTCCATCAGCATGCGCACACAGATACATACATCACATACACTCTACTACCATTAGTAACTGTCAGCTTCCATGTCCAAATTCCAAATCCAAATTCTGGATGTCTTGTGGCCAGGGCGATAACACAGTGTGGGTAGGGCACTTGCTTTGCATGTAGCTGACCCAGGTTAAATCTCCAGTACACCAAATGGTGCCCTGCCAGCTCTGCCAGGAGTCATTCCTGAGGGCAGAGACAAGAGCACCTCTGAATATGGAAAAGATAGAAAGAATGAAAGAAAGAGAGAGAGAAAGAAAGTGAGAAAGAGGAAGGAGAGATGGAAGAAAGGAGGAAGGAAAGAAGGAAGGAAGGAAGGAAGGAAGGAAGGAAGGAAGGAAGGAAGGAAGGAAGGAAGGAAGGAAGGAAGGAATCTGAATGTCTTAACTCCTAAGGTTTGTGGAAGGGTTAACTAATGCACAGTATGTCTAGAATTTAGCAAAATGCCTAGGGAATGAGGAGCATATAGCAAACAGTAACTAGCAATAACAAGAAGGAGAAAGGAGAAGAAAAGAGGCAGAGGAGAAAAGAGGGAAGAGGGGAGGAGACACTTGCTTTGTTTTCTGAGAACCCATTTGTGTTGGAGGATGTGGTCTCACAAGCAGAGCCTGTATATGGATAATGTATTCTTTTGACTTAGGGCAACATCCATAAAAGTGAGGCCCCTTGAGCCCCTTAGCCTGTAACTACCTCTTCTTCAATAAGGAACAGAGAATTGGGGCAATTGTCTGGCTCGTTTCAGGTTCAAACTCCCTTTGGTCTTAAGTGTCTGGATGTGATGAGGGACAGGTCTGTGGGGGTGGTGGCTTGTTCTCACTGGCTTCTCAATGAGCATTTCCCCTCCCTTCTGGAGTGGGCAAAGTTCTGCCTTAGAGAATGAGTAGCAAAGACATGAGGGTGGGGTAGGAAGGGGCAGATAGCTGGCATTGAAACAAAGCTTCTGAAAAGTGGTGGAGAAAAACTAGGTCTTTCCATTTCCAGGGCAGGGAGGAGACCTTTGGCACTCTTCATGGACCTATTTCGGATACCCCAAATAAGTCAGAGAGCTTTGCCCAATGGGAACTTTCCTTAGACATTCAACTAGCATTCCCTGAACACCTATTGTGTGCCCTGCAGAGGGCTGAGAGCTTGGGGTACCATCGGATTTGCCCCCCACCAGTAGGCAATGCAGACTTGCACCAGTGAGGTCTCTGCTCCCTGAAACTAGTCCAGGGCCCCAAGAAATGGGAGACCCCACTGAGCAAAAACTTCTGACCAATGGCAGCTCTGCCTTTTCAGGGCCAAAGTCCTTGTGCAGGGGCGGAGCCAAGAGGTCTGAGGGCATCTTCTCCGCATTGTCTGTGGGAAGGAGGCCAACTCCAAAGAGGAGATGGCCTAGTGGGGGAAGGGTGGGGTACAGCAGGGGCAGGAAGGGCAAAGAGATGACTACAGGCTCCTGGCCCTCAGTCGGAAGTTGCTGAGAATGCCAATTAACTTTGTTTAATTAGGAAAGTAGAGAGCAAATGGGCATATATTTCTTCTGCTCTGATTAAAAGCATTTAGGTCAGGTGTTCACAGCCAGAATTATTCCGCCTAAACTGTCCCAAGCAGAAAATCGTTTATTTTTTTTTCCTCCCTTTGATTTTCAGGCAGGGGTCTGCATACTATTAGCTAACCATTCCTTTCTTGTTACAACCCAGAACTCCTAGAACTGGTAGGTGGTGGTTGTGCCATCCCAGAGGGGGGCATCTCAAGGGTGGGGTAGGGTGGAGTTCCTGCTGGAAGTTTCATTTGAAATGTGCTGGCAATTTAGGGCCAGCCTGGAGGAACTGAGTTTGGAGTGTGTGTGTTAAGGGAAAGGTGCAATCAGCCAGAGAAATGTCCAGTTTCTTTCATTTGTTTGAACATCTCAGAAGAAAGAAATTTATTCACTGCCCCGAATTTCCCACCAGAAACCTGGCTTTTCCTCTGGAAGATCTAGTGTGGTCAAATACAGGAATAAAGAGAAGGCCTTTGACTAGGCTGGAGAGGAAGAATAAATCTGAGCAAGCCATAAAAACCTGAGGTTGGATAAAACGAGGGATTCCCCCAAGTTTGCCAGCGTCCACCTGCTGTTTAGCTTCTACAAACAATATTACACAAAGTGTTTGGGAGCAAGTCGTTGAGCTTGAGCGATTAGTCCAAAATTTGATAGTTCCCAACTTCTAACCTGAGCTAAGCCCCCAGTCACAGAGAGTTTGTGTCTCTGAGGAAGCAAATCGGTAGCTAATCAAGGAACACTAAAGAACTTTCTGTTGTGTTGCTTGCTCCCCTGTTGCTCCCCATCCTCCGAGATCAGCATGCTATTTATTTAATTTTATTTTGTTTTAGTATGGGAGACTGTCCAAGTCTGAATCCTCTCTGGTAGCTGGTTCAACCCCTGACCATTCAAGATCAACCTTTCTCAGTAAAACTCTTTTCACTTTCTCCTGTGGCTAGAAGGAAAGACCGAGTTGTTCTGGGAACACAGACCCATGGGCAGTGGCGGGGAGAAGAGAGCCGAGGGGTATTTTTGAAGATGAGAGTTGACTATGAGAACACTGAGATAAGGGAAAGGGGATAAAGCTCTACACTAACAGACTGTTTTTTTGGTCTGAGTATTTTCCAAACGCCAAACACTTTGCAGGATCGGAACAGGCATTCAAACCTGGGGTCTGAAGGCTGTGAAACTGTGGGATTTGGGAAGAAATTACCTAGGTACATCTCCCTGCCCTCCACTACTGGAGACCCGGAACCAATTAATTTTGCCAGATTTTAGAATTTCAGCAAGGAACACCCTACCCCCACCCTCCAGAACATTTCAAATACAGACACCGCAAATGTAAAGGAAGAAACTTGGGAATTAGACAAACACAGGAATAGGGAACAAACAATTGTGTGTAACACCAGGTCGGCAGGCGTTGTTAGCCTTCTCCAGAAGGGTATCCTGTTGATAGGTGTGAGGCCACCAGGGCTAAGAGGGCTGCCGCCTGGCACCCCAACTGGACACAAACACCCTTCCCATACAGAGCCCCTGAGAATAACAGGTCCGATCTGGTCTCTCTCTCTCTCTCTCTCTCTCTCTCTCTCTCTCTCTCTCTCTCTCTCTCTCTCTTTCTTGCTCGCTTGCTCTCACTCTCTCTCTCTCTCTCTCTCTCTCTCTCTCTCGCTCTCTCACTAGCTTGCTCACTCAAATGACAAAATGACCACAGAGCTCTGGGGGGCCAGATGTTTACCACTGGGCCTTGAGCTGACGCCACTCTAAAGAGAAAGTTTCAGGGCCCGGTTGCTCTTCCAGGTGCCCTCAATGACTCCCTCACGGGTGGGGGTGTGTAGAGTGAAGGGAGACCACTACTGGGGCCCCGACCGATTCTCTCCACCGCGCTGCAGCCAGATTGGAAAGCTGAGAGCCAGGAGTCCAGCTCGCCAGACAGAGCCTCTTGCTCTGTGGCCTTAAAGTTCTCCCGGCCCAGGTTGGACAGGTCTGGAAGAAAAAGAGCAAAGAACGGGACCCTCCAAGAGGGCCTAGGGCAGAGGGGACATCACAAAGAGCCGCGCGCAGCTGCAGGCTCCGGACATGCGCGCAGGTGCGGAAGCTGCACCCGCGTGCTGAGAAGGCCCGGGTGGCACCACCTAAGCGACCAGGCGACTCCTTCCCCGTCATTACCAAGAGGTTAATGACCGCGTCGCGCCCCCTCGTTCCAAAACGCCCATTTACAGCTCTGGCGCTCTCCTAACGGGCTCGGATTAATTGACCAGCGCGGGTGGACAAGGTGCCCCACCATCGGGGGACCAGACGGGTTTCACGGGATGGTTTGATTGTCCGCGGGAAGGGAGGAGGCATGGAGGGGCCTGGAGGGGCGAGCGCGCCGGCGCTGGCGCCGGCGGAGGCTGCCTGGAGAAAGTGGAGGGGGGAAATCACAAAGCGCCCAGACCCCCACAGTCCTGCGCCTACCCGCGGTGGGCGGTGGGGGGGTGGGGGGGCGATGTGGGAGCAGAAGGGTGCCGACTGAACGAAGACTGAACGAATATTCACGCAACAGAAGGAAGCCTAGCCGGCCTCTGCTGCGCCCCGCGTATCCAAATCCCACTTGGGCAGAGGCGGTGGTCACCGGTTCTGGTAGCCAGACCCAGCTCTCTTTGCCGCAGCGTCTCTAACAGCAAAGGTGTAGTACTCCGAGGGGACACCCAGCAATTCCAGCCTCCCCTTTGTTGCCAGTGCCCGCATCCTGGGCAGCATTCAAATGCCTCTTTCCTAAAATCGGCTCCCCGATTCCTCCCCTGCAGCGCCAGCCTGGGCCGGCCAAGGGCGCACCAAGCCTCAGGCCCCAGAGTCCTGAGTGCCCCTGACCCTCTCCGAATGCACTCCAGCCGCCTCCCTGAGCAGCAACTTTCTCGGCGTCCTGCCCAGCGGGGGGTGGGAGTGGGGGAGGAGAGGGAGGAGAGAGAGAGAGAGAGATTCTTAGCCCCGAGGAGCACTGCCCCGTGCCGCCCAGGGACCACCCAGCACCCGCAGTCCTCAATTCCTCTAGCGCAGTCTCCAGCATGTCTGCAGTTGGGGCACAAGCAACTTTTGAAACACCTCGCTAAGGCTTCTCTGACCATCCCAGTCCCACCGGGATGGGACACTGGGACACAGCCACTGGGTCTTGCGCACGCACACGGAGCCTCCATGCTGGCTGTGGGGGCGCACAGGGCAGGTACCTCCCACTCCCCAGAGAAGCCTCAGAGGAAGCAGGCTGCTGCGGGGAGCCTCTTTCCCTGCGGTTCTCTCTCCTCAGAGAAGAGGATCCCAGTTCTCGCCAGAGACAGAACAGAGGTAAGAGACTCAGCGAGCAGAAATGTGGGTCCCACCAGCTTTCCCTCCTGGCTGGTTCCTCGGATGAGATGCTTCCACGGACTTTTTCTCTGTAAGTTAGCTGTGTTCTGGCTAGTTCTTGCACGTCTGAGCCTTGCTATCATAGAGAAAGAAGAAGCTTTTCTGGGTGACGGATAGAGGGGGCTCCAAGTTCATGGCTATTTCCCTGTGATTACTACTTAATCCTCCAGTTAATTCGGACTCTGCCCGTGTCTCCCTCCTGTTTTGCACAGTAAGAAGGGAAGAAGGGAGCCCAAGCTGGGAGATGTCATGGGAGTGGGGGAGCTTTGCCTGAAATGACTTCCTGCACAGGAAAGGCTGAGATTCTCCTGCTTGGGGCAGAGGAAGGAGGAAGGATGGAAAGAAGGCTGAGCCTCAGACATGCAGAGTCTGGCTGAGACAGAAACTTGAGCTTTGGGCCTTAAATGGGGTGTTTTCTCTCATTCCTTAGACAGCAGTGGGGAATGGGGCGCTACCACTGGGTTCTTTCCCTGCCTGGTGATCACAAACCTGGAGAGCACCCAGGTATCAGCCAACTGGGGGGAACCAATAAAGATATCTTTAAACCACCATATTTAGTCTCAGTATTTTCCACCCCCAAACTCCTCTGGGCGAGCCGAATCAAAATTTTTAACCTGGTATTCAAGAAATTTGAAACCTTCTTAAATTCTGATGCAATATTTTAAAAAGTTCTACCCATGCCACTTTCTGAGAAGCTGGGAGGGGGCACACATGGGGACAAGAGGAAAAGGTACCGTACCCCCTCTCCAGTTCTGCACCCCAGTTCTGAAACCTCCAACTGACTCCAGTCAGACATTGTCATACTGAAGGTTGGAAACAAATGTGCTGACCATTCGGGCCATGTTCTTACCCCTCCTGCTTTTAGGAGTCTGGATAACTAAACAGATTACAAATCTGGATTCCCGCCCCCCTCCCCCACCCCATCCCCAAGAATTGTCTATCTTTCCAGCTGCTATTCCTTATGCCCATGAGACTGCCCTGAAGGAGAGGGGGCCGGGAGGGAGGCCGGTCCCTAGATACCCCCTGCATTGGCTTCCACTTGGTGAGAGTCAGGTCTGTCACAGCAGTCTTGCCCAGACCCCTGGCCCTGGCCCTGAAAAGTTATTGCAGTTTGGCTCAGGCCAGCGCCCGACCTGCAGATTCCTGCATAGTCCATCATCTGCATGACCATGGGGTTTTTGCTTATGCTTGTTTTTTTAAAAACTACAGAAGCCTAAATACATAATTGCTCTTCAGGAAGATGGTGCCACTGGAGTTGGAGCTGATAGAGGATTATAGAATCAAACAACTTCCAGGCCTCGGAAGGCAGCTTTTGAGATAACTTGGTGATTCTGGGTGCTGCTTGGATGACCGAATATTCTTTCCTTTCTCCATTTGTACTATCCCTTTTCTCTAAACTGGGACAGATTTTCTGTCTTTCTATATTTGGGGAGAAAGAGAGATTAAAACCTAAGAGAGGTAAGGGAGGAAAAAACAGGGGTAGGCTGGGTGGGAAGCGCATGAATAGATAATATGAAAGTAAGGTGCTTATTTGCCTTGCCCATGGTTTGATCCTCAGCACTGTATATATTCCCCCCCACCAGGAGTAACCCCTGAGCACAGAGCCAGGAGTAAGCTCTGAACACAAGGTGTGGCACAAAAACTGAATGGAAAGAAAGTGAAAGGAAGGAAGGAGGGAAGGAAGGAGGGAGGGAGGGAAGGAAGGAAGGAAGGAAGGAAGGAAGGAAGGAAGGAAGGAAGGAAGGAAGGAAATGAGGAAGGAGATTCCAATTAGTTAAAATAATCAAAGTTCTTCCGTTTTTGAACCTGATGCTTATTTTAATCAGACCAGAAGTCGGAGGCAGGGTAAGTAGAAGATGGTCCAGCCCAACAGACCGTCCCATCACAGGAACATCCTGAGACGGTGGTGTTAACTATCTACTGAGACAACAACCATTTACTAGGAGGCTGGGTCCCACAAATTGTTGGGGTGCTTCCTGAGGGCCTCTGAGATCTTCCCCGTGCCTTCTCTGCAGCTAGCCTTTCCTCACTTTCCTTTTGGGACAAGGGACATGTACACACCTGTGTTGGGGAGAGTTCTAAACTTAGGCAGGAGGTGGGTAGGTAATTCAATTCCTGGGGAGCCCAGGGGAATAAAGTTGAGAGTCAAGGGGAGATATTTACCCCCTTATTGGGGGGGAGGTGGTGAGGAGGTCCCCGTTCTGGGAGTCTGCTGCTCCAGGTTCTAGGGACCCAGAGAAACTGTGACGCTGCTGGGGAATGGGAGGATGTAGGACTCTCGGATGGGATGGGGAGAATTTCAAGGGTCAGGGAGCACATAGCGAGGGCCCAAGGATGACTGGGATCTTCCCACCTTTGTGGATACCGGGAAGCTGATCCCATGCTGTCTGTTTTACATTTAGCAACTGTGGGAATTTTGGAGCAGAGCACACACACATGATGGGACTTGGGAGAAAGGCGGGGGACGAGGTGAAACCAGGGATTTCCCCCCCCCCCCAGCTGCTTGTATATTGAGTACACGGGGCACACACAGGATGTCCGATCTCCATCGTGCTCCTATGAACCCCCTCATCTTTATGCAGTGCTTAAATGCCCTGAGAGGCTCCACTGTCTGAAACAGACCCCCGAATGAGTCTGCAGAGCTAAGAGCCCCCTCCCACATACATTCTACTATGCAACCCCTTTATGCTCACTGCTCTTGAAGGCTTTTGCAAAGGCTGGTCTTTTCTGTATTGATCCATGAGTCATTTCATAAATAGGCCCTTGCCCTCCCTTGTACTCCCGCCCACCCCCTTTAACAGCAGCCCCCTCTGCAAAAGTCACCCCTACCATTCCTGAGTGTGCTTTCAAGTAAGATGGCGGCCCCTGGCATTCCTTCAGATGCAGACTCCCGGCCCGGCGGGCAAGGAAACCTCTTCTCTCCTTGCCTAAACCCAAGGCTGCCGAAAGCAGCAGGAGACAGACTTCTCCGAGCTGTCCCTACATCCTCCTCAGGGCGCTGCAACTGAGAGCGGGTCCTCCATCTCGAGAGAACCCCCTGGATCCAAGAGGTCCATCTCTAACGTGCGTGAAGAAAGAGTCATCTTTGTCCTTCTGCAAGCGACCCCCGCCGCCACCAAGGCCGCACAAGACTCCTGTCCCGTGACACCCCCGTTTGAGATCCCGAATGCGGAGAGGGCCCTCGGCGGGGCGGGGCACTCACCAGCGGACTCTGGGGCGCCGGGGCAGATTGGGAGGGGTCCCCCGCTCGCTCCCGCACGCCTTGGCTGCGAGAGAGCGGGCAGGGAGCTGCAGGGAGCGGGGCCGCCAGACCAAAGCGTTGGGGGCCGCTGCAGGCCGCAGCCGGGCGGCTGGAGCCGTCTGGAGCTCAAGGTTAAGCGGGCGGCGCACTGCCGCGGCCCCGAGGGGGTCTCTCACGCCAGCGCCCAGCCGGACAGCCCAGGGCCCGCGCCCCCCGCGGCCAAAGGAAGGACCGGAGTCGGGGCGGGGGGTCTCACCTACCTCTCGGAGTCGGAGACCGGCGTCCTCCCTGGATGCACGGAGCGGGGGGCGCTCTGGGGGCGCAGCAGAGCTGGGGGGCGGCGGTGAAGGCGCCGGGGCCCCACTAGGAGACTCTGGGTCGCGGCCCCGCCGCTCCCTTCCCGGGGTGGTGTCTGGGGCGGCGCCGACGGGGCGCGAAGGGGCTCGAGCGCCCCGTGCGCCCCCCACCCCCACCCCGCCCCCCTGGCGCCGGGCAGGCAAGCACAAGGCCCCGCGCGCGGCGCTGCTCCTGGGCGCCACCTCGGAGGCGGGCGCCAGGGCGGGGCTCCCGCCCGGCTCACCTGCCCCCGCCGCGGGGCGCCGTCGGGTCCCCGCGCCAGGGTCCACGTCCCGGCCTGGTCAGCCGCCCAAGGGTCAGTTAGAGCCGCGGAGCGAAGGCGCGGAGGAGGCCGGCGGAGAGAAGAGAGGAGGAGGAGGGTGTGCGCGCGCGTGAGAGAGAGGGGCGGTGGGAGAGAGAGAAAGGAGGGAAGGTTACAGAAACAGAGCCGGCATCCCAAGAATCTGCAGAAAGACACCCGGCATCCCCCAAATCGGCAGAACCAGACCCGGCATCCCAAGAACCGGCAGATGCAGAAATAGACAAAAGAAGTGGGACAGAGTCACAGTCCGGGGCCAAGAGCCCGCCCGGGCTTCTGAAGCGTGCGACAAGTTGTCCTTGGGAGTTGGGAATGCGAGAGGGAGGGGCGAGGCCCAGGAATCCGAGAGGGGAGGGGGCGCAGACCCTCGGCCGAGAGGCCGGAGGCGACCCGCCCTGGTGGAGCCTGAGGAGGGCGCGGGTCCCTGCTCGCCCTGGTTCTTCTCCGTCTCCCTCGGATGCAGCCACCAGCTTCCTGCTCTCCCTTGACCGCTGCCCCCTGAGCACGACCGTCGGGGGCTCAGTTCGCCCTGGGGAACAGCATCAAGCCTAGCTGCCAGTCTACCTGCTCGTGATCCCCCGGGGCTTCACAAGGATTGGTTCCCATGGCCGCTGAGAATGACCTTGCCCAAGGTCAAAGGAAGTGCTCCAAAGTTTCACTTGGGACCTCTGGTGTTTTGTACCTTTCACCCCCACCGGGTCCTGGAACCACAGACTCTTCTCTGTTTCTCTCCAGAGCCCACAGAGAGGTTGCAACTTTATACTCAAGTGCAAGAGCCACCAACAGTGCAAGTTCCAGCCTTCCAACTCCCAAACCATAGGTTTCTAGGAGTTGGTCATTCAGCCCACAGAATCTGAGACTTTCTCCCGGCAGCATAGGGCTGGGGACCTTCACTCCTAGTCCCTTCCTGCAAATGGCTGTGGGGGGGGGGGGCGGGGGGGGGGAGGGGGGAGTTTCCTGGATGTGGCTCCACCACTAACCTAGTATGGAACTCATGCCTCCTCCTCTCCTCCTCTCCAGACAGATTTGTTTCCTCTGTAACATCCGGCTGGAGAAACAGGCAGGGTGACCTAGGTTTTGCCTCTGCATCTTTCTCTAGTTTGCAGCTTTGGGGATCTGCACTGCCTAGAGAAAAAGATATCCAAACGATCTGCTTCCCAAGTCACTGAAGTAGAGACACAGAAGTGTAGCAAAATTAGCTTGCTTCCCCAAATCAAACTGTTTCTTTGTTTTCTTTTTTTGAAAATTTTATTCACGTTGAGTATATAAATAAAAACAATAGCAGGCTTTAATATTAAGTGTAGGCTCAATTAATTTACACATGTGTGATTCCCAGCTAGATCAAGATGATTCCAGGAAGTCAAAGGACTCCCTTGTAACCTCTTCCAATTAATAAGCTTCCTAATCAATCCCTTCATGAATGATCAGAACACTGTCCACTGTTAACATAGATTAATTTCACCTGTCCTTGAACTTCATGTAAATACAGTCTTGAGTATGTATGTTTTTTTTTGTTTTTCACTTTATCTGCTCGATATTACAAGTGTGACACTTATGTAATAGCAGTTCATTCCATTCTATAGCCATATCTATTCAGTACCATAAACCACTGCATCCATGTATCTCAACATCAACATACTTATCCATTTTTTTTGTTGCTGTTTTGTTTTTGGTTTTTGGGCCACATCCAGCTGTGCTCAGGCTTATTCCTGCATTCACGAGTCACTCCTGGTGGTGGTTGAGGGAGCATATGGGGTGTCAGGATAGAACGCAGATTGGCTGTGTGCAAGGCAAGCGCCCTACCCTCTACACTATCTCTCTGGCTGCAGAGACAATTTTCCTAAAGGACTGGGAGAGCTTTCATTTCCATCAGTTGTGTTTTTATCCTTGATCAAAAAATATATGTGCCAATATAATGGAGAAAATTTTGCTCTCTTTATTTCCCTTTACCTGAATCTTCAATATATTTTCATTTATCTATTGATTATTTATTTCTTTTCCAGTTTTCAGGGTCATACTGGGTAGTGCTGCTTGGGGACTGCTTCTGATGCAGTAGCCAGGAAATCATGGGGTAAGGGGCGCCGACCAGGAAAGCATGTTCTCTGACCCTCTAGCCATCTATTCCCCTCCTGACTATCTAGGTGTATATTTTGCATTCTTGTTTTTTTTTTAAGTTTTTGGGTCACACCTGGCAATGCTCAGGGGTTACTCCTGGCTCTGCACTCAGGAATCACTCCTGGGGGTGCTCAGGGGACCATATGGGATGCTGGGAATTGAACCCGGGTCACCCACTTGCAAGGCAAATGCCCTACCCACTGTGATATCCTCCAGCCCCGAATTCTTGTTTGTTTTGAGGCCGCACCTAGTGCTGCTCAGGGCTTTCTCCTCACTTTGCACTCAGGGATCACTTCTGGAGTGAGTTGGGGGACCATATGGTTTGTCAGGAACCAAATCTGGTCAGCTGCATGCAAAGCAAGTGCCTTACCTGATGTACTATTGCTCTGTCCCCGAGGTCTATATTTTGTATGTTTTCTTTCATGTAATGCTAAGGCCCCAAGTTGTGACCCAGCACTGCCTATGTGTACTGATGGAACACACCTATACACACATATATACACAGTACAGATATCCTCATTCCTTCTTCCGTTTTTTTTTTTTTTTTTTTTTTTTTTTTTTTTTTTTTTTGCTTTTTGGGTTATACCCAGTGATGCTGAGGAATTATTCCTGGCCCTGCACTCAGGAATTACTACTGACGGGGACCATATAGGATGCTGAGGATCGTACTGGGTTGGCTCCGTGCAAGGCTACCACCTTACCTGCTGTGGTATCCATCCAGTGCCTCCTCATTCCTTCTTGGAGGCTCTCAAGAAAGACCTGTTTTTTTTTAATTTTTTTTTTTTTTTGCTTTTTGGGTCACACCCAGCGATGCTCAGGGGTTACTCCTGGCTTTGCACTCAGGAATTACTCCTGGTGGTGCTTGGGGGACCATATGGGATGCCGGGGATGGCCGCATGCAAGGCGAACGCCCTACCTGCTGTGCTAGCGCTCCGGCCCCAAGAAAGACCCGTTTCTTTCTTCATTTGAGTTCTCGGAAGAACTTTTTTTCTTTTATGGGTTACACCTGGCAATGCTCAGGGGGTTACTCCAGGCTCTGCACTCAGGAATTACTCCTGACGATGCTTGGGGCACTATATGGGATGCCAGGGATCAAACCCAGGTTGGTCACAAGCAAGACAAACACCCTACCCACAGTACTATCATTCTGGTTCTTTGGAAGAATTTAGTGTCAGGCATCTCAGGACTGCACTCCCCTGGCTGTCAACAGAAGGCATCTCACTCTTCTAGTCTCCAAAATTCTGGAACCCCCAAATCCCTATAATGTTGCAGTTCTTATAACAACACAACACACACTTTACCTTACTCGGCTTCCCAGCCTCCCAAGTACTGTGTCTGTGACCATGCTCTTGGCGAGGGTGGTTAAAACTAACACTAACTAAAACTAAAGCTTGGTGTCCTGGAGTTCAACTACCAGTGTTCAAAGCACAGGACTTCCTCCTATTTTTCATGTGAACTGGAACCAATGGCTCAGAAATGCAAATACAAATTTAAACTAATTAATGGTTAATATTTATTGTCTTGCATTTCTGAGGAGCAAATCCAGATCTTCCACATGAAAGACAAATGTTCTCTCCCATTGAACCTCTTCCCTAGCTGCTTAGGTCTTCCTTTCTTTTCTTGCTTTCTTTCTCATTTCCTTCTCTTTTCTTCCTTCCTTCCTTTCTTTCTTTCTTTCTTTCTTTCTTTCTTTCTTTCTTTCTTTCTTTCTTTCTTTCTTTCTTTCTTTCTTTCTTTCTTTCTTTCTTTCTTTCTTTCTTTCTTTCTTTCTTTCTTTCTTCCACCCTCCCTCCCTCCCTCTATCTTTTTATTTCTTTTTGTTATTTTGGGTCACTCTTAGCGGTGTTCAGGGCTTACTCCTAGCTCTGTGCTCAGGGGTCACTCTTGGTTGTGCCTGGGGAGCTCTGTGGGGTGCCAGGGATCAGCTTCATGCAAAGCAATTGCTCTACCCACTGTACTATCTCTCCATCCCCAAAAGCTGCTTATATCTTTCAGTGTGACCATGACGGAGAAGCCCAGACCTAATCCCGATATTTAGAGCACAGTTTATTAAATAAGTAAATTAGAATTTTTAAAGGTGATCCTGTCATGTTTATTTATTTTATTCATTTTGGTTTGGGGGCCACACCCAGCAGTGCTCAGGGATTACTTCTGGCTCTGTGCTCCAGCATTACTCCTGGTGCTACTCAGGGGACCATATGGGGTAACAGGGATTGAACCTGGGTCAGTCACATGCAAGGCAAGTGCCCTACCTGCTGTACGAATTCTTAATATGCAAAAAAGAGAGAGAGGTAATATAAACATGAAGAATTTACCTTAGGCCACGATCACATTTTTGGCACTTGAATAATGATATATAGGTAGATAGATGTAGATAGAGAGATAGAGATATATACATGTAGTTCAATATAAATATAAGTACAGGAGTTGGAAGTGCTAGGGGGACCTTATCTGGTACTGGGGATTGAACGTGGATCAGCCACTTGCAAGGTAGGTGCCCTGTCCACTGTACTATCTCTTTGGCCCCCGTTTATCATCTTTTCATTGTCAGAGGTCATTGCTTCTCTTTCCAGGAAACAAAACAACACAAAAAGTAAAAAGTCATGGGGCCGGAGCGATAGCACAGCGGTAGGGCGTTTGCCTTGCACAAGGCCGACCCAGGTTCGATTCCCAGCATCCCATATAGTCTTCTGAGCACCACCAGGAGTAATTCCTAAGTGCAGAGCCAGGAGTAACCCCTGTGCATTGCCAGGTATGACCCAAAAGGCAAAAAAAAAAAAGTTAAGGTCATGATAAGGCAGTGCAGGGGATGAAGCTCAAGTGGATGAGCACATGTTCTGAACAAGAGGGGCCAAGAGTTTGAGCCCCAGAAACTGTTAGCTCCCAACAGTAGTGAGAGAGGGAGAGAGGAAGAGAGGGAGAGAGGGAGAGAGGGAGAGACAGACAGATAGATAGACAGACAGACACAGAGTCAGAAAGACAGAGAGACATAGAGAGAGCAAGACAAGGACAGGAGCTTGAATAGGACACTTGCCTCACTCATAGCTGACCCATGTTCCATCCCCAGCATGGTCCCCAAGCACCACCAGGAGTAATTCCTGAGTGTAGAGCTGAGAGTAACCCTTGAACATCACCTGGTACAACCTAAAAGACAAAGAAAAGGAAAAGGATATAAAGCGGCATGGAAACTTGGTTTGAATTCTGGCTCTGCCCCTATCTGACTGGCTTACGTCCTTCAGTCTCTTCACCTGTACATTCATCATCATCATCATCATCATCATCATCATCATTGTATCTGCTTCTGGGCAATCCAGATAAAGAAATTAACACACGGGCCGGAGCGATAGCACAGTGGATAGGGCGTTTGCCTTGCACGCAGCCGACCTGGGTTCAATCCCTGGCATCCCATATGTTCCCTGAGCACCGCCAGGAGTAATTCCTGAGTGCAAAGCCAGGAGTAACCCCTGTGCATCGCCGGGTGTGACCCAAAAAGCAAAAAAATAAATAAATAAATAAAAATAAAAATAAAAAAAGAAATTAACACATATATTTGGGACTAGTAAAAATTTTGGAGAGCTTACTGCTATTTTTTTAAACTGCTAATATAATTTTTCTCGCCATGGAGAATAAAAGGAAGAAATTCTTGAAAGTAAATCTTTGGAATTTTGCAATTGACATGTCTTACCATTGAAAGACACTAGAGGGCGCTCCGTGCTCAGAAAGCCACGTTTCCAAACCCAGGGACTTCTGACTGAACATTTGGATTAAAGATGATCTGAAAACATCTTTCTTTCTCTGGGGGTGAAAAATCTGGTGACTTACCCTGGAAAAATGTTTTTTTTCTCTGGCCCTAGAACTAAGGGCTCTGGGTAAAATAAGAAGGGATATCCAGGGGCCTTATAAAGTTACCGTTTTGCATCTCTGATTTTATCAATTCACTCTGCTGTGCTTGTGACTCCGTGGATGTTGGGGGGCTGCTCATTTGTGCACCCCTGAATCTAACATACATAGTGTCCTGTATACTGAAAGAACTTTGTAAATATTTATGGAATGAGAACATCCAAAGGGAGGGTCTGAGACCCAAATAATTATAATTACCAATTGGCTAATCATAGTGGGTCTGGCCACTGGGCATTATAGGAGATACCAGAATGACTTTTGTTCTTTTTTTTTCTTTTTGGGTCACACCTGGCAATGCTCAGGGCTTACTCCTGGCTCTACACTCAGAAATTATTCCTGGGGGTGCTCAGGGGACCATATGGGATGCTGAAGATTGAACACTGGTTGGCTGCATGCATGCAAGGCAAACGCCCCACCCTCTGTAGCCCACAGAATGACTTTCTTAGGATCAGAAGTCCCCATACTGTCAAGAGTCTGGAGAAAAGAACCTGAATAAACCCTGAGCACAGATAGATATGACCGCAAAGTAGAAATAGACAAAATTTTAAAAAACTGGCTTCATCATCCTTTTTCTTCGTGTGGAACAAGTTCCATGTTTTCCACCCAGTGGATCAAGCCCTGTGGAATTACAGAAAGGCAAGTAACAGTTTAGCACCTTCTGGGTCCAAGCTTCTCCTATTATCTCTATCACTTAATTATGTCTTTATCTTGTTTACTTGGGGGGGGGCACACTTAGTAGTGCTCAGGGCTTACTTCTGGCTCTTTACTCGGGCATCACTCCTGGCAGGGCTCAGAGGACCCTATGTGGTGATGGGGATCAAACCCAGGTCAGCTGCGTGCATGGCAAGCACTTTCCCATTGTAGTATTTGTCTGGCCCTGTCTTTATCTTGTTTAATCCTCGTAACAACCCAGTGAGATTAAGGTTATTATCCACATTCCACAGAGCAGGATCTGGCAAGGTTTCCTGACCTTATCTCATCCCATCTGGGAGTAGCAAAGCAGGATTTGAATAATCTAGCTCCAAAAGGCACTTCTTTACATTTCCACTTAGGGCTGGAGAAAGAGCTCACAGGACTGGAGCTTCTGCCTTGCAAACGAGGCCGGGTTCATCCCTAGTGGTCAGTGGAACCCAAACACTGACAGGAGAGACCCTCAAGAACAGAGCTGGTAGTAGTCCCCAGGCATTACCTGGCATGCACCCCCCAAAAAAGTGTCTTTAAACTTTTGGGCTTTTGGGGGGTCATACCCAGTGATGCTCTCAGGGGTTACTCCTAGTTCTGCACTCGGGAATTTCTCCTGGGGTGTATGGAGGACCATATTGGATGCCGGGGAGCAAACCCAGGTTGGCTGCCTGCAAGGTAAACACTCTACCTGCTGTACTATAGCTCTGGTCCTGTTTATAAACTTTCACTTAAATGAAATAATGATGAGAACTGGAGAAATAGTATAGCAGATAGGGTGCCTGCCTTGCACACGGCTGACCCAGGTTCAATTACTATATGGTCCCCCAAGCCTCACAGGGGTGATCCTTGAGCACCACCAGGAGTGAACCCCCCATTTTTTATTTTAAAAAATAATAATGATGAGGCTGGAGAGATAGTACAGGCAGCAAGGCAAGTGCCTTGCATCCTGCTGACCCATGTTTAATCCCTGCCATTTTATATGTTTCCCCAATCACTGACAGAGTGATCCCTGAGCACTGAGACAGGAATATCTCTGAGAACCACTGGATGTTGCCAAGGAAAAGAATAATAAAAACTCCCCAAGTACTATGGCTGCCACACATGATTCCCCACTACCTCTGAGCACCAAACAGCACCAGGTACAGCCCTGGTGGTCCCCAAGACCATGAGGCCCAAGCTGCAAAGCCATCAACAACACTCCCGCAAAGAAAAAGAATGATAGCAACTAACAACATCAAATGCCAATGCCCTTCTAAAGCGTTTTTATGTGTTACCCTTTTTATTAAAATTAAAACCTTAATATAGAAAAGCAAAGAGGGTTCCAGAATGATACTACAGTGGGGAGGGCATTTGCCTTGCACGCGGCCAACCTGGGTTCAATTCCTGCATCCTATATGGTTTCCAGAGCACTGCCAGGAATAATTCCTGAGCACAGAGCCTAGAGTAACCCCTGAGCATCACTGGGTGTGAAAAAAAAAACTCTAAAGACTATAAGACAACAATTGCGTGTTTATTACCAGGAATGGGAAAAAGTGCATATAAAAGCTAATATTCTCCAACTAAAACAATCTTGAGAAAGAATAAAGTTTGCAGGGGCTGGAGCAATAGCACAGCGGGTAGGGTGTTTGCCTTGCACTCGGCTGACCCGGGTTCAATTCCCAGCATCCCATATGGTTCCCTGAGCACCTCCAGGGGTAATTCCTGAGTGCAGAGCCAGGAGTAACCCCTGTGTATTGCCAGGTGTGATCCAAAAAGAAAAAAAAAGAATAAAATTTGCAGCAGATTCACACTTGTCAATTTCTTTCTGATTTTGGGGGGGATCCTAAGAAGTGCTTAAGAGATCTGAGGTCCCCTCCCAGTGATTTCCCCCAGGTTGCTGCTAGGACCCTGCTGTGGAATGGAGGTGGTTGGTGGGGTGCTCAAATGAAGATGTTTAGAGGACCTTGTGGTGCCAGAGACTGGACCCATCCAGCGACATTCAAGCCTATCCCTAACATCGTACTGTTGTTCTGACCCTCGCAAACCTACAGTGAGATGCCATCACACTCCAGAGATTAGCAGAAAGAAAACCTAGTCATTTTTTAAAAGTTATTCACAATAATTTACTACATACAATATTTCAAAACCAATCCTGACACCATTACACCATCCCACCACTATTATTTCAAATTTTCCTGCCATCACCCAAACCTGCCCCAAATGAACATACTAAATTAGTTATTTTGTATTCCTTGTTATAACTAATCTGCTAAAAATGATCCAAAAACTTTTCCTCAGAGGAAAGTGTGTGAAGATTGTTGTATCTCACCCTGGAACCATTAAACCCTTGCATAAGGGATTGCTAACATGTTGTTGCAGGTTGCCCCTATTTTTTCTCTCTCTCTCTCTCTATATATATATATATGCGTTTGCGTGTGTACACATACACATAGATATTGAAATAGGTTTCCTTCTACATTACACCCATCAAATATGGTTTGCTACTCTTGGTGTATCAGTGGGGCAGAGTATGAGATGTCACACAGCCATACACTCCAGGAATTCTAAATTTTTTTTTTTTTGCTTTTTGGGTCACACCTGGAGATGCTCAGGGGTTACTCCTGTCTCTGACTCAGGAATTACTCCTGGTGGTGCTAGGGGGGACCATATGGGATGCTGGGAATCGAACCTGGGTTGGCTACGTGCAAGGCAAATGCCTTACCCACTGTGCTATTGCTCCAATCCCAGGAATTTAAAAATTTTAAATAGGGTGATATAGCTGGAGTTAAATATTTATTTGTTTGTTTACTTATTTGCTTTTTGGGTCACACCCGGCGATGCACAGGGGTTACTCCTGGCTCATGCACTCAGGAATTACTCCTGGCAGTGCTAGGGGGACTATATGGGATGCTGGAAATCGAACCTAGGTCGAGACAAGGCAATCGACCTACCCACTGTTCTATCACTCCAGCCCCTGGAGTTAAATGTGTAACTGGATGGTGAGTTTGGGGTGCAGAGGCATCTCTGCGGCATGTTGCTCCTTTTCTCTTCTGAGATTTATCTGTGAGTCTCTGGATCATAGCCATTAATGAACTTTTACAGCACAAGAGGCAGTTTGTGGATGTGACCATCAGGCTCTGGGAAGCACACAGAGATGGGGGGAAACTTAGTCTTTTTGGCCATCGTGGCAACACCATTAAATGAGAAAGGAATCTTTTTGTTAATAAGGATTCTGGGACAACTGAATATCTACAAACTGAAAAAAATGAATTTGGATATAAGTAGTAGTACTTATAATTTGGAGGGTGAGGTTGGAGGTATACCGAGTGTGCTCAGGGCTTAAGGTCTTGCACATAGTCAATCCAGGTTTGATTCCCAGAATCCCATATGGTCCCCTGAGCACCACCAGAAGTGATTCCTGACTATATGGCCAGTAGTAACCCCTGAGCATCGCCAGGTGTGACTCCCTCTCCAGGAAAAAAATAGACACAGGGGCTGGGAGATGGCTCAAAGGGCTGGAATACATGCTCCAGTTTGACTCTTTTTTTTTTTTTTTTTGGTTTTTGGGTCACACCTGGCGATGCACAGGGGTTACTCCTGGCTCTGCACTCAGGAATTACTCCTGGCGGTGCTCAGGGGACCATATGGGATGCTGGGATTTGAACCCGGGTCGGCCGAGTGCAAGGCAAACGCCCTACCCGCTATGCTATCACTCCAGCCCCCATAGTTTGACTCTTTTTAGATTTTTTTTTGGTTGGGGGAGGGGCGTGTGTGGAGCAATAGGATAGTGGGTAGATGTTTGCTTTGCATGTGGCTGTTTAATCCTCAGCATCCCATATGGTCTCCTGAGACTCCTAGGAATGATTCCTGAGTGTAGAGCCTGGAGTAAGCCCCGAGAATGTTGGGTGTGGCACAAAAGCCCCCAAATAATAATAATAAATAAATGAAAAATCTGGACTTGGAGAGCAGCAGTGGTTGGGCTTGTTTCCTGTTGCCTTACCAGCTCACTGGCCTGTCTCCTTCTCTAGCTTGTTCCTTGCTGTGAGATGCACTCAGTCTCAGCAGAGGACCCCCACTCACCGTCTCTCCCACACTTGTGACCTCTCTTAGAAGAACATTTAGATGTTGAGGGGCCAGAGCCATAGCACATCAGGTAGGGCATTTGCCTTGCACATGACCATCCTGGGTTCGATCCCCAAATTCCCATATGGTCTCCTGAACAATGTAGCACTGTCATCCCATTGTTCATCGATTTGCTCAAGCAGGCACCAGTAACGTCTCCATTGTGACACTTGTTGTTACTGTTTTTGGCATATCAAATACGCCATGGGTAGCTTTCCAGGCTCTGCTGTGCGGGAGGGATACTCTCAGTAGTTTGCCGGGCTCTCCGAGAGGGATGGAGGAATTTAACCCGGGTCGGCTGTGTGCAAGGCAAACACCCTAACCACTGTGCTATCGCTATGGTCCACACCAGGAATAATATCTGAGTGCAGAGCCAGGAGTAATCCTTGAGCATCGCCGGGTGTGACCCAAAAAGAAAAAGAAAAAATCAGTACAGAGCCACATAGGGATTTGAAGCCAGCAGACTGGCTGGACTCTGAGCATTCTGGCCAAGGACAGAGGAGAGCAGGAAGAAGGGGACAGGTGAAGGATGTGGGGATGTGGATCCCACACCCAGCTCCACCCTATGCCAGACTGCTAAAGAGGCCTGAGTGCCCTGGTGCTGCAGGGGTCCCTCTCGGCCCAGAAGCTGGAGCAGCGAAGGCTCAAAGGCTGGGCACATGCTCTGCACCCAGGAGCCCCCAGCACCAGATGGTTCCCCTGTCGAGACCCAACACTATTGGACCTGAGCACTGAGCCGCAAACCCAGTTGACTATCATTAGCAGTGACCCCGGTTCTCTTGAGAACTTGGAAAGTTCCCCCAAGTAAAATTAAATGAAATAAAACGGCAGCTGCCAGGAGCCAAACAAGGGCGCCTCAGGCACGCTGATCGCCTGAGAGCGGGTGAGTGAGTTGGTCCAGAGCTGGCTCATCTACACCCACGCAAGGCAGCGGGTTCGGCCCAGCCACACCTCTTGCCTTCCCCAGGGGATCTGCACGCGAGCGATCGGGGCCAGACCCCAAAGCCCAAGGACTTGTGGGGGCGGCTAAGGCCACGGGATGTGGGGGGAGGTTCTGGAGACGCTAGGAACAGGGAACAATCGCAGAGGGAAGTTCCCAGTTTGGGCCCTTTCCAGTTAAAATCTGAGTGTGGTAGGGCGGGTAGGGCATTTGCCTTGCACCCAGCTGACATGGGTTCAATTCCCAGCATTCCCCCGCCCCCTCCTCCAGCACCGTCCAGGAGCAATTCCTGAGTGCAGAGCCAGGAGTAACCTCAGAGCATGGGGGGATGTAACCCAAAAAGCAAAAAAAATTTTTTTTTGTGAGGGTCTTTATACCGTGGCTTCTGGGTCCCCTGGCTTGCGCCCTTGAGCCTGGGGCGGTCACCAGCGGGCGGGTCTGTGCGTGCGGAGCAGCGCGCGCTTGCACCCTGTGGCCAGCAGGGGTCAGTGTTAGGCCGCGGGTAAGTCCTCGGGTAGCGGCCGGGCTTCTGACCACACCCCACATCTTTCCAGAGGCCTGGCCTGCACCCCACCATCAGCACAGGCATGCTCCCTGAAGATAACTGCTTCCGGGTTCAGATCTCTCTTACCCCCACCTCACTCTCTTTTCTGATTTTTTCCCCCCACCTTTGGGCGACACCCAGCCAAAGCCCAGAGACTATTCCCAGACCAGGAGTTGCCTGGGAGGAAGCAGGCGTCATGCAAATCACCAGCTCAGCCCACAGAGCCATTTCTCCAGTTCCTCTGTGTCATTTCTCCTTTTCTTTTTCTTTTATTTTTTTACTTAGTAATCAACATTTTATTTGGATTGAAACTTTTTTATTCAATCACGTGAATAACTGTTATCCTGTTGCTCATCGATTTGCTCGAACGGGCACCAGTAACATCTCCATAGTGAGATTTGTTGTTAATGTTTTTAGCATATCGAATACACCACAGGTAGCTTGCCAGGTTCTGCCGTGCGGGGCGAGACACTCTCGGTAGCTATACAATTGCAAAGTTGTCCATCATTGGGTTTCAGTCATACAATGTTCCGACACCTGTCCCTTCACCAATGTACATTGCCCACTACCAATGTCCCTAATTTCCCTCTTTCCATCCCCCCACCTCCATGGCCTCTACAGCAGACACTGCTCTCTCTCTCTCTCTCTCTCTCTCTCTCTCTCTCTCTCTCTCTCCCTTTTTCTTCTTTTGGTCATTATAGTTTGTGATACAGGTACTGTAAGGTTATTGTGTAGATTCCTTTCCTTTATCTACTTTTAGCACCCAATTCTTGTCCAGAGAGATCATTTCCCAAACGTCATTGTCACAGTGGTCCCTTCTCTGTCCTAACTGCCCTCTCTCCCTTTCCCCCATGCTTGTCATTTCTGATTTCTCGTTTTTCTAATAGGCTAGCTGTCGTGCCACGTGCTGGGGATTTGTATCCTGGGCACGGGTTTCAAGGCTCTGAGACATAAAATGTTGCAGCAGGTGGCAGAGCTGGCATTGGGCCTCCACTGTCCCTTTCACCTCATTATCCTACATTTTAGTATAATCTTCTGACAGTTTGGCGTGGATCCTGGTAGATGTTCTCTCTTATAAAGAGGGAGAGTTGGGAAGGTTTTGTTTTTTCTTTTTTTGGCTATACCCGGCGATGCACAGGGGTTACTCCTGGCTCTGCACTCGGGAATCACTCCTGAAGGTGCTCAGGGGACCATAATGAGATGCTGGAAATTGAACCCGGGTCGGCCGCATGCAAGGTAAATGCCCTACCCGCTGTGCTATTGCTCCAGCCCAAGAAGGTATTTTTCAGCTATTAGAAATGTTCTAAAAATGCTGGACACGGGAGTTGGAGCAATAGTAGAGGGAGTAGTGCACTTGCCTTGCATGTGACTGACCCAGATTCTATCACTGACACCCCATATGGTCCCCCAAGCACCATCAGGAATTATCCCTGAACACAGAGCCAGGAGTAAGACTTTAGCACTGCTGGATGTGCCCCACGACCTCCATCCTCCAAAAACCTGCAGAAATAGTGAAAACACCCACTGGAATAAAAGCTCCAGAAAGATATGGGCCTTAGTCTTGCTCAATGCTCTGAGCTCACCATAGTTCTCAGTGGACAGTAGATGCACATTACACATAAAGGAATGTGAGTGGGAATGCATAGAGCTCTTAAAATCATTCCAAGACATCCAAGCACAAAACATTTGGGGAGAGGGTGGGCCACTACTGGCTTTGCTCAGGGCTCACTCCCAACTCTGTTCTCCAGTCCCTCACACGAGCCATTTTTCATATGGATCATTTAATTACCAGGGAAGTGGCACTAATCACTAGTCGAAGGATCACTATCAATTAGATCACAATTCAATTAGAGCAGATTATTGACTCTCCTGAAACTCCTGCCATCCCTCCCCATTTAGCTAAGTCATGGGGATTCAATAACAATCTTTTATTCTAGTTTCACAAGATTAAGTAAATCAGCTTAATGACTCATCTTTGTGACTATGAGGTTGAGAGTGAATACGGGAAATGACAAATATGGTCAGCCTGAGCCTCTGAGAAACTGCTCTGACCATGTGGCCATCATGGTCAGGAACTACTTAGAGCTATTGACTCAGAACATTCTTTTTTTTTTCTTTTTGGGTCACACCCAGTGATGCACAGGGGTTACTCCTGGCTCTTCACTCGGGAATTACTCCTGGCGGTGCTCAGGGGACCATATGGGATGCTGGGATTTGAACCCGGGTCGGCCGCATGCAAGGCAAACACCCTACCCGCTGTGCTATCGCTCCAGCTCCAGAACATTCTTTTTAGGGGAGGCACATCCGAAGGTAGCTCCTGAGCATCGCTGGGTGTGCCCCTCCCCCCAAAAAAACCAATCCAGTAATTTGTGCACCAGAGAAACAATACAGGGGTTAAGGTATTTTGCCTTGCACGTGCCTCACATGTGGTCCTGTGAGCACTGCCATGAGTGACCCCTGAGCACAGAGCCAGAAGTAAACCCTGAGCACAGCCAGCTAGGGTCCAGCCTTCCCCTCACCCCCAAATCCAGTGACATTAACAGAAGCTGCTTTTGTCTTGGATGTGGACCTGAGCTCAGCAGGCCAAATTGGATGGATTCTGTCTCTTGTGGGTACCCAAGGACTCTTTCCTTCCAGTGTTCCTTCCCAGCAGGAGGCTCATCTGCATTCCATTTGGCAGGAAGGGAGAAGAGAGGGAGACTCACAGGCCAGGCCTTTAAAGAATGTGATGAGGAGCCCGAGGGTGCTTGCTTTGCAAGCAGGTAGGGTCCTTCCCTTGCAAGTAGCCAACCTACTACGTTTGATCACCGACATTCCTTACGGTCCCCCACGTCTGCCAGGAGTAAGTCCTGAGTGCAGAGCTAGGAGTAACCCTAGAGCACCACTGGGTGTGGCCCCCAAACAAAGCAAACAGAAATCAAAATAAAACCAAAAATGATGTGACTCAATTGTGGAGCACATCCCTAACTTGTGTGAGGCCCTGGGTTTGCTCCCTGGCACTGCGAGACCCCAGAACACTACTGAGTCCACAGTGCTCACTTCCCCCCCACCACAAAAACCCTCAGACCCACATTGTATTATGTTCCCCTGGTGAGACAGCAGGACACAACGTCGGGCTCAGCTCACAGAGAGTGACCAGGAACAGCTCTAAGACTTACTTTAGTAAGTTCTAAAATCTCAAAAGTTCTGCAAGTTTGGGGCTGGAGCAATAGCACAGCGGGTAGGGCGTTTGCCTTGCACGTGGTTGACCCAGGTTCGATTCCCAGCATCCCATATGGTCCCCTGAGCACCGCTAGGAGTGGTTCCTGAGTGCATGAGCCAGGAGTAACCCCTGTGCATCGCCGGGTGTGACCCCCCCAAAAAAAAGTTCTGCAAGTTCAATGCTTTTTCTTTTCTTTCTTTTTGTTTCTTTTTCTTTTTTAATTTTTTTCCTTTGGCTTTTTGTGGGTTGGAGCGATAGCACAGCAGTTGGGCTTTCGCCTTTCATGTGGTTGACCCGTGTTCGATTCCTCCGTCCCTCTCGGAGAGCCCGGCAAGCTACCGAGAGTATGGAGCCTGGCAAGCTACCCGTGCATATTGGATATGCCAAAAACAGTAACAATAAGTCTCTCAATGAGAGACGTGACTGGTGCCCGCTCGAACAAATCGATGAGCAACGGGATGACAGTGACAGTGGCTTTTTGGATCACACCCAGTGATGCTCAGGGCTTACTCCTGGCTCCGCATTCAGGAATTACTCCTGGCAGTGCTTGGGTAACCATACGGGATGCCAGGGATCGAACCCAGGTCAGCTGTGTGCAAGGCAAACGCCCTACCCATTGTACTAATGCTCCAGTCCATAAAATGAGTTTTCTCTGCTTGGCACCCAGTGCTGGCAAAATCTGACCCGAAATGCCAAAAGGACTTTGGCAGTTATCTGCAGTCTTTATTTAGCCCACCTGGAATAGGGGTCACGTCGGCAGTGCTCAGGGCTCCTGGCCACTCCCAACAGAGCCGGGCCCCATGTTGGCTATAGGTCCTGGGGTGGTCCCTACGGTGCTGGGGGTTGAATGCAAGGCCATGGGGCAGAAGAGGTAGCACAGAGGGTAAGCCACATGCCTTGAACACTGCATACCCAGATTTGATCCCCAGCACCCCATGTGGTCCCTTGCACACCGCTAGGAGTGAGCCCTGAGCACCGAGCCAGGAGCAGGCCCATAGCACAACTGGGTGTGTTCCCTTCCCCCACCCCCTGGAAAAGCTTGCAGGGTTTTGTACCTGCTTTTGTTTTTAAAATTCTTTTTAATTGGGGCTGGAGAGATAGCACAGCGGGTAGGGCGTTTGCCTCGCATGCAGCCGACCTGGGTTCGATTCCCAGCATCCCATATGGTCTCCTGAGCACCGCCAGGAGTCATTCCTGAGTACAGAGCCAGGAGTGACCCCTGTGCATTGCTAGGTGTGATCAAAAAAGCAAAGAAAAAAGAATCTTTTTTTTTCGCTTTTTGGGTCATGCCTGGCAATGCACAGGGGCTACTCCTGGCTCTGCACTCAGGAATGACCCCTGGCGGTCCTCAGGGGACCATATGGGATGCTGGGAATCGAACCTGGGTCAACCGCGTGCAAGGCAAACGCCCTACCCCCTGTGCTATTGCTCCAGCCCCGAAAAAAATCTTTTTAATTGTCATAGTTTAGGTTGTTGCAATAGCATTGGAGTTTACAGTATTGATGTGCAAGATTGCTGCATGGCCCCCTCCAGTGTGCCCAGACCCGCCACCAGTGCCTCTCTGTCTCTTTCAGTGTGATTTCCCCCCCTTCTCCTTTTCTTCTTTGTAGGTCTGGTAATCCAGGACCAGAGGTTTGTCATTGATCAATACTTTCCCCTTGTTTTGTCTCTCTCTATTCCACAGATGAGTGAGATTAGCTGGTATTTGACTTAACGTGTTTAACCTCTGGTTCCAACCATATTGCTCCAAACTGGGACCAGAGCACTTGCCGTGCATTTGATCCCTGGCACCACATATGGTCCCCTGAGCCCTGCCAGGTGTGATACCAGAGCACAGAGCCAGGAGTAAGCCCTGAGCATAGCCATGACTGGTGCCAAAACAAAACCAGAAGGGGCCAGAGAAATAAAACAAAGGGTAGGGTGCTTGCCTTGCATGCAGCCGACCCGGGTTCAATCTGCAGCATGCCATATGGTCCCCTGAGCACCTTCAGGAGTGATTCCTGAGTGCAGAGTCAGGAGTAATCCCTTAGCATTTCTGAGGGTGGGGGCTCATTTGGAGGTTGTGGCTCCCCCTCCAAACACAAACAAATAGACAAATAAAATACTGCCGCAGATGGCAAGATTTTATCACTTCTCTCAGCTACATAATATTCCATTATGTACATATACCTTTTCTTTTTATATTTTTACTACAGTTTAGGTAACATGGTTGCAATAGCATTTAAGTTCCTAAAATATTAATGTACAGGTACTGCATCCACCACCAACATGCCCAGAACCCTCCACCCTCATCCCTACGCCACCTGTGCTCAGATTTCCTTCCCCCTCTACCCCTCCTCAGTTTTGATTTGTGGGTTCTTATGGGCAGTGCCAGGGGTCAAAGTCAGAGGCTCACACCCGTGAGGGCAGGACTCGGTCAGAGCCACATCTGCAGCACCCCCCAGTGGTCTCATTTTACCAGATCAATTAGCATATTGGAAGTACATCCTGCCCTGACCTCAGCCAGCTCCTGTTTATGATATATTTGCCTTAAACACTTCCCTTAAATACATTTCAAATAGCATGTAATATTTCTTCAACTAATTTCAGAAGTGAGTCGCCTTCCTGAGGACTTTCATGCTGGCCGCCTTTCTCCTCTGTCCCAGGACTTCCATGATGTGGATGTTACCTCCGTGAATATTTTCTTCTAGACCCACAGCTTCTTTTTTTTTTGTTTTGCTTTTTGGGTCACACCCGGTGATGCACAGGGGTTACTCCTGGGTTTGCATTCAGGAATCACTCCTGGTAGTGCTCAGGGGACCCTATGGGATGCTGGGAATCAACCCGTGACAGCTGCGTGCAAGGCAAACACTCTACCTGCTGTGCTATGGCTCCAGCCCCGACCCACAGCTTCTTGAGACTGTGCTCATTATCTTTCTGTTTTCTCTGTTTATCAGGTTGGGTACTTTTTATTTACTTTTAATTTTTTATTTAATTTTTAATTATTTATTTTTTTAATTAGTGAATCACCATGAAGTACAGTTATGTACTTACAAATTTTTGTGTTTGCATTTAGGTTGGGCACTTTTTCATTCATTAATTTTGATTTTTGGGGGCCCACCCCCTGAGATGCTCAGGGTCTATTTCCAGCTCTGTGCTTGACTGGCAGGGGGCGGTTCATTCCTCATGGTGCTCAGAGGACCATGAGGTATTGGGGATCAACCTAAGCCTCTTGCATGCAAAGCATTCAGTCTGTTGAGAAATCTGTCCCCAAATAATTTGGGGGTGGGTGGTTTGGGCTATACTCAGCTGTGCTGAGGGCTTACTCCCAGCTCTGTGCTCAGAGATCACTCCTGGCAGGCTTGGGGAACCATCAGAGGTGCCAGGATTCAACTCAGGTTGGTCACATGCAAGGTAAGCACCTTACCCAGTGTGCTATCTCTCTAGACACCTTTTATTTTGCTTCAATAATTACACCAACCCAGGCTCAGTGCTATTCCTGGGGCCCCGCTTTGGGGGGCTTTGTAGGGCTCAAATCTAGGCTTCCTTTTTGCAAGCGCCCTTTCCATCTGGCCTGAGACCTTGTGTTTCTCCTACACAAGTCTTTTTGTTTATGGGGGCCTCCCCAGCCATGCCCAGGCCTCTGGCACTGAGCCTGGCCAGAAGGTTCAGCTACTAGGCCCAGTGATGCAGTGATGCTCAGAGGCTTCCAGGGCTGCATAAGTTAATGCTCTGGATGCCAGGCAGTGCTGGGCATCGAACTCGGATTCTCTAGTTCTCTAGGTTACATCGACTCCCTCATAAGGGGGTGTGAGGAGAGATAAGGGGCAGTAGAAGGTTCTAAGTGACCAGCATCATTTTAATCTAGTGGCACTGCCTTCTGGGTGTGGCCAATACTCCAAAGTGACCTCTATCTAAGGGGGGACTTTGGTGACTTCTTCAGAGCCTGTATGACTGTATGACTATCATTTAGGACCAGAATAGCAATAATTAGTTATTGATAGATATGTTGATAACTCAATCTCAAAGGAGCTATGAGTTACCCTTGCCTAATTCTGCATGTATTCTTTTTTTTCTCAGAGAGTGCACCCTGCTAGAATGTCTTCCCCTTCTTCTAGTCAAATCCTGCCCTCTACCTTCTAGGTTCACTTAGTCCCTCTTCCTGGAAGCCCCCCAGGATTAGCTCTAGCTAGCTTCTTTTGGTCAGATCCCTTCGCCTCTCTCAGTGAGATGGCCCCAAAGGACCCATCTTGCTTCTGCAATAGCTCCTTCCCCCAGCATGGGAGAGAAAAGCAAAAAAAAAAAAAAAAGACTTTGAATCAACCCCAGGTGCAGAAATCAAAGGATTCTGGACTTGGAACACATCTCTGTTTCCTCACCTGCAAAAGGAAGAGAAATATTGCAATGTCACAGCTGGAGAGACAGTCCAGGGGTTAAGGCCTTGCATGCAGCTGACCTGGTTCAAGTCCCAGCACCACTGGGCTCCCTGAGCACCGCCAGGTGAAACTCTAGTATGGATCTGGGAGTAGCCCCCCCAGCTCCAGTACCTGCGGGCATGGCCTCATTCACCAACCCCAATGCTGTTTGTTCTGAGGATGCTGAAGGACAAAGGAGAGGGAAGCCCGGTCCCCTCTCTCAGCCACTCTCTGTGGGCCTCTGGGAAGATACCGTCCACCAGCAGTTTCCGCAGGGTCATCCCATCCAGAGACAGAAAGGATCCTGCCCAGGTGACAGAACTGGAGATGTCAGCCCAGGAAATCTCTGGATCTCTACGTTGTTCTGTCTTTGGCCAAGAGACGGTCAGGAGGGCCACAGCAGGCCAGCCACGCCATTTCCTGGAGAAGCCTGTGCCAGCCTGGCCTGGCTCCCACCTCCCGGCCCTCGTGGCCCCTCGGCGGCAGCTCCCTGAAGCAGGCCTTGAAATAACCGCTGTGGGGGCTGGAGTGATAGCACAGAGGGTAGGGTGTTTGCCTTGCACTCGGTTGACCAGGGTTCAATTCCCAGCATCCCATATGGTCCCCTGAGCACCGCCAGGAGTGATTCCTGAGTGCAGAGCCAGGAGTAACCCCTGTGCATCGCCAGGTGTGACCCAAAAAGCAAAAAAAAAAAAAAAAAAAAAAAGAACCGCTGTGGTTTCTCAGCGGGGCTGCATTTGCTGATGGACAAGAAGGAGGTCCCCTGCCCTGCCCAGATCCTGAGGTGAGGGGCAATGAGGAGGGAGTGGGAACTCTGTCCCCCTGAGAGACCCCTGCACGTGCCTTAGTCTACACAGACATCCCAGCCATGTGCATTATTTCGATCTCTGGGCAAAAACGCTGTGTTTTCCTCGAGCTTTTGTCATATCTTAAAAAGTATGTCCATCTAAGCTGTGTTTCTTAGCCTTTTTCCAGCGAGGCCCCCTTCCAACCTTCTTCCTTTCCTATGCCCCTTGACCACCCAGTGGGTCTCAGAGTCTCCTGCCATCGCTCCCCATTCATGCAATTTTTTACCTGTGACCCCTTGGAATATCCTGGGGGACTACAGGGGTTACATAGTCCCCGGTGGATTAATACTGGTCTGAATGGTCAGCAAGCGTGTGTACACAGAGTGCTCGTAACAAGGTACAAGGGGGAGGGCACTTGCCTTGCAGGTGGCCAACCTGGGTTTGATTCCCAGCACCCTACATGGTTCCCTGAGCACTGCTAGGAGCTCAGCACAGAACCAGGAGTAAGCACAGAACCAGGAGTAAGCCCTGAGCACAGTCAGGTGTCTGTCCCTCCCCCCAAAAGAGAATGTGCAAGAGATAAAGACATATTTTGCTGAGGACCATGGTTTCTGGGGGGCATGATGGGGGTCCTTCGCAGTCCAAACATAATAGCATTGATGGGAACCATCTCTGGCAAGGCTCAGAGTGGAGCCTCCGTGTGCCAGAGCCTCATGTGCCCCAGCCCTCTGAGTCATCTTCCTGGCCTGAGGAATCATCTGTTTATAATCTGGGGAAATCAAATGTGACCAGGGGTTCCAAAATTGGAAAGCAAACTTAAAAAAAAAAACAACAAAAAACAAAAAACAAAACAAAACAAAACCCACAGTTCCCAAACTAGATCTTCTCCAGGGCCAGATGTTCTGCGGCACACAAACCAAATGTCTGGACCACGGGTGAGACTTTTTTTTTTTTTTCACTTTTTGGCAGTTTGCAGCCAGCTGTTGGGTTTAACTGGACAGAAGCCAGGGGGAGAGATGGAAACTTCTGGAGCAAATCCCTTCCTGGCCTCTCCTGCTCCTCCTTTCTGCTGCTTCTATAGCTGCATAAGCTCCTAGAGCACCGCCACCCACCCCCGCCCCAGCCCAGCCCAGCCCTGAACTCCCAGAAACAAAGTTGCTCTTTGCGACGGGGTCTGCACAGACAGATCAGGCATAAGCCTAAGGGGAATCACACTGATCATCCAGAACTCTTCCTTCCTTGGAAGAGAATCCCCTGCACTCCACACCAGAGAGCAAGTCAGACCAGGAGAGTTGCAGAGGCTGCAGGAAATAATGGGGGAAGGGAGGAGGGAGTCGCCCCCAGCAGTCAGGCCTGGGGATGGTCTCAGAAGTCCGGAGCTTTGGGGCTAGAGAGATCCTGCAGCAGGTAAGATGCTTCCCCTGCTTACAGGGGACCTGGGTTTGATCCC
Organism: Sorex araneus; assembly: GCF_027595985.1. NCBI lineage: Eukaryota > Metazoa > Chordata > Mammalia > Eulipotyphla > Soricidae > Sorex > Sorex araneus. Next base: position 214,880,517 of record NC_073304.1, on the reverse strand, counting down.
TGGCACTGTGTATGGTCCCCCAGCACTGTCAAGAATGACCTCTGTGCGCAGAGTCAGGAATAAGCCCTAAGCACTGCTCCGTGAGTCCACAAAATGAAACAAAAAGGAAATCCTGAACTCAGTGGGGCAAGAAGAGAAGAATTGAGGCATGCACTCATGCAGCTTGGGGTCTGTGAAGGAGAGGAACACGTGCAATTCAGGCTCAGCAAGAGAGGAAGTCGCTCTGGTGGAGGTGACAGAATAGAGAACCCCATCAACTGGTTTCTATTAGGGAAAACACCCCACAATCAGAATCCACCATTCCCCCTTTGAGCAAAATGCTGCTGAGTCCTCTCTTGGTTTTTTTTTTTCTTTTTGGGTCACACCTGGCAATGCACAGGGGTTACTCCTGGCTCTGCACTCAGGAATCACTCCTGGCGGTGCTCAGGGGACCATATGGGATGCTGGGAATCAAACCCGGGTCGACCGCGTGCAAGGCAAACGCCCTACCCGCTGTGCTACTGCTCCAGCCCCCTGAGTCCTCTCTTGCATCTGCCAATGCTGTGAAAGAGACCCACGGAGCAGAGAGACTTCTGGTGCCTCCCTCATCTCCCGCCGCATTGTGGGGGACCCAGCTAGTCTCAGGTCAGTCTTCTTCCTCTGCCAGCCTTCCGTCCTGCCCCAGGTAGAGCACATGCCTTCCATTGGGTGAGGCCCTAGGCGTGATACCCCAGCACTGTGTGCCTCCAATACCGGTGGAGCGACCCCCACAACCAAGAACAACAACAAAAAAATTCCTGTCCTCCTCCTTCTTCCTTTTCCAAAATGGTGTGAGAGGTGGGGTGGGAGATCCTGTATTTAATTCCTGGCACTGGGATGGAGCAATAGGACAGTGAGTACGGCGCATGCCTTGGTTCCTGGCACCCAGCATTTAAACAGATTCTGCTCTAGGCAGGGACAGCCTCAGGAGGACTGTGGGAACTGAACCCCTTCAGCTACCACCACGTTATGCATCCAAAGGGTGAAAAATGACTATCAAATGTATGAAGTGCAGTGTGGACCCCCCTTATCTCTCAGCCTAGCATGCCCCTGGCAGACTGGGCTGGACTATCCTGGTATGTAAGTCCTTTGAGAAGCAATTTGGAGCTTGGAGTTCAAGCACACGCTATCGACTCCTGTCTCCCTCACACCCTACTCCCTCTGAATCCTCCCCACTCCCTCACCCCCTCGCAGTTTTGGGCCACACCTGGCAGCACGCAGGGCTTACTCCTGGCTCTGCACTCAGGGAGTGCCTGGCAGGGCTCAGGGGACCATGTTTGGTGCCAGGGACTGAACTGGCACCAAATTCACATGCAAAGCAAACACCTTAATGTCCGTATTATCTTTGCAGCCCCCAAATATGTGTGTGCCTGTGTGCATGTGTGTATATATGTGTGTGTAATGTGTAGCACTGTAACACTGTCGTCCTGTTGTTCATTGATTTGCTCAAGCGGACACCAGTAATGTCTCCATTGTGAGACTTGTTGTTACTGTTTTTGGCATATCGAATATGCCCCGGGTTAACTTGCCAGGCTCTGCCGTGCGGGCAGGATACTCTCAGTGGCTTGCTGGGCTCTCCAAGAGGGACGGAGGAATCGAACCCAGGTCGGCTGCGTGCAAGGCAAATGCCCTACCCGCTGTTCTATCGCTCCAGTCTGTGTAATGTGTAGTGAGCTAATTTTTTTTTAAATCTGCTATTTAGCTGATAAAAAAGAAAATAAAATGCCCATTTCTATTGCCGTTCTCTCTCTGCCACTCTCTAGCTTTCCATTAACAGCTGGAGTTTTATCACTTCCTGAAGGGGCAGCCCCACCTCCTTCCTTCAATATGGTTGATGGGCCAGGGACCTTTGTGTGGGTGTTGTCCCCTCACAAATACAGAGACAGCATCAGGAAGAATCTCTGGAAGCTGAACCCCTTCAGCTACCACAGATAAATGCTTCCATGGGGTGAAAAACAACTATAAATGGTATAAAGTGCAAAGGCGCTGTCTCCACCCAGCTCCATGCCAGAAACCCTTCCTGGTCTTTTCTTTCCTTCCTGAGACTCTTTATGAGGATGCAAATGGCGAACATTACTGGGTCTCCACAGTAGATCCTGTCCTGGTTCTCTTTTACAGGGTCCAAGCTCCTGTGAAATCACCTCAGCTGTCCTTCTGCGGCTTGGCAGCTTCTCATAGGAGAGTCCAGGACACAGTCGAGGTACAGCATAAGCTTTGGAGCAAGCCCTCTGCCCCCTCTCCAGAGAACCCCCAGGCAGAGGTGGTTCACTTCGGCCCAGATACTTGACAAAGAAAATATTTTTGTATTTTTGGCTACACCTGAAAGTGCTCTGAACTTACTCTTGACTCTGCTCAGGGATCACTCCTAGAAGGGTTTGGGGGACCATATGGGGTGCCGAGGATCAAACTCAGGTCTACCGAGTGCAAGGCAAGTGCTCTGCCCACTCTACTGTGGCTCTGGCCCCAAATGAAGTGTTGGAGCAGGCTCACGCAGATTATCCTGATCACCTGTGGAATTAAGCACCTGCAGTCTCTGGTTACCCCCACTGGTGAAGGCGGCACTTCCCCGGGGGCCCATGGCTCTTAGAGCCCCGGCCGGACACGGCTCTGTCTGTCGGGAAGGCCTGCCTTAGGTTGAGCCCAGGGGCTGAGAACAGTGGCTCCCATGTCACCAGCCCCCGCATTCCACCAGAATAGTGCCTTGGAACCATGTTTTCAGATCTTCCATGCCCCAGACAACCTGGCACCAAACATCCAGACGGAAGATGCAACCAGACAAATGCCCCAGCTTTCCTCCGGACCCCTGAGGTGTTCAAACAACTGGAGACTTGGATGAGTTTGTTCTGTTTATCCAAATATTTGTAAAGGAGAGAGGAGAGTGAAGAAACTAATCTGAGTCTCCAGGTTAAAATGTCAGGGTAGGGGCTGGAGCGATAGCACAGCGGGTAGGGCGTTTGTCTTGCACATGGCCGACCCGGGTTCGATTCCCAGCATCCCATATGGTCCCCTGAGTGCCGCCAGGGGTAATTCCTGAGTGCAGAGCCAGGAGTAACCCCTGTGCATCGCCAGGTGTGACCCAAAAAGCAAAAAAAAAAATGTCAGGGTAAGGTGGGGGCTGGAGTGATAGCACAGCGGGTAGGACCTTGCATGCAGCTGACCCGGGTTCAATTCCCAGCATCCCATATGGTTCCCTGAGCACCTCCAGGGGTAATTCCTGAGTGCAGAGCCAGGAGTAACCCCTGTGCATCTCCAGGTGTGACCCAAAGAAGAAAAAAAAAGAATGTCAGGGTAAGGAGGCAGAGAAATAGTAGTGGGCCTGCCTTATATGCAGATGATCCTGGTTCAGTTCTTGACACTGCACAGTAAGTACCCTGAGCACAGAGCTGGGAACAGTCACCGAGTGCTGCTGATACGGCTCACATCTCACCCCTCCCCCAAGAAAACATCCAAGTAAGAAGGGACAGAGAGAGGGACATGGATCAGAGAGACAGGACAGAACCAAGGTGCTGACCCCGGCTCAGTCCCTAGCACCACCTGGTCCCCAAGCACTGCAGGGAGTGACCCTGCATTTAGAGCCAGGATAGCTTCCCTGAGCACTGCTGAGTGTGGGCAAACACACCAGACTAAGGCAAGAGTGCTTTTTCCACACCATGCCCGGGACTTGCACTCAGCCCACTGACTCGAAGTCTGGGGCTTGTTCCACCTCACCAGCACAGAGCGGAGCCAGAAGGCAAGGACATCCATTCCTGGGCAGGTCAGCAGGACCAGGTCAGCTCGGGAGACCTGCAGGTTGTGTTAACTGTTGGGGTCCGGTGGCGGGGGGTGTGATCTGGGAAAGGAAAGCAGAGCCGGCTGCATCCTGGAAGGAAGCTGCAGAGAGCGCGTTGGAGGTTCCTTCCTCCTGAATATTAAAATGCCTCCTAGGGCTCTCTCCATGTCTCGGATCATGATATGGAGCTGAAAAATTAGCATTCCGTGCCAACACGCTGTGGCACCCTCACATGGGGGAATGAAAGGATGGTTTTTAATAAGCTGGCTCCGGGTACCTGTCACCAGTAATGGACGCTCTGCTCTGAGAGATAGATCACTTCTTGTTAAAAGACCACGAGGCAATAAATTCCTAAGTCATAACTCAGCTCCCAAATTAGGACTCTGGAGAATGGCCTCCACGCCAGGTTCTCAGACCAGTTCCTAGACCAGGTCCTGACCACAGACCTCTGTCCCAGGTCTGCACCTGAGACAGGACTGCAGAACGTCTGTGCCCCAGGACTGGGTCAGGGGAGAGCTGAAACCAAGTGTTCTGATGTTCTGCTGCTTGAAAGTTCAAATCCCTCTTGTAGGGATCTGGGACTCTAAGATGTCAAAATATGCTCACGATAGAAATTCAAGCACATGCTAAAAAAAAAAAAAGGATGAAGAAAAAGAAAAAAGAAAAAAAGGGGCTAGAATGATAGCCCAGTGGGTAGGGCATTTGCCTTGCATGTGACCGACCCGGGTTTGATTTCCAGTATCCTCTCCTGGGCATCGCCAGGAGTGATTCCTGAGTACAGAGCCAGGAGTAACCCCTGTGCATCATGAGGTATGACCCAGAAAGGAAAAAAAAAAGGAAACTCGAGCACATGGACTTAGATGCACTAACAGTAGGTTCTACTTCTTTATCTTTTTTAGTTTTTGGGTTTTGGGGGACCACACCAAGTGATGCTCAGAGCTTTCTACTGGCTCTGCATTCAGGGATCACTACTAGTGGGCTCAGGGGACCATCTGGGGTACTGAATATTGAACCCAGATTGCCTGCATGCAAGGCAATTGCCCTGCCTGCTGTACTATCTGTCTCTGTTAGGTTCTTCTTAAATCTACTTGAACCCGTTGTGGAGAAACAAAATGGTTGCATGGATAATCTGATTTTACTTTTTTTTAGAGAGAGAGAGGGAGAATATCTGGGCCACACTTGGTGGTGTTCAGAGGTTATTTCTGGGTTTGTCCTCAGAAGGGGCCCTGGCAGTGCTTGGGGAATCTTAAGTGGTGCCAGGGATTGAACTGAAGCCAGTCACATGCCAGGCAAGCTCCTCATCCCATGTACTACCTTTCCAGCCCCAAATATTTTTATTTTAAAGGCACCATATAGCTAGTAAAATGAAACATCTGCCTAGCCTGTGGTTCAGAAAGTCAAAAAGAAACTAGTCCATCTGTCTAAAATGCTCCACTTGCCTCTTGGGCACTTTGGTGATGGGAAAGGTATAGTAACTGCACATCAGAACCAGAAACAGTATCGTAACCATATGACGTAAGCTACATAACATTTTTTAACAAATAAGTTTTTCTAAATAAACAGCAGACAAGAAGCCACAGAGATTTGGGTTAGGCACTTGCCTTGCATATGGCTGACCCCAGTTCAATCCTCAGCATCACTCATAGTCCCCCGTGCATGGCCTGGTGTGACCTCCAAGCACAAAGCTAGGAGTAGCCCCTGAATAGCACTAGATGTGGCTCACTGCCCCTCAGAAACAAAAGACAAAAGCAAAAAAGTACTCCACTTACATAGTCCAAGAACATACTTACGACTATTCTAGGGGCTGGAGTGATAATAAGAGTGGGAAGGGCATTTGTCTTGCAGGCGGCCCACATGGGTTCAATCCCCGGCATCTCATATGATCCCCCAAGTACCACCAGGAGTAATGCCTGAGTGCAGAGCCAGGAGTAATCCCTGAGTATCTTTAGATTTTTGGGTGTGACCCAAAAAGCAAAAAAAAAAAAAAAAAAGAAGTCAAAAGTCAATCAAAGGGGGCTGCTCCAGCGGGGAGGGTGTTTGCCTTGCACGCAGCAGACCCAGGTTCGATTCCCAGCATCCCTTGTGGTCCCCTGAGTACCACCAGGAGTAATTCCTGAGTGCAAAGCCAGGAGGTAACCCCTGTGCATTGCCAGGTGTGACCCAAAAAGCCAAAAAAAATAAAAAGTCAATCAAAGGTAAGTGGAGGATAAAATTAACTATGGGATATCCATACAACAGAATATCATCGAATATTTCAGAAGCATTATCTACTGCTGGACATAACAACAAAGAGTAATAATGGCATAAGCCAGACTCACAAGAGTATGCACTGAAGGGAAATGAGGAGGCTAGAACCTGGCTGGGTCCGAGCCATAGAGAGGAAAAGAGTTTACCAGGCGAGCAAGACTGTTTAAGCAGAGCAAAGTGAGTTTATGGAGACTGGCACAGAGAAGGCCTGCAACGAGAGACTCGCTCAACCCACCTTAGGGGACCTTTCACTGTGTGATGCTGGGCTGCTGAGGCGGGAACTTGGTCTCCTACAGATGAGTTCCATCTGGGAGGTGGGTGAGCACGAGACACGGGGCCATTTCTGGGAGCTGAGCAGCAGAGCGGAGCTGCAGTGGCGCCTCTCAAGTCTCCTAGGCACAGCTGGTGAGATGAGCAGGGATGCTGTCAGGGATGGTCTCGGCCTGTCAGGCCCTGGAAATTGGGGACTTAAGCCCGGCATCTTTTAGGGGGCTTTTACTAAACCACTTCATATACTACGATGCCCTTCAAAACTCAAGAACAGGCAAAACCAATCCAGAGCAACTGAAACCAGGAGGGACATGACTTTTAGAATATTATACTGGAAAGGAGCAGAAGGAAACCTACAGTGGAAAATGTTCTGTACCTGATCCCAGTGTGAGTTACATGAGTGAATATCTCACACTGCAGTGTTTTCTACTACAAAAAAAAAAAAAAGGAAGGGGGAGCTGATATGATAGTACGATGGGGCCATGTTTACCTTGCACCATGAGGCCGACCGGGATTGACCTGGCATCCCAAATGGTTTCCCCAGCACTGCCAGGAGTAATTCCTGAATGTAGAGCTGGGTTTAACCCCTGAGCATTGCCAGGTGTGACAAAGAAAGAAAGAAAGAAGGAAAGAAAGAAAGAAAGAAAGAAAGAAAGAAAGAAAGAAAGAAAGAAAGAAAGAAAGAAAGAAAGAAAGAAAGAAAGAAAGAAAGAAAGAAAGAAAGGAAGGAAGAAAGAAAGAGAGAGAGAAAGAGAGAGAGAAAGAAAGAAAAAAAGAAAGAAAGAAAGAAAGAAAGAAAGAAAGAAAGAAAGAAAGAAAGAAAGAAAGAAAGAAAGAAAGAAAGAAAGAAAGAAAGAAAACGAAGGAAGGAAAGAAAGAAGGAAAGAAAAGAGGAAGGAAGGAAGGAAGGAAGGAAGGAAGGAAGGAAGGAAGGAAGGAAGGAAGGAAGGAAGAAAAGAAAGAAGAGAGGATGTTTGTTTGTTTGTGTTTTCTAAGACCAATGTGTTGGCTGTCTGTTTTTGTAGGATATGAGGAACTTGACATTATTTATTATTATTATTATTTTGCTTTTTGGGTCACACCTGGAGATGCTCAGAGGTTCCTCCTGGCTCTACACTCAGGAATTTCTCCTGGTGGTGCGGGGGTAGGGGGGTGGAGGGAGTGGATCATATGGGATGCCGAGGATTGAACCTTTGACAGCTGTTTGCAGGGCAAAGCGCCCCCTTCTCTCCCTCCCCCACCTTACGATCGCTCCGGCCACCCTGATTTTAACCTAGGTGAAGAAAGAAGGAATTCTTTCTCTCTTCTTATTTTTTAAATGCGGACTCCTGGCGCGGTTGTGGCCGTCAGCTCGCGCGCAGCAGGCGAGCAGGAGCGCAGCGCCGAGGGAGTTTTCCTGGCCGCGGGCGGCGGCGGCGCGGCGGGAGGGTTCTCTGCCGCGCCAGCACGCGGAGCTCAGAAGCTTGCAGCAATAAAACGGGGCTCGGCCTGCGGAACCCCACTCCCTCCGGGGTGCTCATTCTCCGCAGCTGCCCCCCACCCCACGCCTCTTCGGTCTTTTGAGGTTAAAAAAAAAAATCAGTCTGGGGGAGGAAGGGGAACAGAACGAAACTTTCTTCTGCCAGGGAAGACCTATAAATTGCTCCCCGTGCGTTTCACTGTTCACGGTTAGAGGAGTTGGTTATTTATATGTTAATCTTACCTCTCTGCAAGCCTTGTAGCCTATTTTTATTCTCTTCTACTCGCCAGCGGAATTCAAAGGCACAGGAAAGCGGCTAGAGTAAAAAAATCCTTTTTACTTAACCAGAATTAGCATGGGGGTTGGGGAGGGCCAAGCCTCCCTCTGCACCCACCACTAGCAGTCAAATATTTACTTTTGGTCTCTATGAACCATAGATAATAAATAACCTAACCAGGGGTGAAGCGACGCAGCCCGGGTCCCCACCCCTCCTCCCTGCCTCTGTCTATTTCCCAGGTAGCCCTTTGTCTGTCAACAGATCTGTGCTGGTGTAGCTGGGGCTAACATTTTAACAGTAAATACACAAATCTTTCATGTCCAATTTAATCCATTTTCCTCTCTGTAATACATCATCCTGGCTAACATATGGAATATTCGTACACACTAAGAATGCCCCCTTCGGGGACCCGGAGTGACAGTGCTGTGGATAAGGACCTTGCCTTGCCCTCGGCACACCACCAGGAATGATCCCTGAGCTCAGAGCCAGGAAGAGTAAGCCCTACACACCACCAGATGTGGCTCAAAAAAACAATAAACAGTCAAATAAATAAACAGAAATTTTGTTACCTCTCAGTAAATACCAGTGGGGACCATATTTTTTTTAACGATTTTTTTAATTTGGGTGCTTTTTTTTTGTTTGTTTGTTTCATTCGTTGGTTGGGTTTTGGGTCATTCGTGGCTGTGTTCAGGATCTGTTTCTGGCTCTGCATGCAGGGAACACTCCTAGGGAAGGAGGACTCCTGTGAGCTGCTGGTGATCAACCCCCAACACCTACCTACTATATTATTTCTCAGCCCACTAGAGTTTTTACATCATTCTATTCCAGAGAGATTTAATTTTCAGTTTTTTAAAAAAATATTAGGGATATAACAATGGTTTTTTTTTTTTAAAAAAAAACAGTGTTCTTTTGCTGTTATAAATTATTTTTTAAAGGAAACACCAGCAAGAATTAAATGGCTAATAATTCGAGAAATCCTTTAGCAAATGATGTCTCACCTGTATCACTATATCACACAGTCATCCCATTGCTCATCGATTTGCTTGAGCGGTCACCAGTAATGTCTCCATTGTGAGACTTGTTGTTACAGTTTTTAGCATATCAAATAAGCCACAGGTAGCTTGCCAGGCTCTGCTTTGTGGGCGAGATACTCTCGGTAGCTTGCCGGGCTCTCGAGAGGGGTGGAGGAATCAAACCTGGGTCAGCCGGCCGTGTGAAGGCAATAGCCCTACCCGCTGTGCTATTGCTCCAGCCCATGTCTCACCTATAGAATTAAATATATTCAATCATTAAAATCAGGCTCTTGAAGAATATCAAATGACACTAAAAAGAGTGATACTCCAAGTATTAAACTAAAAGTCAAAGGGTACATACAGCAAGCAAGAAGGGCGCATGCCTTGCATACGGTTAACCTGGGTTTAACCTCCAGCACCCCATTTGGTTCTGTGAGCCCCACCAAGAGTGATCTCTGAGTGTGGAGCCAGGAATAAGCCCGAAGCATTGCCAATTGTCCCTCCAAAATAAGGGAGGAAATTTTTTTAATCAATCAATTAAAAATCAAAATAGAAAAAAATGCACATAGATTTCTATTCTTATTTATATACACACATAAAGAAAAATACAGCAAAAGATTACCTTGAGGGTCTGGAGAGATAGTAAAACTGGTAAGGCGCTTAGCTTGCAGGAACCCAACCAGGGATCAATCCCGGCATCCCTTATGGTCCCCTGAGTAATTCCTGTCTGCAGAGCCAAAAGTAAGCCCTGAGCATTGTAGGGTGCGACCCCAAAACTGAAAAACAGGGGGCTGGAGTGATAGCACAGCGGGTAGGGCGTTTGCCTTGTACACAGCCGACCCGGGTCCCATTCCCAGTATCCCATATGGTCCCCCGAGCACCGCCAGGGGTAATTCCTGAGTGCATGAGCCAGGAGTAACCCCTGAGCATCTCCGGGTGTGACCCAAAAAAAAGCAAAAAGAAAAAACAAAAAAAACTGAAAAACAAAAACTTTGGGTAAACTTTGGTTGTCAAGGTGTGGGGTAGTTTTCTTAAATATATATATATATACATATACACCCACACAATCTTTAAATATATGCATATATATACATATGTATTATATATGTATATATACATTTGAACACAATCTTTTAAACATAGACCATGAGAATATGTGTGTGTGATCAAACCAGGGACTGCATAGTTGCAAGCATCCACTCTACCACTGAGCTATATTGAGTAGAATTTATTTTCTAATCAAGATTTTAGGGGCTGGAGGGGCTGGAGCAATAGCACAGCGGGTAGGGCGTTTGCCTTGCATGCAGCTGAACTGGGTTCAATTCCCAGCATCCCATATGGTCCTATGAGCACTGTCAGGGGTGATTCCTAAGTGTAGAGCCAGGAGTAACCCCTGTGCATTGCCAGGTGTGACCCATAAAGCAAAGAAAAAAAAAAGATTTTAAAAGCAAAAAAAAATATTTTAAGTTTTTAAAAAGCTTTTCTTTTTAAATATAGAGTTAATTTAAAGGATTAACACTACGTAAATTATTGTCTAAATAGTGACAACTCTTCATAGTATATCGTGCACATGAAGAAGACTGAGAGAACAGAAACTCTCTTAGAACATAGAAAATGCATCTTGCACTTTAAAACCCGAATAGAATTGATCGGGGAGGGGAGATAAGAAAAGTAACTAATATTAGTGATTATAAATTATAAAATGTGAATATTGAAGTAAAGAGTGGACAGAATTGAAACAAGGTTGTTTGTTAAGGTTTTAGATATGTGCATTTCAGGTTCCATAATCTATTTTCTGCAATCTAGGTTTGCTTCATTTTGTTTTTGGTTATTGTTTTTGCATTTTGAGTTGTTTTTGTTTTAAGGGCTATAATGTCAAAATAATTATTTCAATGCTTTTGCCCTGTAAGGGGAAATTGTGTAGATGAGGCCTCTCGAATTCTAAATCAGATTCTGCAGAAACATTATACTAAATACTCTAAATCCTTAATTTTCATAAGCTCCAGGACCAAATTAACACAAATTTCACCAAGTGCCGAAGACTTCAGAGCATCTGGGAGCAGCTCACTTCATGAAAGTTCTGTTAATTTTTCCAAATAAACGACTTTGTTTAAGATCCAATTATTGTTCCTGTGCAGAGCTGGGGAGAGGGTGGGTGTGGAACCAAGCAACAAACTGAAACAAAAAGTTCCTCTTCACAGCTTCTGCCTTCCTCACACACCAAGTACCACTGCTGGGACCCCTTTGGCCTGACCCACCTGGTGGCCATTGTAGTGGCCAGAGGGGCTCTTAATAGATGCCAGGGAGGTCCGTGAACTTAACCCTGGAGTCCGGCCTCAGACCTGATACAGACAAAGGGCGGGGTCGGAGTTGGAGTTGGCTGGGTTGTATTTTTCCCCAGGACTGAAAGATCTGAGAAATTCAAGGGCAAGAGGGTAAGACAATAAGCCCTTTTGGTCCAAGTCCTGGTAAAAGTGGAATTGAGGGTGGGGGTAAAACAGGAAGCCTTATCCCCACTGTCTCACGGTCTTTTGTTGTATTTGCCCAAGGAGGCCCCAAGTCAGGAGACAGGGAGCTTTTTGTAGGTTGGTGGGGGTCTGCTGCCTTCTGAACAGAGTCGAGTGGCTGGGGCTAGTGTCTGTCTGACTAAGAATGCCCTAAGCTCGGAGAGAGAAGCCCCCCAACATCCCCCCAAAGCACAGAGAGCTCAGGCACAACACACACACACACACACACACACACACACACACACACACACACACTCCCTTCACCACCGTGGCCTTCCCAGTTCTTAGACTGGGTTTTATAGAGGCAGGAAAAGATTCTAGGATCGAATTTTTGATCCTCCCTTGCTCCAGATTCTAAAAAAAAATACAGCTCCCCGCTAATACCACTGGAGCCTCCACTCACTGCACGGAAGTCCGTTTCCCTGGTCATCCCCCACCCAACCCTCCAGGCCAGAGTTTCCTTGGCTCAAGACACAAAGAAAAAAAAAAGACACAGAGGAGCACCCCACTAAGCAAGTGGTGCTTGCAGATCCCGGGAAGGAGGCTCACAGCTCCTCCAGGGCTCTGCAATGGCCCGGAGGGATGACCAGGAGGGGAACTTTGAAAATTCACACTCTTAGCTACTCGAGGATTTGTTTATCCTGTTCATGGTTGGGGGGGGGGGGAGGGGAGAGAAAGTGGAGCTGGAATGATAGTACAGGGATTTAGGCTCTTGCCTTGCAACCCGCTGACCGCTGACCGGGTTCAATCTTCAGCATTCAGCATCCCGTATGATCCGCCCCCCCCCCCCCCAAGCCCTTCCAGGAGTGATCCTGCACAGAGCAGGGAGTAAGCCCTGAGGAGCATCACCGGTGTGGCTTCCCCACCACACTCAAAAACAAAGCATGACAAGGGATTATATTGAAAATAATAAAAACGCGTGTTGCAAATGAACGGGAAGGACACGGTTACTTCCTGCGGCTTCTTACTGCGATTTTACTCTCGCCTGTCCCCGGGTCTCCGCAATTCGGTTTCCAGTTCAGGCCGGGGTGATCTGTCCTCGGGCTGCGAAGCCCGGAAACTCGTGGACGGTCCTGGGCGGGCCAGGCTTGGGCCTCCAGCACACCAGAAGCTTTAAACCAGCCTCCCGGGGGCCCGCTTGGAGGCTGCGACCCGCTTCCGAGGAGCTTAGGAATGTTTACGGCCCGACTCAAGTTCAATGACAAACCGGCCCGGCCCGCGCGGGGAGGGGTGCGAAGGTCAACAGTCGCCGACGCCGAGGTTTCCAAGACCCTCTGCTGCCTGCTGCCGAGGTCTGGCGCGGGGACGGCCGGCTGAGCTAGCCCGGGACCGGGAGCCACGCGTGGGGACCGATCACGCCCTCCTAGAGCTGCCTCTTTGTCCCCGGAGAGGCGCGCGCTCCGGGCCTTTGCGAGACGGACCAGCCACACCCGGGGAGAGCGGCCCCCGCTGCCCTTGGCCGCGCCAGCCCCAGGGCCGGTCAGCCCTGATTCTCCGCCTCTCCCCGGGTTTGCGGTTGTAAGCATCTTCTTTTTCCTTTTCCAGCGCGGCCTTTGCCGGCAAGCCCCTCCGCGGAGGCCGCTCGACGGTAGCGCGCTTGCTTTGCGCGCGCGAGGCCGTGAGTCCCGTGGCCGGCATCGGCGGAAACAACAGAAGCTGCCACGCGGGAAATGGGGGGGAGGGCTCTTTCTCATTCCCGATTCCCCACATTCTTCACTGGAGTCAATTGCTTCAGTTCACAAAGACAGAAGTCACAGGGAACGGTCCGGGAAGGCGCAGACCCGAGAAAGCTCAGAGGTGTCCCTGGTCTAGCTTCCACTGGGGGAAGGACCTGCATGCAGCAGGCACCGCGCCCAGACGTTGTGGATTGAACTGAAAGTCCCACTGGGGTTCAGTCCCCTGCCTTGGCATTTAGGTGGACCTGGGAAGCTGGAATGTACCTGTGGGACCCAGGCGCTGCTTCCCGAGGGAGAGAGGTTTTTCTAGGTTGTGGACCCTGGGAGAGAGCAGTCTTGAATGTGTCTGCAGGTGACCAGGGGGTTACCCCCAGACCAAGTGAATGCATGTGCTGCTCCTGGACTCAAACGCCAGCGATGGGGTTCCCTTTCTTTGTCTTCAGACCTCAAGCTTGTATACATGGCTTTTGGGGTGGGGGCGGGGGAGGAGGTGCAGGAATGAGGACAAAAGGCAGCAGCTGTTTTTTTTTTAGTTTTTTTAAAAAGCAGTGCAATATTAGTTTTTCTTTTAAAACTTTATATTGCAAAGGTGCAATTTTTAAAAGGGCATTCATTCCCTGGGGCTGGAGCGACAGTACAGCAGATAAGAAGTTTGCCTTCCCCCCTGGCGAACATGGGTTCCATCCCTGGAACCTCATAAGGTTCCTCCGAGCCCACCAGAAGTGATTTCTGAACGCAGAGCCAGGAGTAAGATCTGAGCGCAGCAGAATGTGGCCCAAAATCAAGGGGGAGGGCTCCCTTAAAGCGTGAATGAATCATCATTGTTATTCCAGTTTCTCTTAGCCCAGTTTTTCAGTCATTATAGTTTAAATCAAAATCACAACAAAAATGTTACAACAATATAAATTTCATCTGTGCCTATACTCTGCCCAGTGGGATACAAACACCAGGCCAGATGGGGTGGGGAGGTGCATGCGTGAACCCTGACTCACCCTACCCCGCACCCCCTGCTCGGCCCGCAACGCCAACCCGCTTGCTGCGAAGCGCTTTCTTTGTTCCTTTCTCCCTGGCTGGCTGCGCCAGAAACCCCGAGAGGGAGCCCCGCCGACGGCCTGTCTCCCGCCAGCCGAGACCGCGGAGACCCCCCTCTAATTCCTGAATCTTCCCAGGAGCCCCCGGGACTAGTTCGGAGGCTAAGAGATCGATCCCCGAGGGACCTCGGACAGCAAGTTTACCTGATACGGAGGGAGGTGCGCATTCTGGAGGCGCGAGCCTGGTCTGGGAAGGGTGCAACCTGCGGCCGGGAGCGGAATCCTGCGCGCCTCTAAGGCCCCGTCGGCTGGGGGGACCCCCGGAGGTTTTAGCCCACGGTGGCGCGGGACTGGGTGCGCACCTTTGGCTGGAGAGGACCCGCGGGAGCGCAGCCTGGGAGCCCCCTCCCAGCCGAGCCTGGGGCGGGGCTCGGCGAGAGGACGCCGGCGGGGGGCCCCCACCTCGCCGCTGAGAGAGTTGAGCTCCGGCTGGAACTGGGCAGCCCGAGGCCTCCTCGCCCAGCGCCAACCTCCGCGCCGCGCAGTCGGTCTCCCCGCGGCTCCTGCCCCCGCCGTTTGGCCTCCTCCCTCCTTCCCTAGGCAGAGATGCTACCCTTTCTTCCTCCCCCTTCCCATAAAGCATTTAGGAGAGTGGGGGCGGGGATGGTGAAGACTACCGGCCTGAAACTTCAAGTTCAATAGCAACCTCCCTGACCCGACCTTCCCTCGTCAGGGTCTTTCCCTACCGTCCTGGGGGGTTGATTGAACTCTCTTCCCGGCTCTTCTAACGGACATTCTAGGGGATGGAGGCCGAGGGAGGAAGGCTCCTTTTTCATCTGCTTCGACCACCCCACCCCTTTTTACACCTATTAAGCGGGTTGCCCAGAGAGGGGAAAAAAAGACTTTAAAATCTCTCCAAGCTCGAGCCAACGTGTGTGTGTGTGTGTGTGTGTGTGTGTGTGTCCTCCGAAAGAGCTCCAGGGCCTTTCCAGTGCTTTCTCCCTCTTAGCCCACAACCCGGTTCCAGAGGAGGCTGGTAACATAGTGGAAACGTCTTTCTAAAACAAGGAACCTTCTTTGCTGCCTCCTCAGTGCTTTATTGCAAGTTTACAGAAATGGGTTCATTTGTTTAATTCACAGTTGATTGCAGGTCTGAACTTTCCATTAGACCAGGCAGGCAGGAATGGGGGCCACAGAGAGTTTCCCCTGAAGAAAACCTAATTAAAGCACAACACTTCAGCTCTGAAATAAAACTTTAATGAGGAAGACAAGGGAGCGGGAGGAAAGGAGGCCATTTGCTCGGCTTAAACGGGAAAAGCTGAGCCAGCAGCACTGGAAGAACTGGGGTGGGGTAGGGGGCTGGATTACTGTCTTCTGCCCTACCCCAGATGCAGCTCCCAGCCCTGAAACTACTCTGAGTTGGGGGGGGACCAGTTGAACGGGCTTCCCCAGCACCGCTTTTACTTGGCTGCCCGCTCCCCACTCCCCGGGGGGTCGCAGCTCGGCAGGAAGCGCTGATGGGCCACATACTTCTCGGCGACCCCGAATGAAATCCATTGCCATTCCATCGGGTTCAGTCCCAGCAGGCTTAGATGAGACTTTCCAACGGCATTTGAACCCTTGCCGGAGTCAGAGGAACTCTCGGGAGGCCGGGAGGCCGGAAAATGAAACCAGTGAGAGGTGGCCAGTTCTGAGAAAAGTCCCTTCCTGCATCGGGGACGGACACCCAGTGTGTCCTGCAGAGGGTATTTATCTATCCACGACAGCCTGGCCGGTTTTACCTACTTGTGAACGTGGCGTCCACACGTGTCGAGCTGAAGAATTTTTGCGGAACACGCCATCGCTTAACAGGGATTCAGTCCGGTGACGGGTGGGTGTGGGTTTTGTAGCATTTTCGACACAAATGAATGAGAAATTCTTTGATGATCGCTCTCTCTCGGAAGTAAAATAATTTTGGGCAAGAGATTCCGTAGAGGATTGAGTACCAAAAATGCCTTGCTTTGTACGAGTTCCATACAAGTAAGTGCCTGGGAAGGAGGGTGGAGAGAAGTGATGGGAGAAGGTGGTGTCCAAGAATTATTCAGGTGACAAAAAGTAGACTGCTTCAGTGGAACCAGGGCCAGGGTGCTGCGGTCTTGCTCCCCAGCCCTGACCACTCTCTGTTCGTCCTCCTGCGCTGCAGGCCTGGGGCTCCAGGAGACCAGGTCGCTTTGTCTGCCTATATTCCAGCCCAGGTCTAGACGACGCCTGTCCCGGTGCTCTCACACCCCTCGGGGAGCTCCGGGGCGGGGGCTATCTGCTGCAAGAGGCTTGGCGGAGTTGGGGAGACTCCCTTGCGGGGGCATGGGTGGGGGGCTCCTAGCCGAGCTAACCAGAGGGTTTACCTGAAATGGTGAGATTCTGCCAGAAGGGGGCGCCCTTGTCTTTTTAATCGTCCAAACTCGCTTTGGCGAACTAAATATCTGAAATCCTAAACCTTTTGTTCATTCTAAAATCCTTGAATAACAAAGGAGCCCTAAAACCCGAATACACCAATTCTGGAGAAAAGGACTTAGAATCCTGGAGTCTAAAGTTCCTTGATTAAAATTTTTATTTTTTTACCATCCCAGTGGTGCTCAGGGCTGGATACTGGCTCTGCCCTAAAGGATCACTTCTGGCCATGCCCAGGGGACCATATGGGACACCAGTATTGAACCCCGGTAGGCTCTGTGCATGACCATAGCCCTCCCCTGTCCACAATCGATCCAGCCCTGAGGCCCCTGCTTGTTTACAGCCTCTACCTACATCCTAGGTCATCTCGGTTAGACCTGTGGGAGTCCTCCCTGTGACCTTTTCAGCTCCTCATATAGGGACCCCACATCATAGCGTCTTTTCTAAAGCAGCAAACTAGGGCTTGGCAGGTGCTGTCCATGAGAACCGAGGGCCACTGGGACTTTGCTGGAAAGAAAATGGGCAAGGCAGAAAGTGGCAGCCTTTAAGTGTGAACTGACACTGTGCCACTGTGCCACGGGGGGTTTGCTGATCCATTTACCAAAAGAATTCTTCCAATCTTCAAACAGAACCCGCCCACCCACTCTCACATACTCTATGGGAAGCAGGTGAGGTTGATGCCTGCTTTGGGGGCCTTTCCCCTCCGCTTCAGCTTCCCCCTCTCTTTCCTTTGGTAAATAGATTTATAGTCTAAGTCCCTCCCCCCTCCCGGGCAGTAAGCTTGGATTGAGCTCCCACCATCCGTGGGCCATAAACACCTGATACCAGGACTGGGCCACGCGGCTGATCCAGGGATTCCTGGACAATTCCAAGCCTGAGCCTGCAGCCTTGCAGACTGAATCCCAGGACCCCGGTTGCCCCCAAGCCCTGCTTGCTGCTACCCTCCACTGAGGAACTGGGGAGCCTGGGCTGGGCAGTCTTCTCCTTCACTGGCTATGTCTGCAGGGACCCCTGAGCACAGGCTGCAGGGAGACCCAGGACTGCTCCGCTGGCTTTTTGATCCTGATGAGTCCCCTGGGGCCTGGAGCCCAGGCACAGGACAAGGGGGTAGGGAGGGAGCTGTAGAGGGGGCGGGCGGAGTGCTGTTCAACTGTTCATGGCTCTGCAAACAGCCCGTCTGTCCCAGATTTCTGCACTGAAATTCTGCACTATGGGTCTTTGTCTATGTGGACAGGAAGATGGAACGGGTGCCAAACTGTCCTTCATCCACCCAGGACTCAGGGAACATGGACTGAACCAGCGCAAAGTGAAAAGAAAAGGACTTCTGCTCTCAACAGGTCTAAGCTGCCCAGAACCGGGTCTTGGGGAATTCTGCTGCTCCAATTCTTTAACCCTCAGGCGCTCGCCCCCGCCCCCCCCCCGCCCCCCGCCCCACAGCATCTGGCAGGCCTGGGACCTCAGGGAAGCAAGGAGAGGATCAAGGAGTAGAGACAGTCATTTTCTGGGGCCTCATTCTGGCTGCACGGGACGTAGGCCTGTAGGCCATGCCAGCAAGTAGGATAGTGCTTCTGGTGTTGTAACTGTTGGTGCCTGAGAGGGGCTGAGTCTATAAGGCCACCAAATATCTATTTCACTGGTTCCCAAATACCCCATGGACCATGACCTGCCTAGGGCCCAAGACCACCAAGAATATCAAGAAAAGACTTGGGAAATTTGGAAGAGAGGGGAGGAAGCAAGACACAGTGACTTATCCAGACATTTTCCTCAGATTCCTTTCCCCTGCAAGGAAGCGGGGCAGGCCCACCGGAGAGGGAAGCCTCCAGCAAGATTTTCACACAAGTACAAAAATCTAGACATTAGAGAAGGGGATTCTGGAAACCATGGGCACAACCTAGAAGGAGGGCAGGAAGGAAGTGGGCTTTGCCCAGTTTAGACAAATGCTAAATGCGCAACATAGTCCCAGGGGTAAAGAGGCCATTTCTCCTCTCTCCAGCCATTCCTGGGCTGGGGGATGGGCTTGGAGAGCAGAGGGGGATCCACAGGAAGCTGCCCTGCCACCGGTCCACTTCCAAGTTTATTCATGATCATCTCAATTTGTATAAGCCGGTTCCTAAGGTGCTCCAGCAAGCTCCAGATCACAATTATGGCTAATGATCAGAGAAATAGCACAGTGATGATTATTGCTGCTGCCAATGGTTATGTGTGGGGCCCATCCTGTGAATGTTCTTATTCCGGCCCCACAGGTGGTTTCTCTGGGACACTCGGGGATACCAGCCCGGCAGTGTCTCCTGTGAGAGCCCCTCTGCTGAGTGAAGGAGGGGACCCTGCCAGGGAGGGCCCTCCCTGGCAGGGTCCCGTCTCCAGAAGAATCCCACTTCCCTCCTCCCTCCCCGGCTCCACTCCAGGCGCTCCCTCATGGAGTGGCACTGGGCTTGACCTTGGAAAGGACCTTCTTCTCCTTGACCCGACGATTCTGAAACCAGATGGTGATCTGGCGCTCCGAGAGGCTGGTGGCCGCTGAGATCTTGCGCCGCTTATCCTTGGTGATAAACTTATTCACCGAATACTCTCGTTCCAGCTCCCGCAACTGCCCCTTGCTGTAGGGAATGCGCTTCTTGCGGCCCCGGCGAAAGGAGTCTGGAGGGTGCTGGGAGGCTGGGTCTGTGGGGGCAGCCAGAGGGAAGGAGAGATGCGGACTCAGATCCCCATCAAGCCCGGGGCCAGGGCCAGGCCCTGCAAGCATTTCCTGCAAGGGTCTCCCCCTCAGCCCAGCTCAGCACCAAGTGCATCTGTGCTCTGGGCTCCTGCTTCCCACAAAGTTTCTACCTAGACCTTGGATCACCTTCCAGACTGGAAAAGACTAGGTTTCTTCAGGCCACCTCATCCTGACACCCATGAGTCTGACACCACACACACACACACACACACACACACACACACACACACACACACACACACACACAGAACCAATCAATCTTTTTTTTTTCTTTGCTTTTTGGGTCACACCCAGCGATGCTCAGGGGTTACTCCTGGCTCTGCACTCAGGAATTACCCCTGGCCGTGCTCAGGGGACCATATGGGATGCTGGGAATCGAACCCGGGTCGGCCGTGTGCAAGGCAAATGCCCTACCCGCTGTGCTATCACTCCAGCCCCAGAACCAATCAATCTTGACCCACAAACTACATCTGTTCGCCCTCACCTGCATTTTCTACTTGAGGATACTTGGAGATTGTGCAGGCAAGTTCTGCCTAACTTTCTCTCTCTCTCTCTCTCTCTCTCTCTCTCTCTCTCTCTCTCTCTCTCTCTCTCATACACACACACATACACACACACACACACTAGAGCTGCAGGAAACTTAAAATTTCCTTTTCCTTTGGCTATAGAAAAGTGCACTGAAACTAAAGAGTTGGCTTCTCTACTTCAGGGACATTGAATCCCTCTGTTCTCATCCCCACACTCCCTGGATTGAGAATTGCTTTTTGGGGTTTTTTTTTTTCTTTGTAGGACTCGGTTTGAATAACTAAACTGGAAGGCTGAGGGTACAGTTTGCTTTGCATGTGTGAGGCCTTAGGTTAGTTCTCCATTTTCATACCCCACCCCCCATAAGGAACTTCACTGGAATCCTGCTGGGTAGCCCTTCGGGGAATCCTGCTACTGAGCCCTCTCTGATGGCCAAAGGCTCCTACGTCCTTTCTGGGGAGGAACAGGAGCCCAGGGACTGGCCCAGCAACCGAGAATACCCAGCTCCAACCCTCCCCAAAACCCTCTGCACCGCCAGTGGCCTCTTCACCAACCCAAGCCACCAAGAAGCGCCAAGCTCCTTCCCCCCAACCTCCCCAAGTCTTTTCTTGTGCCCTGTAATACCAACAGGAGCTTCTCCTCACTCTCCCAGCTAAGGAGACCCAGAGGAGTGGGACAGGTTACCTGCAAATGCCGCTTTCCAGAAGGGGCCTGGAGGAGTCTGTTCTCCCTGGCAGCACATCTGGCCATTCCAGCCTCCGGGAAGGGCCCAGGGCTGGTAACTGTCCACGGGCAGCAGGGAGTCGTGGCGGGGCTCCCCTGGGGTGCCGAGGGTCTGCACCACCGACACATCCAGGTAACTGGCCATAGGCTGGTAGGGCCCCGGGTACCCGGGGTAGAAGGCAAACTCGGTGGGGCGGCTGGGGTACTCCTCTCCCGCCACCGGCGCCTCCGTGGGGTAGGTGGCCAAGGTGGGAGCCGGCGCGCAGGGTTTCAGCGAGCTGCGGGACACCCGGCAGGAGTAGTACCCGCCTCCAAAGTAGCTGTAAGGCACCGGAGCTGGCGACGCCCCCTGGGGAGGTCCGGGGGGACAGGGGGGACACTGCTTTGGCGGTTCCGCAGAGCCTGGCAGGTCCAGGGGGGCATAGTTGACAGCGGGCATCAGCGATGGCGCTGCCGGGGGGCTGCCTAGGGGCGTATGGGCGACCAGATTGCGACCCGCAGCCGCTCCCAGCAAACCGTCTACATCCTTGGCCCCGTCCAGGGCAGCATAAGGGCCCGGCTCCATGGAGCTGAGGATCGGTTCATGGGGTGCTGGGGGGCGGGGGTCCAAGGGGCACCCAGCTCGCGCTGCCCACCTAGGCCCTGGGAATCCGTTTTAAATCGCTCCCAGCTCGAAAGGCACCTGCATTCGCTCAGCCTGGCCGTCCTGACGCAGGAGACGCAGGCGCCTGGGCTCGCGCGCCCATTGGCTGCGGTCGGGACAGAAGCTAATAAAATCCTCCTGGCAGAAATTGCGAAAAGGCTTAACCCCCGCGGCGCTCTCTTTCCTCTCTCTCTCTCTCTCTCTCTCTCTCTCTCTCTCTCTCTCTCTCTCTCTCTCTCTCTCTCTCTTTCCTCTCTCTCTCTCTTTCTCCCTCTCTCTCTCTCTCCCTCCCTCCATCTCTCTCTCTCTCTCTCTCTCTCTCTCTTTCTCTCACCCTCTCTCTCTCTCCTCTCCCCCCCCAACTCTGCAGATAAAAAAAGGAGGTATCTTTTCTCTGCTTCCTAGTTTGGACCCTAGTCTTGGGAGGGGCGGGGTGCCAGGCGGACGTGGGGCGGAGAGTGGACAGGGAGCCAGGCCCCACCTCCGTCCCCTCCTCTCCTTCCCTGGCTCTGTCTCCTGCGCTTTGGCAGGTTTAACGAGAGAATAAAAAGCTCTCCCCATAAAGTGTCCATCTCCTGGGGGGCGGGGGGAAGGGGAGCCGGGGCTGGGCGGGGAGGCCTCTCTGGGCCTGAAGGGGGAACCCTGACTGCCTAAACCCAGAGAGGCTGAGGAATGGGCTGCAATGAGTGTTTCCGAGAGCCCCTGGCTGTGTGCTTCGGATCCTGACACCCCAGTTTACCCCGGGTGCCTCACCCCTCATACACACACCTCCTCCCAGGCATGGGCGGATGCACACTCAGGAGCTGCTTAGGGGCCCAGGGAAGTGCAGGGGGAGCCCAGTCCCCAGGAAAAAGGGAGGCCCAGGGGAGGGAGGGGTGAGGGACAGGGAGGGGCCCCCAGCTTCTAGGGGAGCCTGAAATCTGGAGCTATCACTCAGGTGGGGGAGTGGAGAGTGGGGGACAGAGCCTCTAGATGTGGCCAGTGGATTTCCGCTTTGAGGTGGGGAAAGACGGAAGACAGACTCACGTGACTCATCTGCCAGAGAGCGATGTTGTCCAGATGAGACCAGGATGCAGCACAGAACTGGAGGTTGAAGGGGAGGGTGGGATGCAGAAATCCATCTCCCAGGCCTGGCTAAATGCCCATGAATTCCAGGTGGGGTTTCTGGGCCCCCAAGAAAGGAGAAACATCTAGCCTCTCTGTCCAAGAGGCATGGGAGACACACCCAAGCCCTGGCCCCAAACTGAGTGTCAGGAAAGAATTGGACCCCTCTCGGCTTCCTTCAGGCTTTAAATGTCCTCACTAGGAAAGGCTGGAGGGGTTGCCAGAGGCCCTCTATGGGATCTAACCCTTCACTGGTCTCTTTCGAAAATCTGTCTTTAATGATTTTCTGTGGCACACATTGCTAGCCCAAATCAAATCCTGCTGCTCTCACTTTCCGGGAAGCCCCAGGTCTGCTGGAGGAGACAGTGCTTCTTCCTCGTTCTGCACCAGTCTGAAGGCAAATTGTGCTTCAGTCTGAACACCTGAACAATCTGAACTTGAGCCGTTCTTACTGGGGAAGGACCTGTGCAAGTCGAAGCTGCCTGTCTTGACAGTGGAGATTCTGGATCACCCTCAGCAAGCATAGCTAATGACCAGACACCCCCCAGAGAAATCCTCTCTCCATCCATCACACTGCATTTGAAAAGATCAGGAGAGAAGAGAGCTCTTTGTTTTGGCTGGGCTTTTTTGTTTTGTTTTCCTTGGGTGGGTTTGGTTTTTGGTATTTGAGTCATTTGGCAGTGGTGCTCAGGGGTTCCTCCTGGCTCTGCACTCAGGAATCACTCCTGGCGGTGCTCAGGGGACCCTATGAGATGCTGGAGATGGAACCCAGAACAGCAGCCTCAATGATAGCTCTTTGAAGCTTTTCAGTTTCTTTCTTTTGGGGGACCAGATGGGGAAACAGGCTTGAGGCACACTCAGCAGTGCCCAGTTATTCTTGGATCTGCATAAGGGATCACTCTTGGTAGTGCTTCTGGATCCATATGTGGTGCTGGGGATCAAACCAGGTATTACCTTTATACAGGCTAGTGCCTATCCCTATACTAACTCTAGCCAACTCTATCCCTGTGGATTTTTATATCCTCTTCCATGTCTTTGAAAGGCTGAAATATTAGAAGTTCTACTTCAAGGTTTTTGAAAGATGATAGCACAAATATGAATAGATACTTAAATTTTAAAAGTATTGCTGCCATAACAATTCCATTCCTGGGCATAGTACCCAACAGAAGCAGGTATTTACATTCATGGGAAGAGATGTATTGGGGCAGGAGCTATAGAACAGCAGGTAGGGTGTTTTCCTTGCAGAGGCTGACTTGGGTTCGATTCCCAGCATCCCAGATGGTCCCCTGAGCACCACCATGAGTAATTCCTGAGTGCAGTGCCAGGAGCAACCCCTGAGCATTGCTAGGTGTTACCTTAGAAGAAAGAAAGAAAGAAAGAAAGAAAGAAAGAAAGAAAGAAAGAAAGAAAGAAAGAAAGAAAGAAAGAAAGAAAGAAAGAAAGAAAGAAAGAAAGAAAGAAAGAAAGGAGGAAATACATATATTGAGCTAGAGCTAGAGAGACAGTGCAGCAAGAAGGGCACTTGCCTTGCAGGCGGCCAACCTGAATTCAATCCCCAGCACCCCATATGATTCCCCCAAGGGTGATAGGAATGATCCCTAAGCACAGAGCCAGGAAGAAGCCTTGAGCACTGGTGGGTGTGGCTCAAAAACAGGACGTGTATTAATGTATTAAGCAGTGTATTTATTATAGATAAATCATAACTGCAATACCAAAAATAGAAAGAACTCAAATGCCAATCAATAGCAGACTGGGTAAATAAGTTATGCTGTCATTAAGCAATAGAGTATTACATACACAGCAATTTTTAGAACTGACAACCACGTTATATGGGTAAATCACACAGAAATGTGAGAAAGAAACCAGATGCAGAGCAACTACTGTATGATTCTGCTTCTCTGCAGCCTGAGGATGAATAAAATTAATCTCTGATGGTAGATATCTAGAGATGAGCCTGGGGTGTGGGATTCCTGACTGGGAGGTGACATCAGGAAACCATGTCCTTAGTCTCAGTCTGAGAGCTAATTACACATTACACGGTTGTGTTCATTTTCCAGTGATATTCAAGAAGAACACTGCATGTGCCTACCCGTTCCTATACATAAGTTACCTCTGAATTTGTAGAAGAGAAGGTAAATACAAATTTCAAAGATGCATGACCAGGACCTGGCGAGAGAGTACAGGGGTTAAGACGCTTATCTTATATGTGGCCAGCCCCAGTTTGATTCTTGACCCTGTACATGGTCTCCAAACATCACCTAGAGTGACCCTTGAGCACAGAGCCAAGAGTAGTCCTGGCCACTCGTCACCCCAAAAAAACTATTTAAAAGATGCCAATGTTAATGACAAGATTGCCCTGCACTGTTTTTTCAAACATTTATTTATTTGTCCTCAGCTCCCCCTCCTCCCTCCGTTCATCAACCTGCAATGTGCTTTTTTGATATGTAGATATCAGAGTTCTTATCTATTTTATTCATGTCTTATTCATGACTAACAGCTTAAGAGCATGGAGAGGCATCCAGGTGGAATGCAGAGATGACCAATTCTACTCTTGCCCTGGAAAAGTTCCCAGCAACGCTCTAGACTACTAGAAAAAAGTTCATTTCATGATTAATAGGGAGGGCTTTTGTTCTTGTGTTACTTTACAATTTATTCAACGTGTAGTAGGTGGTGGGATCCTGAACTGAGGAATTTTTTTTTCCTGAGGAATCTTTTGAGAGATCATATGTAGAACAAGTGAGTGTGTGCTCTGGCTGCTCATGTGCTTGCACATGTTTATGTACTTGCATCAACCCATGACCACAACTGATGTCTTAGAAGGTACAACGAAGTTTTCTCTCTGGGAAAGTGGCTGATCACTACTCCCTCCGTGAACTGCTGTGGAGAATAAATGACATTTTTCACACTAAAGCAAATAACTGTGACGTGTTTGTATCTCCACATGAATAGCTATTTCTAAGGAACCACAAGCTACCCGAAAAAAAGAGGATTGTCCTGAAGAGCACCCCTTATTTCTGACATCATTGAGTAAGTCTGATATTTACACATAGAAAAACTGAGGCTCAAAGCTTCCCAATCCTCTCTGGGACTCCACCTGATCTCAGGGCTGAAACCTGGTAATTCCCAGCCTGACTAAATGGAGCCCAACCTTCTCCCAGTCTTTTGTGTTCATCTGGGAGCCTCCTAACAGACCCCCCCCCATCCCCAAGAGCCCCTGCCTTGCCGGCGCCCTCAGCCCCCCTTACAGACCCAGTCCAACTCCACTGAAAGCCTCAAGGGCTCCTTTACATACCAGCCAGACACCTCCAGGAAGGTCAAGGCCAAGTTGAAAGTTAAGAGTCTGTTTACCTCCCGGAGCCCATTCAGTGAGGCCCCATAGACCGCCTATGACCTTTATAGCCCAGTCTTTGAGCACAGACGCCACGCCCCTGGGGGTTCCGGCCAAGGGGACTTGGCACCTCCGTGTCAGCTCCCTCCCTCACCGGGGCCCCAAATCCCCAGCTAGGGGGAGGAGGGAGAGGTGCCCATCTCCTGGGGGGGAGGAGCATTTGTTAAATTACGGTTTTGTTGCTGCTATTGGATTTTTTTTTTTTTTAAAGCAAAGTGAGCAGTTGTGCTTTGGTTCTGCCAGCTGGAGCTTGTGTTTGAGACCAAGGTCTAGGGTCAGTGGTGATGAATAAATGAGAATTTATTTGCAGCAGCGACACTTCCTTCTTGAAAAAGATGGCGGTTCTGCAGCTCCCCGCCTCGCACCTTCTCTAGGTTTTATTAAATGGCCTAACTGGGATGTGCCCTTTTTTCTCTTTCTTTATCCAATCTTTCTTTCTATCTCTATTTTCTTTCATTCACCTCGACTTTCTTGCTAGCTTTCTTTTTCTTTTTAATACTTGTAATTTTCTTCCCACAGATTTCCCACAATCTCTCTTTCTTTTTCTATATTCCATCTTGCTTGTTTAGTTTCAGTCTTTATTATTTTCTGTGCCAGTCTCCCTAACTCACACACACACACATACATACCGTTTACCTTTATTTTTCCTTTGGTTGCTTTCTATCTTTTCTTTTCACTATTGCTCTGTTTATGTGCATTTTTAGCCTGTCATCTTTTCCTTTCATTTTCTCTTTTCATCCTCCTTTTCAATCTGCCCCTCTTGGTTATTTCTTTACTGTTTCTCTCCGTCGTTCCTCTTTCCTCGGTACTTTTCCCCCAGCACACACACTTTCCCCCTTTCCCGTCCTCTTTATTTTCCCTTGTTCTTTTCCAGAGTCAGGCAGCAGTGCCCACAAGCACAGAGCCCTCCCTTGGCAGGAGGCAGCCTGGTGGGGTAGTGGAACAGCTTCTACGCCAGCCGCCAAGGCAGCCAGCCGGGGCCCTTCTCCGGGCCGAGCCCAATGGTGGCGGAGGAAAATATTTTGGATAAAATGCTCCTGCGGTCCAGGATTTCAAGATCAGCAGAGAAGAGGCATAGCTGGTGCTGTCGTCGCTGTCCTGTCCCTGAGTTTAGTGCCCTCGAGGGGCAAACCCAGTGCTTGGAACTGGAGGTTAAGGGAACCGGCTATGAAATCTGAGGGTGCCTGGGCTCCATGTCCAACCGGTAGTTTTGGGAAGCAACCAAGAGCCAGGCTGCTAAGGGCAAAAGCACTTTCCAATCATGTAGCCCACCTTGAAATAGAAGCAACCAGAGAGCTATGAGTGGAGTCAGAGAGGGACAGAGAAGGGGAGGAAGCGGGCCAAAATCTCTCGAGGGTCCCTGAACAGAAGCCAAGATCCCCCTTCCTCAGAAGGACACCACACACACACACACACACACACACACACACACACTGGCCACGTAGGCAGAGCTGGAAAACCATCTGGTGCCTCAACGGTCTTCAGTCCCAGGGCTTTGAGGGGAGGCCAATCTCCTCAGCTCCACCTTCCCCAGCACAGCCCAGGTCGGTCCCACGTCCAGCCCTGGGAGCCCTGGGCCACTCCCCTTCAGAGCAGAGAGTCTTAGGAAGGGGTTTATGGGTGCTGGGTGTGTTGGATAAAGCATTCCCTTCCCCCCTTCCCGCGCCTGGTCTCCTGCTGCTCTGCTGGAGGAAGGGCTGCATCAGACACTCTTTAAGACCCAGTTTCCTTCGGGTAGAGTGGCAGGCAGGCAGGCAGCCCAAGGTCTGGGGAATTGGTGTGAAACAAAACACAAAACCTGGGAGGGAGCATGGAAGGTGCCAGAAAGAGGCCAGTGGGCTCATGACTGAGGGTTACTCCCACCCCACCCACCCACAAGGCCAGCTGCCCACTTGGGAGAGCCCCTCTGTCCTCATTCTATGCTTCCCAAAGGAGTCTCTATTTCTACCAAGACAGACAGACAAAAGGAGCAGGGCAGAAAGAAGGTTCCTCAAGTAAGGACTGGCAACCATCTCTGAGATTTGCAGCAGCTTCCAAACTCCTGGGAGGGAGAATTGGGGGTCCTCTGTTTAAGACCCCATGGGTCCTGACCCATGGAGAATGGAGAAGATAGTCTAAAACCTACTTGCAAGAAAGTCATTTTAGGCACAACTTGCCCATTTCTGCTTTCCGTGGTTGTTTTGGTTTTGCTTTTACTTGTCTGTTTTGCATCTGGGAGCCCGGGGCGGGCTCTTGGTGATCATTATCAGGATACGTGCAGGCTGCTTTCCGGGTTTCTGAAAATAAAGCTGAGTTTTCCCTCCAAAATTCACGAGATGTGACAAGCCAAGGGCCTGACCCCTCAAGTCCTAAACCACCTATTTGCCTTGCTCAGAGCGGGAGGCTTGAGGCTTGGGGGTGTGGGGGAGAATGCCCTTTGAGAGGTTTGATTTCTTGCTCTGATTCCCCATTGTCTTTGCTAAAAAAACTGAAGTCCTCCCAGCGAACCAGAGTTTAACATCTTATGGTCCAGCCCCCCTTCACAGCTTCTGACCCCCATAACTGAAGCAGTCCTCAGAGAGAGGTTTTTGTTCCAAGAAACAAAAACAACAAAATTGGAAGATCTCTTTCTCTCTCTCTCTCTGTCTCTCTCTGTCTCTTCCTCTCTGTGTCTCTGTGTCTCTCTCTGTCTCTCTCTTTCTCTCTCTGTCTCTCTCTCTTTCTCTCTCTGTCTCTCTCTCTTTCTCTCTCTCTCTCTCTCTCTCTCTCTCTCTCTCTCTCACACACACACACACACACACACACACACATACACAATCTTTGGAGGCTGATCCCCTCTAAACTAAACTGCGTCCAGAACATGCCTGTGGCTGTTCTTGTGGAACCTTCCTTAAGGAGAGATGTGGGCTTGGAGCAGGCTCTAGGCTCAGAGTCTGTTCTGGCGCTGGATGCCTTGGGCTTAAATGTACACACTTTCCCTTAAAAGCCTCGTAGTGGTTTCCTAAGAGTTCTGAGAGCACAAACCAAATGCCTTTCATTTTAAGTTGGAAAATTACCAAACATAAAAACTACTTATATTTGGATTGAGTTATCTCTGACTAATTGCATTATGTTAGTTTAAGGCATATAATGTGTTGATTTGATGCATCTACATATTATAATATAACTGCTACTCTAGAGTTGCCTAATCCCTCTATTATATCACATAGTTATCTCTTATTGGGAGAGCATTTAAGGTACAATGTCTTAGCAACTTGGACTAATAACAGTATTCGTCCCTACCATCACTAAACTGTACATTAGATCTACCAAAACGTATTACTCTTCCAGAAGTCAGTTCGTGTCCTTTGACCAATGTTAGTATTTGAAATTGGCCTGAAAACTAGCCATATGTATGTTCATCATGTTCCAAACACTATTTAGAAATACTGCTTTACAAAACAAACAAAAAAACCCATTCTTTTTTGTTGTTGTTGTTTTTTGGGTCACACCCAGCAATGCACAGGGGTTACTCCTGGCTTTGCACTCAGGAATTACTCCTGGCTGTGCTCAGGGGACCCTATGGGATGCTGGGACTCAAACCCGGGTTGGCCGCGTGCAAGGCAAATGCCCTACCCGCTGTGCTATCGCTCCAGCCCCAAAAAACACCCATTCTTAAATTGGTGACATAGGGAAGAAAAATTATTTTCCCTCTATCCTTTTAGGTTCTTGCCTGAGACACCTCCTGTAATAAAAGACATAGGAGAGATGAAAACCATAAGTTTAAAGACGTGCATTCTTCCTATATATGTAGAAGCAGCCCAGGAAAACGAATCACTCCCTCAAGTCATTACCTTAAGTATAATTTCTTGTTAAAGGAAAAAGAAGCATTGAGTCAGTGGGAAGCTGTTTTGGGAGATTAACAGGAAAAACAGTAAACGGATATATTTGCTAAGGTGTATACACATATAATATTTGGCCTCCGTAGGTGCTACCATTTTGTCCTGGAGTGGAGGGGACTATTGCTGCTATTGGCCCCAAATCTGAAATCTTCCTCCAGAGACAAGGAATTTTAGCTCTCCCCTCATCTTGCTTAATATCCAGAGTAGGACTTGGTGACCTTGGAGACCAAGTCCCAAGTCCTGTGTAAAACTGCATAAAACCTCACAAGAGGAGTTAAGGATCTAGAAACTTGCTCTTACGAAATCATATAGTAAAGCTGTCTTTAATGGGGATTTTCCCTCTCTCCCCACACTTCAAGAATGGGAGGCCCCAAAATTCTTTCATTACCCAGACTAGTCATTGGTATTGGGATCTGGTAAGGTCCTTGGAGGTCATTCTGTGGGAGCCAGTTACCCACTGCAGCAATTGAGCAGTGAGAGCTGGGCAGGGAGGTGATGTTAGAACTGTCTGTAATGGCCCCTGTATGTGACCCGCCCCAATAGTAAAACCTCCTGGGATGTGAGTATGTCAGTGACCCAAGTTCAAGGTGTTTTTCCAGCATCAGCTCCTAAGAGGTTGAGACTGGTCTACTAGGCAAGCACGGGTAAGGGTAGGAGAGATAGTACAGAGGGCCAAGGCTTTTGCCTTGCACACAGTTGACCCAGATTAGATCCCCAGCACTCCGTATGATCCTTTGAGCCAAGCCAAGAGGGAATCTCTGAGTGCAGGGTTAAGTCCTGAGCACCACTGGGTGCAGCTCAAAATCCAAAACAAAACAAGTCCTGAGGTCAACCTAGCAACTTTTCTTGGAGCAGGGTTCACCTGAGACCCTAATGGAGGGCCAGAGCGATAGTTCAGCAGGTCAGTCAGGCACTTGCCCTGCACATAACTGACCTGGATTTGATCCCTGCTACCACCTAGGGTCCTCTGAGCACTACCAGGAATGAACCCTAAACACAGAGTTAGGAGTAAACCCTCAACACCTTTGGTGTGGTCCAAAAAACCAAACACACACAAACACACCCCCCCCCAAAAAAGGCAAATCCAAAACCTAAAAACAAATAGGAGTGAGGAGTCCCAGGGAGAGCAGACCCCATCTCTCGACCGCTTCTAACCCTCAATAAACCCAAGATTCTAGCACTGCTCCTCAGATCTGCTGCCTGTCTGTGTGTGTATGGGAGGTGATGCAGGCAGGGATTGGGTGGTCTTTGTCCATGGATGGGAATCCTCCACACCAGCCTCCCTCAGATCTGTCCACTCCCTGCACACTCCACCTGCATGGTATTTGGGGGGTGGGACTCTTGGTTCTGTGCTCAGGGATCACTCCTGGCAGTGCTCAGGGATCACTTCCAGCTCTGCACTCAGGGATCACTCCTAATTGTGCTTGGGAAACCATATGTGGTGCCAATAGTCAAATCAGGGTCAGTTGTGCGCAAGGCAAGAGTCTTGACCCCTGTACTATCTCTCTTGCACACCTGCATGTTTTTATATAGCTATTTGTGCCTCAAGAACCATTGCCATTGTCCCAGGAGTGCATGCTGGGGGCAGGGGGCACTTGAACCCTTTTACCTGCCTTCTTCTCACAGCAGCATGTGGCCTGAAATCAGAGGGGCCAGGCCCCCATCCAGGTAGGCGGATTCAGAGGGACCAAGAGGACCCCTTTAACTTTGCATCAAGAAGAGGAGCGGCAGGAGCGATAGCGATAGACAGTGGATAGACAGTGGGTAGGGAGTTCACTTTACTTGCAGGCTGACCCCAGTTAGATCCCCAGTGTCAGGCTGACCCCAGTTAGATCCCCAGTGTCACATATTGTCCCCAGAGCACAGACAAGAGCATTGTCATCAGGTGGTGTAGCTCAAAATAAAAGATAAAAGGAGAAAGAAAAGGAGCGCAGAAGGATCCCAAACACCAGCCCCACTCCCTACCCCGCTCCTTTTGTTCCAGGAGATTAGTTTCCTTTCCTTCCGCTGTGTAAGCACCTGGTCAGCCTTTCCCTAGGGCAGAGGGGGGCGACTCCACTGCTGGCTCAGGAGAGTCTCTAACCTAGAGACGTTGGAATCCCGGGTCCCTCTTCCCAGCTCTCCACAGAACCCTCTCTGGGCCGCTAAGCACCTCACTCATTCCAGGTCTTTTATCGTGAAGGGGAGGAGATGTCTCAGGATGCAAGTTCCTTCTGGATCCAAACTCGCTTAGCGTGTCCTAGGTAGGCTTGCGCTTCTGTACAACCCGAGTTTGCCCGTGGTCCCTCCGCTCCCCCCACTCCCAGGCCTGGCGCTCCACTCCGCAGACTCCTCCATCCCAATGTAGTAGCCCCTCGGGCTCTTACTAGACCACCCATCTTCTCCGAGGCACTGTGCTGGGGTGAGGGGAGCATCCCAGAGTACTTCCACCAGCCTCGCCACAGAAGTGTACAGTTCCCGTGCGCTTCCACGAAGGGTCACGGACTCACCTGAGGATGAAGTGTGAAGACTGGACCCCCAACATGGGCTCTTGATAGCTCCAAATCCAGCTCTGAGCACCTCATTTTCTCTTCCTACTCAGACACCATGTTGTCAGATTCGTTTTTGTTTGTTTGTTTTTAAGCACACGGGACTGTATCTCTTTTTTTACAATAGTGCTAAAGGGTAGGAAGGAGGCTCAAAGGGTTGGAGCTCTGCCTTTGGAGGTTCCAGGTTCCATTCCCTGCTGCATAGCATCCCCTGAGCACACCATCCCCCCAGGATCAGCCCCCAAGCACCGCCCACGTGGCTCAAAATCACCACACACACAAAATGAGTAAAAATAAAGACCTAATATAGTTGTGCAATAAAAGAACTTGAGAAAAATGAAACCTGGGCTCCCAAATGAAGGAACACCTTGTGCACTATTTTTTGACCACTAACCCTTATGACTTTACTTACTTATTTATTTATTTTTGCCCACCCCCTGCGGGTGCTCGAACCAGGGTTCTCTGTGTGCAAGGCAAACACTCCAACAACTGTACTATGGCTCCAACCCTTTACCTCTGGAAGTGCAGAGGTGCAGACCAAGCTCAGCTCCCTCCCCTGCTCCAAGGTTCTTCATCCAGAGCGGAGATCACAGGAGCAACTGAGAGAGGTGGGTGTGGGCACTGTCACCCATAGGTGATGGTCAGGGTCTCTACTCTCAGCCTCCCACAGTCCAGTTGTAGGGATCAGAGGCACCTCAGCAATGAATATCATGGCAGGGGCGGGGGTTGGGGTAAGTGGCTGTTTCATGCCTTGCATGGGTGAGGCATGTGACCTACTGCTGAGTAGAAGAAGGGCCTGGGCTTCTGATCTTGGGTGGCCCTCCAAAGCATGGTCCTTGAAATCAAGATGAACTCTGTGTGTGTGTGTGTGTGTGTGTGTGTGTGTGTGTGTGTGTTTCTGAGTTGCACATTACAACTTTATTGATCTTCTTTTCTTTTTTCTGGGGGAACACTTGGGGGATTGGCCCACATCTAGTAGTGCCTGAGGGCTACTCCTTTCTCTGTGCTCAAGATTATTTGCTCTCAGTGGTGCTTGGGTGCTTGGGGATGCTCAGGAATCGTGTGCTGGGGATGAAACTGGAGTCAGTCACATGGCAAGGCAAGCATCTAAACTCCTTGTACTGTCTCTCTGGCCCTTCAGTTGTTTCTAACAACAAATCATATCATCATCATCATCATCATCCTCATCCCGTTGATCGTCAAATTTCTCAAGTGGTCTCAGTAACGTCTCCATTCATTCTAGCCCAGAGATTTTAGAAGCCTCTCTACTACTCATCCTTCCCAATTATGCTGCATTGGAGACTCTTTCAGGGTCAGGGGAATGAGCCCTGGCTTGTTACTGGTTTTGGCATATTAATACACCATGGGGACCTTGCGAGGCTCTCTCATGTGGGCAGGAAACTCCCGGTAGTTTGCCAGGTTCTCCCAGAGGAGAAGTAGGCTATAAGACAATCACATGTATACAGAAAATAATAACCCTTTGTACTCATCATTCAACCCATATTATTTAAGTTTTCCCTACCTACCCTCTGGAGTGTTTTAAAACAAATCATAGATATCACCATCAATACCCCCAACTCCACCAAAAAAGGAAAACTCGGTTTAAATCTTTGGCAAATAAAGTTTTCATTTTCCTTTTACATTTTCTTTGATATACATATATATATGACCTCTGTGTGATTGCTTTTATTGCATGATTATCACATACAAGGGAATTAACAATCCCTTAATACATATTTGCTTCAGTGTTTTCAATTGTTTCAAATTTGTTTTTTTACAGGGGCTAAAGAGATAGTACAGTTGGTAAGGTGCTTGCCTGCATGCAGCCAACATGGGTTTGATTCCTAGCACCCTATATGGTCCCCTAAATCCTTCCAGTAGTAATATCTGAGAGCAGATCCAGGAGTAAGCCCTGAAGATGGCCAGGTCCAAAACCAAAAATAAGTAAAAACATAAAGAAGTCTTTTTGCAATTAGTTTATTCAAATCATGATAAACAAAGTTTACAGATTGCATTTGCTCACTATTTCCCAACTCTTCTTTCCTTTTGGTTCTGTTCTTTGGTTTTGGGCCATACCTGTAGGTGTTCAGACCTTACTCCTGTCTCTGTGCTCAGGGATCACTCCTGGTGATGCTCTGGGGACCATATGCAGTACCAGGGATGAAACTGGTATTGCATGTGCAAGGCTAGTGCCTTAACTCCTGTTTTCTCTCTCCACCCCCTAACTTTCCTGTAATAGCTACCTCTTCTCTATTTTTTCCATGCCATTTTTTTGGGGGTCACACCTGGTGATGCACAGGGGATACTCCTGGCTCTGTACTCAAGAATTTCTCCTGGCAGTGCTCGGGGGACCATATGGGATGCTGAGGATCGAACCTGGGTCGGCCTCATGCAAGGCAAACACCCTACCCGCTGTGCTATCGCTCCAGCCCCATTCATTCCATTTATTATTTGTTTTAAAACCTAAGCCAATCCATCTTTGAAAATGATTATTATTAGGTTCAGAGAGGCAGTACAGGGGTTAAGGTGCTTACCTTTTGGGTGTGGCAGACCCCAGTGAGATCCCCTGCACTGTGTATGGTCCCCAAAAATACTACCAGGGGTCATTCCTGAGCACAGAGCCAGGAGCAGCACCTGAGTACCACTGGGTGTGGTCTAACTCCTCCTAAACAGATCCATATGTATTATCATACATACAACTGCTCTCTGCTGACCCAAACCACTTTTTTCTACAGTTCTGCCTCACTGTTGACTGCAGCCAGTCAGTTACTGTGCGCATGAGCCCAGCAATTTCCAAGGACCTGGGCCCCCAAGCCCTCTTTGCTTTCCTTGGTGCTCTTTGAATGGGGGCCTCCCTCTGGCTCCCACTTCCAGGGCCCAGATTGGGATCCTCCGATGGTGCTTTGGCTTCTCACTTTCTCACTGCTCAGAACTAGAGGCCAGATTGCTGCGCCTGGGGCAGAGCTGTTCAAGTCCTGCCTTGGGATGCCCTGAAAAGAACCGGTTAGGAGTGAAATGCATTTCCAGTGTGGTGTAGCCAGTCACAGTTCTGCCATCTGTGACTTCTTCCTGCTCCTGAGGGGAGCTGGAACTTCTGTCCCCACGCTGACACATTTTCCCAGATGTGTGTCACTGAGATGACCTTCAGTCTTCTCACTTATGAGAACTCCTCCAGAGCTCATCAGAGGACTATCCCCCCTCCCAGGGGAATGCTAGGGACAAACAGGCTGGGGGAGGCTGACTGTGGCCCAGGGCTTAGCAAATGGTGCTTTACTTTTGTTTGTTTCTTTGTTTCTGGGCACTCAGGCAATGCTTGGGGACCCATATGGGATGCTGGGGATCAAACCTGAGTGGGCCGTGTGCAAGCCAATGTCCTACCCGTTGGACTATTTCTCC
This sequence comes from Sorex araneus, assembly GCF_027595985.1. Taxonomy (NCBI): domain Eukaryota; kingdom Metazoa; phylum Chordata; class Mammalia; order Eulipotyphla; family Soricidae; genus Sorex; species Sorex araneus. The sequence goes on along the minus strand of NC_073304.1, from coordinate 214,844,937 downwards.
AGCTCCTGGTGGTTTCCTTCTTAGGAGGTGGTGGACCAAGAGAAGCTGAGGACTTTGCTGAGAGAGGAACCTGCCTCCAACCTTAGACTGGTCTTCTGTCTGGGAGAAGCCCCCTCCCCTCCCCAGGATATCGCCTTTCCCAAACCAGAGAGAGACACAGGAGCCTGAGAGATAGGATAGCAGGGAAGGTTCTTGCCTTGCACACAGCCAATCCCAAGTTCCATCCCCAGCACCTCATATAGTCTCCTGAGCCCCACCAGCAGTGATTTCTGAGCCAAGAGTAAGCCCCAGCACCACCAGGTGCACGGCAACCCCTCCCCCTCCAAAATAAAAGGTGTGTGAGAGAGGAGAGAGAGATAAAGAGCAGGAGAGAGAGACAGAGACAGAGACGAGAGGCAGAGACAGAGTTGCTTGACCTGAGCTGTTACCTTCAGCAGAAAAAGCAGCAGATGATGGCCCCCTCCTCTTTTCTTCCCTAGAAACCAGAGGGCAGAATTTGTTCTCAGCTATGAGTCTCAGGACCCCCATCCCCAACACCTTTCCTCTTTCCAGAGTTTTTGTTGCGTGACCCAGTTCCAAAGCCCCGTCTCTCAAAAAGGAACTTTCGAAAATAGACCAGGGAACCTGATTATAGTGGCTGCAGGGATCCCATCCACAAGGCTCTTTGTCTCTATCCCTCCAAGCCATTTACACCCCACCCCCCAAATTGCTTTCTGGAAGCGACTGCAGAGGTAACCCTTCGGAGCCAGTGTGGAAAGCAGGGAGGACATCACAGAAGATCTTCCAAGGTTCCCATTTCCCAGCTACACCTCACTCATATAAAGCCATTGAATGTAATAAATTGTCCCCTGCAGGACATGGTTTTAATTAATTATTGGGTCATTCAAGGTGACTCATGTGTGAAATACAATTTGCTCTCATAAACGGAATCCCACATAATCCTTTCTAAGTAATAGGGAGCCTCTCTAGAGACACAAATCTTGTATTCCTTTTTGGAAAGCCTGACCTTAAATTAAGGGAGTGCTCTCAGTTGGCTGGGGGGAGGGGGCACTGGTCTTGCTTTCTCAAGTGCTGGTTTCATAAGGTTTCTTGCTTAGAAAATCAGGTGTCTTATATATACATGCTGATATTGAAATATTTTAGTCACTTGCAATATCTACAGGGACCTGAGAAAGCTAATTATTGTAGAATAAAAAATTATGCTGGGAGACAGAGAAATAGCACAGCAGGTAGGGTACTTGCCTCCATGCAGCAGCCTGGGTTCCATCCCCAGCACCCCCTCCCTCCCTCCCGGCTCCACCAGGAGTGATCACTAATGGAAGATTAGAGCTGGAAGTAAGCCCTGAGCATCACTGGGTGTAGCCCCCTAAATAGCATATATATTGAATATTGATTAGGTTGACCTGGTAAGTCTAGTCTTCCACTACTGAAGCCTCTGAAATTTGATTTTTATCTTTAAGATGCAGATTCAAGCTCTGCCATGCATCCTGGAGTCGGACTGGTTTGGAATTTTTTTTCCCCTCCAGTCCCCATGTTCCCAGTGATCTTCTGGGATCTTCTGGTAGGTGGAAACAATAATACTGTGGGAATAGCCCAGCATAGTCTACATTATAAAAAACCTTTTTGCCATGGTGGTTTTGTGGAGATGAAATTTACTTTAAAATAATTTAGGGGGATCAGAGTGATAGTACAGTAGATAGGGGCGATTGTTTTGCTCACTGCCAACCTGTGTTCAGTCCCCAGCATCCCATATGGTCCCACCACCACCACCACTGCACCACCAGGAGAAATTCCTGGGTGCAGAGCCAGGAATAACCACTGAGCATCACTGGGTGTGACCCAAAAAAGAAAAAAAACTTAGAAATACAAAAATGACCTGTCTGCTCTGAACCTCCCCCACCTTCACCAAATGCCTTCCCTGGGCCAAAGCAATGAATGGTGTGTGGGGGGTGGGGGAACGGGGAAGAATCTGGGATTCCAAGCTGACATTGAACCCCCTACCTGCTGTCTAAGCAGAGATAAGCAGAGAAGGATTGGGAGATGGGATTGTGCCTGTGTTTGGCCCTAGGAAACGTTGTGGGTGTTTCTAAGGGAAAAAATGAAGGGGGGACTTGGAGCCGAACAGAAAGAGTTCACTTTCTCTCCCTTAGTCTCTTCACAGTACTTGAAAGAGTGAATCCATCTTGCGGTAAGGAGCTTTTGTTCTTTCTGATTTTCTTATTTCACTTTTGCCGCCTTTCATTTCCTTCCCTGATTCAGTAGCCTGTTGGTATTTACAGGTCCCCCATCACCATCCCTGCTTTCCAAAAGTAAAACATTCCTACTTGATGGCGTTTGGTAGGTGGACTTTTTTGGGGTCTGGGAACAGTATTACCATTCATTTATATGGAAAATTTCTTGAGCATTCCCAGGCCCAAAGAGTAACTAGTAAGTCATACCAAACAGGATCGTTTTATTTCTAGAGAGTCAGGAGACACTGTTTTTTGTGTTGTTATTGGGGTCACACCAGGTGGTGATTGGGGGTTACTCCAGGCTCTTCAGTCAGGGATTACTCCTGACAGGCTCGGGGGACCATATGGATAGTGCAAGGAAAGTGCCTTATCCACTGTACTACTTCTCCCGTCCCCAGACCCTGTATTTCTTTCTTTAAGTAAAGTGACACTGGATTCCTCATACTCCTCCTGTCCCTCCAGGTTCCAGTGCTCTGAACTGGCTCCCCCGATCCAGCAACTCACCCTGTCCCACCCCTTCCTTAGGCAGCATAAAGCCGAAGTCTGAGAAGTCTGAGAAGTCTGAGTTGGAACCTCAACCGGGATTTTTTATTTTATTTCCCACACAAGAGCCAAGGAAACTCAACCGAAACAAAATAAAAAACCTCTTCTTTGCTGGCCTACTGGGATGTCCCTTTCAGGAGGGAAGCAAGGGGATGTTATTTCAAAATGTACGGGAATGTGGGGCTAGAGCAATAATACAAGCAGGTAAGGCACTTGCCTGGCCAAAGGCAGACCCGAGTTTGATCGCTGGCACCACAAACAGTCCCCCGAACCTCTTCAGGAGTAATTCCTGAGTGCAGAGACGGAAGTAATCCCCGAGGAGCACTGAGGTGTAAGCCCAAACCACCCTCTCCCAAATGGGGGCGAATGGAGGGGGTTGTTCCTCCTTAGGTCTGTTCCACCAGGCAGGCTCAGAAGGGCCCCCCAAACACCCAGCAGAAAAGGCAGGTTAGCAGCCACTCAGTGAGCAGCCACTCCCCCAAAAGCTTGAAGCTGGACGGCACCTATGACCGGTGGCTGCTTCTCCCCCGTCTCCCAGACCTGAGGGGTCAAATCCAGAGAAACACCCTCACCCCAGCCTAGACATGAAGGGTGTCGGGGACAGATGGACGGAGAGCACCAGAGCTATAGGGAAGGGCTGAGTTGGAGCGAAAGAAATGAGGAGACTTGAGGATACAGGAAAGTCGCCTCAAGCAGGCAGGAGGACAATGGGGCTGGGGTCTTCAGGATGGCGCGGATACAGACAGGCGTCTCCCAGCTCTGCAGCCAGGTTGTCCTTCTCAGACGCCAAAACTTGTCGGGCAGCTCGGCCAATATCAGGGGAAATCAGCCGCAGCCATTGTTCGGCTTTTCTTCCACCGAACAATAGTTGATTGTCTGGAAGTTTCGCTTCCCCTGAGCTGTTAACTCTTGCTGGGAATTCGTCAGACTCCCTTTGTCCATACGTAGAAGCAAAGAAGCCCCTTCCCAACCCCATCCGCCTGCCTGCCTCCCGCCGCCCCCGCTCCCCAATATGCAAGTCCACAAGCTGCTTGGGGCATGGAGAAATCTCCCATCTCTGCTGATGGAATAGTAGAAGATCGGGCTGTTGCTTATAAACCCAAACACTGAGAATGAGCCCAAAGCTTCATGAACTTGAATTTCATCTCTGATCAGAATAAAGACTAGAAGCAGGACTAGAGACCCACCCAGAATTTGTTGCTTCTCTTTTTTTTTTTTTTTAAGTCGAAACAAAGCTGGTGTGTTTTCCTTTTCCTTTTCTTGAGTTCCGTTCTTTCCCATCTCCTCTGGTGCGGTGTGACAACACCACAGACACGTTAGCACAGAGTAATCTGGGACATTTGGACAGACCTCAGATTCCACACTCTAAGGGGCCAGCCAAGTGCTGGCACAGGCTCTGTGTGTGTGTGTGTGTGTGTGTGTGTGTGTGTGAGAGAGAGAGAGAGAGAGAGAGAGAGAGAGAGAGAGAGAGAGAGAGAGAGAGTAGGGGGGTGGGGGAATGGGGGAAGCAGGTGAGCCCAAGGTTCTGGGGACTATCTCCTGTCTTCTTTCTTTGGAGGAGACTGACACTTCTCAGTCCCCAGGAAGGGGGAAGGGGAGAGAGGCCCAGTTGCGGGCGTGTGATCCCTCACTTCAGCCCTTCTTGGGGCTCTTTAAGGGGGAAATTGGACCTACGCTGGGTGGTCCTGGTACTGGAGGAGGGGAGGTCTTGGGAGCCATCCTTTACTCCAGAACCCCTTCTCTCAGCCCCAACTTGGGCCCCGGCTGAGCCCGAGAACTCGTACCCTGCCCCCAAAAATCTCTTTCTGGACCAGATTCCAAGAAGCCGCTTTCCTGGAGCGATTTAACGAGGGAGATGGCTGAGGCTCTGGTCTGGGCAGGAAAAGGGCAAGATTCTGGGGAACCCAGCCCCAAGTTTCTGCAGAGGTTAGAGTCATTCTCCAGGACGCGGAGAACAAGGGCCCCAAAGCAGCGACCTCGAGCGGCGCCCCACTCTTCTCCCCACTAGTCCCGGGGGCACCGTCTCAGGGCACAGAGCCTGAGAACATGCTGCCCCCCAAAAGCCCCGCTTCCCGGAGAACCCGCGCTCCCAGCGAACTTTCCCTTTGAAAACGCCAAATACTGCGTGTGGCCCTGTGCTGCGGCCGGCAGCGGTCCCCGGGGAGCGCTGGGTGAGGGGCGCCGGGCGGCTCCGGGGCCTTCATCTCTAGCCCGGGGAGTGGAGGCATGCCCGGCAGGAGTCGAGGGGTGCAGAGGGATACACCCCTGAAGCAGGGGGGTCCTGGGGGCGCCCCACCCCCGCCCCGGCTCCCCGAGCGCCAGCCAGAGCGCGCAGCTCCCGGCTCCGGCTCGGCTCCGCGCGTCCCGCTGGGTACCGGCGCTGAGTCCTCGAGGATCCGCCAAGTGCCGCTTCGACTTGAAAGCGAATCGAATTTGGCTTAATTTTCGGTCTCAGTGATGCAAATAATCCCCTGCGCCCTTCTCATTCTTATGTAGGCGGGCCTGTGTGGATGTGGTAATCTCTACCCCCAACAAATTCTTTAATTCGGGTGCAGAGTTTGGATCGATTTTTGCGTAGGCTTCCTTGAGTTAAACTTGACCGACCAATGACGGGGGTGAGGAGGGGTTGGGGGTGGGAATAAAGCTTTTGCTTTTATTTTTCAGACGAATTAAGTCCGTTAAATCTGATATTTTTTAATTCCAATCGTTTTAGATAGGATACAAGAATTATTTAGATCACATCTTCAGAAACAGAAATGGAATTGGTGTGGGTGCAAAAGTACAGTGGGTTTTTAAAATTTCTCCTTTTTTCAAAAACCAATAGCCACACCAAGTCGGATTCCCCCATATATTTAAAATTGAGCGCTATTAAAATCATAATTTTCACATTCTAACCTCTCTTTTTTGAAAAGGTAAAACATGCAAAAGGGGGGGGGGTTCAGAAGTTACTAACGGAGAACAGAGGGATGATATAGCGGATAAGGCACTTGTCTTGCATGTACCCTGCCCAACCTGGGTTCAGGACTCCCTGCCCCACCTCGAATACCATAGGGTCTCCTGAACCCTGCCAGGAGTGAGTCCTGAGTACAGATGCAGGAGAACCCCTGGGCACCATGAGGTATGTGCTCTCCCCCCGCCCCAATAAGTCATGAAAGACCATACAAAGAAAAGTACGATGTGGGGAAAACTGGCGCTCTGAAAGAGGTTAAAGCTGTATATTTGTATAACTGTCATTGACGGCAGCATAACTCATGGTACCTCCACTCAAACACAATGAAGAAGGAAGGAAAGGGGAAGGGAAAGGAAAGGAAGAAGGAAGAGGAGCTCCAACTCCTTCCTCTCCAGTTCTTCTTTCTCCTCGAGGTATCTTTTTAACCACACCAAGCTAGAATATCATACACGTAACTTTGTATTTGACTTTTATCAAAACAATAACAAAAACTTGTTACAACAATTCCATGTCTTGACTCATACCTCCGTAATGACTCCTTTTTATGGTATGGATGTGCCCAAATTAATGTCAACACATTTAAAATTTTTAAAAAACGTTTAATCGAGTCACTAATTCATGACCGAGTTTCAGGCATACAATATTCTGACACCATTCCCCTTCCCTCCGCCAGTGTTCCCAGTTTCCTTCCCGCCGCTCAGGCCATTCTGTGGAAAGTGCTCCTTTTTCTTTTTTTACTTTTAGGCATTGTGGTTTACAATGCTGTTTAGGATAGGGCACACCAGGTGATTAGTAATAGATATTTACATCCTGGATTCCCCCAGCCGTGCTGTTTCACATCCGCAGGATTCAGTGCTGTGTAGACCTACAAGCACCTCCCTAAGAAACACTCTTAGAAGTGGGTGATCTTTAAGACTCAGTAAATGCATTTCTCGTGTTCACAGAGGTTGAACGTGTTGTCCTGGTACGAAGAGCTCTTGTTTGTCCTCTTGCAGAGAACTGTCTGTGCGCGTCCTCCCGTTTTCTGCTGGGTTTGGTCAAGCTTGTTTTTCCACCAGTCTCTCTGATAGAGTTTTGTTAAAACGTGGTTTGGTATTGGCAAACCAGCAGTTCAGATAACAGATTTGAAAGCTGTTCACCAAACTATGTTGGCCTTTTCATCTCACTCTAGCCTGAGGTAGAGGGAAGATGGGCAGAAATGGGGTATAAAATTCAAACTCTTTCCCACATGGTTTTTCACCCCGACCTGCAGAATTCCCTCTTTGTTGGAAAATGAGATTTGCTTGTCCATCAACGTTTCTTCTTCGTTGTGGAATCTCTTTAGAAGACATGGAAGAGGCTCGCCTCGGAGAGGAAGGGCAGCGGCTACAGTGCCACAGAGCTGGGACCTTAGCTAGGGGCTCTCAGGCCCCATCTAGCCACTCTTAGCCCTGAGCAGCCCAAGGCAACTCTTCCCAAGGGCACCGACCTGCCATCCCCAAATCTTCAAACATTGGAAGGCTGAGTGAGTCTCAGCTGCGGCTCCTTGAGCACTAGGCAGACAAGCTTTTGGAGATGCTCTTTCTACATGCTGCCCAACGAGATGATTATGGCCCAGCTGGCTGTGCCTGTGACCTGACAGCAAACAGCCAGCACCAGCTGCTCCCGAGGATGGCTGCACAGATCTTGTCCTCAGAGTGGACACAGAGAACACAGAATTGGGACAGCCAGCTTTGTTTGGAGGCAAGAGGGTTGGCGGGGCTGGAGTTGGTAGCAGGGGGAAGGGTCAGAGTGAGGATTCTAAGGGGGCTTGAGGGTCAGGGCAAGTCAATTCCCCAGAACTAATCAGTACTCCAGTGCTCAGCCACCCTAAACTTCTGACCAGTGTTCCTAGATCCCAGATGAAGCCCCTTTAAAGGCCCCAGATTTTCTGCTGGTACCCCAAGAAGTAAGGTCCGTGCTAGGCTGGGCGGGGCCATATTGCTCAACTGCCCCCACTCCTTCACAGGCATTTCGGAAGACAGAACGTTCTGTGCCTTGTTTATGCTTATTTAGAAACTGAGCTAAAATGTAGGTAGGTAAATCATTGGGAAAAGAGAAGCTAGGGTGAAGGGGGAGGTTTTGGAGCCTATTTGGGCTACAGCCACTGCAGCAGTAAACAGTTACAACCTGCCAACACTGAACACTTCCAAGGTGCTCCATCACTTAGGGTTTGGAATCAAGGCTTAGAAGTGTGGAGATGAGCTCTACTTCCCCCAGGCTTTCATATTATGTTGTATCCTTTTGTGGCTATTATGAGTGAGGTAAGGATTTCATAGTCAAGCTTTAAAGAATTTTTTTTAAGTATTCAGGTAAGAGTGCTGGAGAGACAGTTCAGGAATAAGGCACTTGAATGTATGTAGCTGAACCAGTTTCAATCCCCAACACTGCCTCTGCTCCCCTCAACCAGGAGTGATCTCAGAGCAGAGCCCGGGCTAAGTCCTGGGCACCCTAGGACTGGCCCCAAAGGACAAAAAAGCATTCAGAAAATAACTTGCTATAGACTGTCTCCCAGAGGAAGCCTGAGAGACTGTCTTTCATACCTGACTTTAGACCAAAGACATCGAACCTTTTAGCCCAACTAGTTGTTAAATTGTTCTAGCTGAGACTATGTCCCTATTTCATGAAGTGGTCGCTTGCATCATTAGTGAGAACAGACACTTGGGCTTTATCTCTCAGCTTTTGCTCATGAAGGGAGGTGGCCTGACCACCAGAGGAGCTCCCATCCCCCTGGGAACCCTTCTACATCCCCATGGATAAACTTGCCCTAACTCCCTCCTGCCTCATTGGCAAGGAACCCTTTTTTTTTTTGGGTCACACCCGGCAATGCACAGGGGTCATTCCTGGCTCATGCACTCAGGAATTATCCCTGGCGGTGCTCAAGGGACCATATGGGATGCTGGGATTCGAACCTGGGTCGGCCGCATGCAAGGCAAACGCCCTACCCGCTGTGCTATCACTCCAGCCCCGGGAAGGAACCCTTCTGAGAGACTTTTCCAGTGAATCTTCTTGGGACTCAGGAATGGGAGGAAGCCAGAGTAGGATGTGAGGGCAGAACCAGCATTGCTGCAATGAATGTGTTTTATGTGGATGCATGTGCACATCTGAATATGTGTGTGTATTTGTATGCATACATATGTGTACGTTTCATGTATATGTATCTCCGTGTGCAGGTGTATATATGTATTGCATATATGCATGTGTATTTGTATGTATATTTGTATATGTGTACATTTGTGAATGTAAAATCGTAGGTGTGCATGCACAAGTATTTTATGTGTATCATGTACGTATATAAATGTTTTATGTGTATGTGATTTTTGTACCATGTATTTGTATGTATGTACATGTGAGTGTTTATGTGTGGTAGGACTGGCAGTGCTGAAGTAAGCACCTGCAGTGAGAATGACCAGTTTTCTAATGGGGTCATCCTCACCCTGACAGAGGGTCTGAGAACCTGAGACCAAGACCCAATGGGCTTTGCCAGGCTCTGTGATATCAGCACAAAGCTTCCCTCATCCTGATGTCTCTGATTTTCATGTAGATGCTCTCTCTCTCTCTGTTTCTCTCTCCTCTCTCTCTCTCTCTCTCTCTCTCTCTCTCTCTCTCTCTCTCTCTCCTTTCTATTCAAGGTTGAGAACCAAGGGATTTGAAGTTTCTGTTTCTGAAGTCATCTCTCAGAGTCTCAGAGATCCACTTGCCCTTTCTCTCTGGATCTCTGAGTCTGAGGCTACATACATGACAGGGGAGCTGTATGGGGTGGGGCGGGGTGGGGGTGTTGCTCAGAAAGGTGGCTGAGGCCCAGAAGCGGAGGGTGAGGAGGGAGTATGAGGTCAAAGGATGAATGTGTATCCTCTGAACCCCGCCCCCTGAGGAGGGACCCCTACCCCCACCCTGGGGTCGGGGAGAGGACAGGCTGAGAAATCTGGAAAGGCAAAGAAGTTAACGATGTTTGGCTGTCTGGGGGCTTATCAGTCGGGCTGGGTCAGGTGAGGGCCAGAGCAGCATACTGAAGGGTACACCTCAGACTGGGTCTGCAGAGGACTGGCTGGCTGGGAGCACCCTCAGTGACCCACCCAACAGTGATTCCAGCCCCCAAAGGTGACCAACTGGTGACCGGGGTCCCAACAGCCTCTTTGCCAGCTTCTAGGTGGAGGGAAGGGGGTAAAGAGTGAAATATTAACCCCTTTCAGGTGGAACCCATGAAGTGGAGTCCAGTTCTTGGGGTACATGAAGAGAAGTGGGGGGTGCTACCCTCTTCTTTTATGCATTTGGGGATTCAGTTCTAAACCCTTTGACTTCCCAAAAGTGGGCAGTGCAAATTCTTGGATTTCCTCTGCCTTTGGACTCTTCGTCCTCAAAGTCAGTAGATTTCTCTGGTAGGACATGGAAATCTTACAGCGAATTAGGGATAAGATGAAGCAGGTCATCAAAATCCCCCTTTCTGGGGTCTTGGAAACACTAGGATGAGTTCCAGGAGACCCTCCTGCCCCGCATCCCCCCAGACCTTGAAGACCTTGGATGCAGGTTTAGCGCCACCTGGCCCTGCAGCCCTGGAAGACCAGGGTGTGGTAGCGAGGCTGGGAAATCTCAGAATGCAGTGGGCCGAGGACTTCCAAGTCTCCAGCTCCTTCTCAAACCTCCTAAAAGGTCCTACTCGGGACAGTGGGACCCTGCAGAATCAGGCTTCCCGCACTGAGCCAGCCCAGCCTCCTGTGTCAGGAAACACCTTTGGTGCTTTGTAAGCTGTTGGGCCAGCAAAGTCAGTGAGGAGGCTGGAAGAGGAAAGGAGGAAAGAAAGGAGAGAAAGGGGGGCGTTCTGAACCCCTCTTCTCTACCTCTTTCTTTCCCACCATCCCCCAGTCAGAATCCAGCAGAGACTTTCTGGAGGCAACCCTGCTGCCTGGAGAAGTCTAGGCAGAAGCCTGGGTGCACCCCCCACACACACACCCTCTTTCTCAGTTTTTTGGGTTACACTTGCTCTTGGGGCTATTTCTAGTCTGTGCTCAGGAAACCATACATGGTGCTGCAGATCAGAGGTCTCCACAAGAGCCTAAATCCCCATATTATCTCTCTTCCTCAACCCCTGCCCTGTTGCTCTTCACTTAGAAAAAGAATCCATTCCTTCTGGTCTCTGAAAGGAGATTTTGGAAATGGTCATCACCTTGGGGCATTGAGGGAGCAGGAAAGGTTGGGAAGTATCAGAAACACCCAAAGACCTAGATCCTCTATAGGGAAACTGGGTGTCAGCACAGCATCCGCGAAATCCTCATGCCTTGGGGAGCAACCTCGGTGGCTGAACTTTAAGATCATGAATACGGGGCAGAGAGATTGTACAGCAGTTAAAGCATAAGGCACTTGCCTTGCCTGCACATGGCTGGACTGAAGTAAGCAAAACAACACTCTCCAAAAAACATCATGATTACAAAAAACATGGCTGTCCTTTGGGGTTGGGTGTGGGGTGGGTTGTTGGCATTACACCTTGGCTCTGTGCTCAGGTGTGACCCCTGGTGGTCTCCAGAAACCCTATGCGGTTACCGGGAGTCTACAAAATTGACCACATGCAAACCAAGTGTCTGAACCCTGGCTGTCATTTTAATGCTAAAGATGGCATTAGAATGATTTTATGTTATGACTGTCATGATTTAAATCCAAAGTCATTCTCTGGCCACGAGATGATAGAGAGAAGCCCTGAGATCAAACAGCTGCAAGCACAGACCAGAATCCCATGCCTCAGCTGGTCTGAGACCAGCAAGTGCCTTTCCCCCCAAAGTCTCCCCCTCACCCCATAAAAGCGGACAATATTAACAGCTACAGAGTTGGTCCTGGAATCAATTCAGGGGTCATACTCAGCACTTAGCAAAAATGACCCAGAAAGGAGGAAGGGAGAAAGACCAGTTCCCTTTCTTCTGGGGTCCAGGTGGTCACTCTCTACAACAGGAGATCCAATAGCTCTGAGAAGACAAATGCTAATAAATCATAACTCCATGACAGAGACACTCCTGAAAGCCTGTGTTTCCAACACACCACTATTTCAAAAATAATATATGTATGAATATATATTATATATAATATATATGGGCCAGAGTGATATTACAGCAGATAGGGCATTTGCCTTGCATGCACTGTTCTGGGTTCTATTCCCGGCGTCCCATATGGTCTCCCAGAAGTAATCCCTGAACACCGCAAGGTATGGCCCAAAACTACCTCAAAAATGGTCATAATTAAGAGAGTGGCCTGGCTGACTGTGTTCTTGGAATTGACGTTATTAGTTATTAGGAGCCTGATTTTCTGAACCTCACGGTCCTGTTTCTTGTTCTGGAAAGCTGTGAAATCGCCATTCCCACTCTGTTTTGTTGGGGGTATTCCTAGGAGCAGTGACAGAACGGGGAGAGCCATACAGGAATGTGCAACTCTGTCCCCATCAGAACAGGAATTTGGAGCGTGTACTCAGGTTCTACCCAGGTGGGGAAGGGCGGCCTGGAGCCACGCTCGTCTTGCCTCGCGCACATCCCGTTTCCTTCCCGTCAAGGGGGACCCACGTTTCTGTTCCGAAACTGGGAGGCGCGGCCTCCTCCACCGGTTGTTTGAGGAATGAAGTCCGCAAAGTGCTTTGAGGCAAGCCATCTGCGCCAAATAAACGGTAGGGACGCGTTTTCTGAAGGCGATACCGGAGGAAGCAGCTCTCAGACCCCTTGACTTCTTGGGCGCTGGAGGCTGAGAGCGGGAGCGCTGGGCGCGCGGGGAAAAGGGCAGGAGCGCAGCGCTCCGACACCCGCCGATTTTCTACCGTGCGCAGTGCCTCTAACTGGGTCCCTCATCCATCCACCAGTCCCAGCCCGATCCTTCTGATCCCCTGGCTGTGACGCGGGGTGCTCTAGGGTCCCGCACCTGCGCAGAGACAGTCCTGGCAGGGGATCCAGACACAATCAGGCTGCAGAGCACGCAGCGGGAGCCAATCCCCGGAGCGCACTCCGCCTGGCCGCCAACCTGGAGCAGACAAGTGCGGGATGCTCAGGTGTGCGGGGTGCGGGGATCTGGTGGAGCAAAGGCGGTTTTCCTGTCCGAGGCTCCCAGTCTCCTTCTCTGGGCAAACTCAGACGGATGTGTCTTTCCAGGCTCACACCCTGCCCAGTAGAACCTCCAAATCAGGCCCGCCTTGACCTCAATCGCTCTCTCCAGCCGCGCTGCCTCCAAGTCCTGACTCTGGGGCTGGGGAACAGAGGACAGACTCGCCCACCTGGGCTTTCCTGGCCCTGATCGCGCCAATGGGGTGTCTTCCTGCAGGTGCCCAGAGAGGAGGAAATCAGAATGTGACAGAAAAGGGAACTGGTCGCTGGGCCCAACCAAGCCCCATGCACGGGTTCTTTTCTGACCAACCCTCTTTACATACACACTGGGGAAAATACTCAGAGGACCCAGAAGGAAGCAGCCCTCTAGGCCAATAATAACTAATGCACTTCTGTCCCTAGAAGTGCAGTGTCCCTAGGTTCAGGGCAAGTGAGCAAGTGAGAGAGAGAGAGAGAGAGAGAGAGAGAGAGAGAGAGAGAGAGAGAATATATAAATGTCCTAACAAGGCATTGTAACTTTAGGGCTCTGCGATTTCACTGGTACAGTAGCCCCCAAGACACCACCATGAGGCTGCATGTCATAACAGCACTAATTTAGTTACAAACACAACCAAATGATAACACAAAAACCAGAGCTCTTGGGGCTGGAACCATAGCACAGTTGGTAGGGCGTTTGCCTTGCATGTGGCTGACTCGGTTTGATTCCCAGCATCCCATATGGTCCCCTGAGCACCACTAGGGTAATTCCTGAGTGCAGAGCCAGGAGTAACCCCTGTGCATCGCCAGGTGTGACCCAAAAAGCAAAAAACAAAACAACAGCAACAACAAAAAAACCCAGAGCTCTTGACTCAGAGCTTTCATGTTTAAATAAAGAAACATGAGCCAGGAAGGTGGCTGAAAGGGCTAAGCATAGGCCTTGCCTGATGGGTCCCAGGCACCACACAGTTCCCTCAGCACTTCCAGTAACGTCCCCCCACATCCCACACACAGACACCAAGCTAGGAGTAGCCCCTTAGCACTACTGGATATAGTCCCAAGCCCCAATAAGTAAATAAACAAATTAGAGGGGAGCACTGCTTAAATTCCTAAATGATTAGAAGCATTTTGGGGGGGACCAGAGACAGAACAGTGGGCAGAGGGCTTGTCTTGCACCACCTCACTGGGCCTCCTTTGTGTTGGCAGGTATGGAAGACAGAACCTGGGACTTCAACAGCTGTTTTCTGATCTTAAAGCAAAAATACCCTCGGTCCCTCCTTTTAGCCTTTGCTCTTCAGCTATGACTGCATGGAAAGAGAAGATCCAAGGGGTCAGAGCAGTAGTACAATGGGTAGGGTACTTGTTTGCATGCAGCTGACCCAGGTTTAATCCACAGCGTTCCATATGGTTCCCTGAGTACAGCCAGGAGTGATCCCTGAGCACAGTCAGAAGCAAGCCCTGAGCACTGCTGGCTGGGTGTGGCTCTCCTCCCACAAAAGAAAAAGAGGCTTGAAGTCCTATTTTGGGTCACACCCAGCAATGCTCAGGGGTTACTCCTAGCTTTGCACTCAGGAATTACTTCTGGCTTTGCTCGGGGGACCATATGGGATGCTGGGGATTGAACCCAGGTTGGCCACTTGCAAGGCAAATAACCTACCCACTGTGCTATCGCTCCAGCCCCCAGACCATGTCTTTTACTGCCCCTGGCCTCCGTTTTTCTCATCTGCCAGATGGAAATAAACTGATCTCACAGGACAGCAGTTGAAGAGCAAAGTAACACACGTGAAAAAAAAAATCTTTTTATCCACATCAGTCTGTTCTTTGCCTGTGCCAAATGGAAAGGGCAGCAGGGCCAGGAGAGAAGGGATCCAGATGGGGCCCAAGCCCTGGGATGAGTCCGTCTGAGCACTGCCATTGGCTGCCTGATGCTTTGACCTGTGAGCTTAGTCGACTCCCTCACATCTCCAGCCAGATCCAAGGGGGAATGGGAGGGCATTGGAGTTTGCTTTGGCCACACTGTTATGGCCCTGCTGGGTTTGCCAACAGGATTTTGCTGTTTGTTCTCCCACCCTGCACAACTGGTAAGGCAGCTGCTTTCTGCTGACCAAGGTTGCACAGGACAAGGGGACTCTGTCTCAGTGTCACCCCTCCAAATTCCAGCTGCTTCTGCCTCTTTCTCCAATGGCTGGAGTCCCTTTCCATGAACATCCCTAAGTTCCTAGACTTGCAGAAGCAGGGTGGTGGTGGGCTGGGGGTTACTACGGACTTGTCCTTTAAAATATCCAGGGGCTGAAGAGATAATATAGTGCAGCAGGTAAGGCACTTGCCTTGCTCATGACTGAGGCCAGTTTAATCCCAACACCATGTGGTTGGGAATTATGATCCCCAGAGTACCACTGTGGTCCCCAGAGTACCAGTAGGGGTGATTCCTGAGAAAAGAGGCAGAAGTAAGACTTGAGCACCACCAGCTGTGACTCCAAAACGAAACAAAAAGGTTACCCAAGGGGCTGGGGATAGAGCCAGAGATAGTGGGCCAGCCTTGCATGAGTGGTGCTAAGTTCAGTCTCTGACACTGCTAAAATAAAATAGCTGTCCAAGAAGTACATTCCTAAAAATTAACAACCATGAAATAAGGTAGCGAAAGAATTCTAGCAGAGAATGCAAGAAATTTAGATTTATGTCTTTTTTTCCCCTTTTCTTTTTTTCCTTTGTGGGTCATACCCGGAGATGTGCAGACGCACACCTGGCTCTGCACTCAGGAATTACTCCTGGCGGTGCTCAGGAGACCATATGGGATGCTGGGAATCGAACCCGGATCAGCCACAGGCAAGGCAAACATCCTATCTGCTGAACTATCACTCCAGTTCAGCTGTACATCTTTTTTTTTTCTTTTTGGGTCACACCTGTTGATGCACAGGGGTTACTCCCGGCTCATGCACTCAGGAATCACTCCTGGCGGTGCTCAGGGGACCATATGGGATGCTGGGAATCGTACCCGGGTTGACCGCGTGCAAGGCAAATGCCCTACCCGCTGTACTATCACTCCAGCCCCTCAGCTGTACGTCTTTTAAAGAATTTTGGTTATTAAATAATTTAGATCTCTAAAGAACTTGTTCTGTTTCCCCACATTTCTTTCCTCGTGCTTTTCAGGGATGATAGATGTTTGGGAAGTAAAAAGGAAGGCGGAGGGGTATGACTTGCTCATAATCATCCCAGATCAGTCTCCATAGGCCAGGAGTGACCTGGCTTGAAGCATGATGAGCAAATACTGGTGGGAAAGACTCGGGCCATACTGGGGCAGTGCCTGAAGCCTTGGTGTCCCTTGGCAGCACACAGTGGGCGTGCAGGAGACACACAGCGGCCTCCCGGAACCCTGGCGCCTGCTTGGATTTCAAACCAAGCAGCTCATTAATCACTTCAAGTTGGTGGCTAGAGAATGCAAAATAATTGAAAGCAATGCTTAGTCAATTGCAGTTCTGAGGTCTTCATTGCCTTCCCAACAATTTACAAAACCCATTTTATTGCTTCTTAGATTCCTTGAGTTGAAATACCACTGTGTGCTGTAATTAAGCTAAGTGACACGCCAGCTGTAAAATCAAGGGTTGTGAATGATTATGTTCAGCTATGTAATCAGTCAGTGTGCGTAGAGGCGAACACTTGCAGCAGCTGCTATCGGCCTTGCCAGGGTAAGAAGAAAACTAGAATCTGAAATATTCCTTTCTCAGGCCTCTTGGGGGTAGGTCAAGTGTGGTCCACTGTCCAGTATGGGGTAAGTTGGTGAAGGGACTCCCAAAGGTCACATTACAACTCTCTGAGGGAACCTTCTTAGTCATCTTCCCTGCCTCGGAGATAAATTTTGTCCCCAAGGATGGAAGTCCTTATCTTTTTTTTTTTTTTTTTTTGCTTTTTGGGTCATACCTGGCGATGCTCATGGGTTACTCCTGGCTCTGCATTCAGGAATTACTCCTGGTGGTGCTTGGGGGACCATATGGGATGCTGGGAATTGAACCCGGGTCGGCCGCGTGCAAGGCAAATGCCCTACATGCTGTGCTATTGCTCCAGCCCAGGAAGTTCTTATCTTTTAAGCAGTCTAGATAATCTTGTGGCTAGACATTTAGGACCCTATACCCAGCTCAGGATGATTACTTTAAACAATCTGGTCTTCAGGAAAGCTTCTTTTGCATTTGGTAACTTTTCCCTCTGTGTGGTTCTTTGAAGTCCATCTGGGACAGGAACCCATCCATCTGCCCCCAGGTGCCAGTTCTCTCTCTGGGGTCTCATTCTCTAGAGTTCTCCTGCTATACACTGCTGCTAAGTTCCAGCTCCACAGGGTTCCCCTCCCCTGCCTCATTGCTAGCCACAGTCAGCCATCGTGGAACCAACCCTGGGGCCACCTCAGCAGCCCCCAAGCCATGCTCCTTGTCTGTCCCCTTGCCAACAGCCATTCTACCATCTACAGCCAGGTTAATCTTCTCTTCCATTCAAAAATCACCCATGGTTTCTCACTGAACTAGGTAAACATTCCCTGGCACAACATTTTAAACCTTCCCCAGATCCACTCATCCAGCAAGACTTTATTGAATATGCTGAGGCACTGGTTAAAAGCAGGGCATAGAAAGATGGTGCCAGGCTGGAGCGATAGCACAGCACGTAGGGCATTTGCCTTGCATGCGGTTGACCCAGGTTCAATTCCCAGCATCCCATATGGTCCCCAAGCACTGTCAGGAGTAATTCCTGAGTGCCAAACCAGGAGTAACCCCTGTGCATTGCTGGGTGTGACCCAAAAAAAGGAAAAAAGAAAGGTGCCATTGAGCAGAGATGTGTACCCAGACGGACAAGCTGATTCCCCCACCCCCAGGAAATAATAATAGTGACAATAACAGGGCTCTAGGTATGAATCTCTCCCAATTTTTCTTTCTGATACAGCCCTAATGAAGTACGTCTTACTCCTTTTTTTTCTTTTTTTTTCCTCTTTCCCCCAGAACTTTACACTTATCTCACACTTATTTCTGGTGGAGGAGGGGAGAAGGGCCGTCACACCTGCTGGTACTCTGGGATGATTCCTGACTCTGTGCTCAGGGTGCACTCCTGGAGGACTCAAGGGACTCCTGGCAGTGCCAGGGATGGAACCTGGGTTGGCTGCATTGCAAGGTATCTGTCCATTTTCTCGGACTTTATTTCTACCTTTTTGTTTTGGGGCCACACCCAGTAGTGCTCAGCTCTTACTCTTGTCTCTGTGCTCAGGAATCAGGGGCTCATTAGAGGTTTGAGGGCCCAGGGACCATATGGAGTGCCTTGGATCAAACCCAGGTAGGTGGTATGCAAAGGAAATGTCCTTTCTGTTGTACTATTGCACTGGCCCCTTATTTTCAGGTTTATTTTTGCTTCTCTTATTTTGCTTTTGGGTCACTCCCAGTGGTGCTCAAGGGTTACTCCTGGCTCTGAACTCAGAAATTATTCCTGGCAGTACTTAGGGGACCATATAGGATGCCAGATATTGAGCCCAGGTTGACCACATGTAAGGCAAACACCCTACGCACTGTACTTTTGCTCCACCCCCTCATTTTCACTTAAAAAAAAAACAGCAAATTTTTCTTTGTTTGCTACATTATCTTACATCTCCTCCCATGAAGCGGACTTGATTGTCCTAGTTGCATGTGAAAGCATTTCCTTCTCATCCACTGACACCCCTCTCCCAGAGCGCTGACCTTAGGGTGGCTAGCTGTGGACCCCTCTCTCCCCACTGCAAAGGGGGCAGTGCTGCTGAAAAGCCTTTTTCATTCTCTTACGCCAAGCCTTCTTCGGGAGAAACAGGAACGGGGCAAGGCTAGGAAGCCACTATTCTGCCTTTTCACAGGCTAGCCCTGAACTAGTCTCTGGCCCAGTGTGAAATGAAAATGTAGGGCTCTTGGTTGCACAGCGATTTTGGTTTTCAAGACAGACAACTGCACCTAAAACTCAGGGCAGTGGCCTTCTAAGTATGGGGCCCTGTGTGGGACAGATTTTACGCTCATGGAAAGGATACTATCTCTAGGATTCAAGGTACTGCTCCAAAATCGTCCCTTAGAAAGACAAATAACTGGCTTCACTTTATTAAGAAACACTCTTTTTATCAGCTCAGAAATCTTTTTTTTTTCCTTTTTGGGTCATACCTGGCGATGCACAGGGGTTATTCCTGACTCTGCACTCAGGAATTACCCCTGGCTGTGCTCAGGGGACCATATGGGATGCTGGGAATCAAACCCGGGTCGGTCACGTGAAAGGCAAACACCCTACCCGCTGTGCTATTGCTCCAGCCCCTCAGCTCAGGAATCTTGACTGGCTGGGAGCTGGTGACGAAGGAGAAAAAGGGGAAAAATATAGGCTTACAGGAGGCCCATTTCAGTTTATACGTTGTACAGTTTTCCCTTTGTTTTTATTTGTTATTTATATTTTTTGGTTGTACTGCACTCTACCCCAGTCATGTTCAAGGATCAGTCCCGGCAGGCCTCTGAGGAGCCTGTGCTGTGCTGGGGATTGAAACAGGATTGGTGGGGCTGGAGCGATAGCACAGCGGGTAGGGTATTTGCCTTGCACGCGGCCTACCCGGGTTCGATTCCCAACATCCCATAGGGTCCCCTGAGCACCGCCAGGGGTAATTCCTGAGCGCATGAGGCAGGAGTGACCCCTGTGCATCTCCAGGTGTGACCTAAAAAAGAAAAGAAAAAAGAAACAGGATTGGCTGCAGGCAACTCAAGTGCTTGCTCTGTCTACTCTCATTCTCTCCCTCCTGCCCCAAGAGTCCCATCGTGTATTGCGCCAAGCACGTGAAACATAATGGGAAAATTTACCTTGACCTGGGTCAACTTTAAGTCAATATTTGGGCTGTTGGAGAGGAGGACTGGGCATCAGAGCAGATGCAGGGCCTTGGGCATCAAAGCCTAAGCGGGATCATTGGGCTCCATCCCCAGCCCCAATCTTGAGCCTTCTGGATGGCATCTAGAAAGGGCTGGGGGGAGGGGGAGGGAAGGTTGAGGTGATGCTTAATCATTTACTACTCTGGACTGTGGTAATAGAGACTCCTTCTGCCATCCAGGTAATTCTTGCCTTACTTGTAAAAGATAAACACATAAATTTTAAAAGCCCTATATCAGATTATCAGACCTTGAAAACCAGGCCTGAAGGAGGTATGTATGTATGATTCACAGCGGGGTGCAAATGGCTTGAATCTAACTCTTCTACTGGATAGCTTAGCAAATGAAAGTCTTGCCTGAGGGCTATTTGAGCTTTCACATATCCTGGAATCCCTTTTTTTTTTTTTTTTTTTGCTTTTTGGGTCACACCCATCGATGCACAGGGGTTACTCCTGGCTCTGCACTCAGGAATTACCCCTGGCAGTGCTCAGGGGACCATATGGGATGCTGGGAATCAAACCAGGGTCGGCCGCGTGCAAGGCAAACGCCCTACCCGCTGTGCTATCACTCCAGCCCCCCCACACACACCTTTGAGGCCAGAAATCCATCCCATTGGGGACGCCATGTGGCAAAGCTGAGTCAACTTTGTGAAGCAGATTGCTTGCTTGTCTTCAGGCCCCACCCTCCTCCCAGTACCATCCTCTGTCCCCAAAATTCACCCCAGGGCTGTTATGAGGGATGAGCAAGGGAAGAAATCTCGGCACTTGTCCTGGAGGAAATGAACTGGCAGACCAAGTGAGATGGTAGCCTAAAGTCTAGCCAGGCCTGAGACTGTGCCAGGGCTACCTTTGGCCACAGACTAACATCGAGGAGGACAGAGTTTACTATAGAGTACAATTCGTGAAAAAAAATTTTTTTTCAAAGGCTATTGGGACTTTTGCTGGGCTCTTTTCAGGAAGAGTATTTGCTCCCATTTCCCCACTATCATTCTCACATGGGATCTGACTCATCAGCTTTGAACATGGCAATTTATTTCATACTTATTTGTGTACATTTGAAGGTAAGGTGTATTATTTCTTGGGGTTGATTGAAGAATACCCTGCCAGCTGGGTATTCTTACCTCATCTCTGACTTCACCGGCAAGACAGAGTTAGGATGGTAAGGGAGGTAGCTGGAAATTGTTTGGGCACCGAGGTGGCTGGGATGGGAAGAAGTCTGGTCTTGACCTGTGAGGGGTCAGGTGCCCTGATTTTCTTGCTCAGGCTCAGAGCCCTTCACTCTTTTATCTTTGCCATTGGACCCATTGACACAGGACTGTTGGTGGATGGAAGGCCTTGCAATCCTGGACATGGTGAGTCCATCTCAGAAACATTCTGCCCCTCATGTTGCTTACCTGTGGGGATGGTGGTGCCACATGAGAGACCCAGAGAAATGCCACTGGTGGGACAGCTGGGTATGTCCCAGGGCAGGGCAGCACTAATATCTCCCAGCAGCTTTGGTCCTATAGCGCTGATGCTAACAGGGAGGGCACAAAAGGCAGGACTGTTGGCCTCAGTGGTGCAAATGGGAGGTAGTTATAAGACCAGTCTAGATGAGAAGATAAAATATTCCGTTGATTCCATGAATACTGTAGACACTGCAGGAAGAGACAATCATTTCCTAGGAATATGGGATGGAAAGGAAAGGATCGGCAGCAATCCAGTCTGATTCTGGAAAAACAAAAGAGACAGAGACTTTTTCCTTAGACTTTTCCTCTGAAGTGGCCTCTAGGACAGTTAAGTCAATGAACCCTTCACTACCATTAACTCATCACCACTACCTAGAGGTCAGGAGGTGCTCAGGTCACTAACATCCACAGTCATCAGAAACTTGATGATGCCACAGTGCAACTTCCTGCCTCATTGGCAGCCTGAGCAAATGCTCTGGGTGCTGTATGAGCTATAGGCTCAGAGATGAAATGTAGTAGGGGGCACATGCTTCGAGGCCCTCACTCTCCGCTCTTGGACAAGACTTATCCTCTCTCAACCTTGGTTAAAGGGAGAAACACAGCCTATTTGTCCCCAGGTCCATCACTTGTTTGAGGTTAGACGAGCCATTGAATGTCCCCAGACCTTGATTCTCATTTGCAGAGTGGGGATAAAGAAGAATGTCTATCTTGCCAACCTCCAGCATCAAGATGGGGAGTCTGTGAGCTGTGGGATGGAAACTTGGCATGTGAAGGTGTTATTAGCACACTCAGTAAGAAAGTCACCCACTAGTGTATGACTCAAACTTCTGCTCCTTCCTTCTTTCATTATTTCTTATACAGGTGCTGGGCATTGAATCCAGGTATTCCATCTGTAAGGCAAGTGCCCCGCCTGCTGTACTATTGCTCTGGCTCCTTCCCCCGTTTAAAGAATATGAACATAAATAGCAATAAATAAGTAGCCATATGTTTACTTAAAATTCTAGTGTTGGGTGGGCCAGGGAGATAGGAAGCCCTGAGCACAGAGTCGGGAATAAGCCCTAAGCACTGTAAGGTGTGGACTCAAAACCAAAATAAAGAGTGGAATGAAATGAGATGGAATGGATGAACTTTCTTCCAAAGGAATTCAGGTAACCACACCCCTCTGTGACCCCAAGGCATCGTGGTGTGTGTGTGCGGATGGGGTCTGGGGTGTTGGGGGGGTTCCACCCACACTCCTTCACAAGCATTGTGGCTTCTAGCCTTGACCTGTGCATTCCACGCAGTGGATCAAAGCCACTCAGTGGTCTTTGCTTCCACTTGGCCCCAGATCCCACCACTCTGTCCCCCCCAATCCACTCCCTCTCTGCACTGCTCGGGCAGCAAGTAACCAGGACTTAGCCAGGCCAGCACAGCTGAAAAGTGAGCCTGTTTGCCCCACATTGTGCACTGCTCCCACCTCTAGGACGGGCATTTCTGAGTGTCTCCAGTCTGACATTCAGTGGTGGTCCAGGCCAACAAACAGCCAGGATGGGCATCAGAGCAGAAACGGAAACGGAAGGAGGCTACACTGAGCTCCGAGGTTCTTTTTCTTGTTTACTTACCTGTGTGCCCATGTCGATTCCTCCACCCACTTCCCAACCCCGGATGCCACTGACCTGGACACATGCATGTGTCATGCTGCATGTGTGAAACCGGAGACTGCCTCCATGCTGAGCACATCTGGGGAACAGGGGGTCACCGTGCCTACCTAGTTCCTCTCGTGTCCCTTCTGGCTGGAGACCAGGCAGTGGCCGCACGTCTTCTGGCCATCCAGGTACAGGGTCCTCAGGGTGCCCACGGGGTTCTTGCTTGGCCTCGGGGCCAGGCGGGCCTGCCTGGCCACCACCAGCAGTTCCTTCATGGATACCTCGGGGCTGGGAGAGTCCTGCCAGGAGTATGTGAGCCCCTGACTCTTCTCGCCAGAACTTCTGCTGCAGGGGTGGTGCTCGTGGGGCACGAGGCGCATTTCTGGAAAGGCGGAAGGGGCAGTGTGAGCATGCGGTTGCCCTGAGCACAAATCCCTGGGAAAGGCCACCTCCCATCCAAGCAGCGGAGGCTGCAAATCAGTATCTGCTCTCGTGCCCCTCCATTTCCCTGCCCTGCTTTCCCACCCAGTTCGGACAGATGGGTAGGTGGGGTTCACCTGAAGGAGAGCTGGGGAAGTGGGGATGACAGTACTTAGGCCAGGTTTCTGTTTCTTGGGGGGTTGGGATGGCTTCCACGTGAGCCTTGGGGTCACTCCCAGTAATACTTGGCCAGCTGGGCCAGGCAGTTCAATGTTCGGGACAGTTCTGTAGAGCTGCTCAGGCCCCCGGGTGCCAGGGACCACCAGGGTCTGAGCCAACCTGTCAATTCTTGGGCCTCTCCCTGGCAACACCTAACTGAGGGGTGGGGGCTGTGGTGTCGGTGGGGCTTTGAGAAGGCCTCAACAACCTATTTTTCTCTTTCTTGTCTTCCTAGGGAGACCAGAGATTTGCTAAGGAGATGGACTATGTCTCCACCATCAGTCAGGGGTCCCTGGAGGGCAGAAGCTTCATTCCCTCTCCCCTCTGGTTGGGACGGGTCTGGCCAGTCCCTCCATCCCTGAAGTCCTGGGCAGTCATCCCCTCCCACACTGGCACTCACGTGACTGGCTGCCCAGCACTGGGTTTGGGTTGTGAGCTGGGATCCCAGAGAACCAGTTCTCCCTCACTGGAATCTTGGGGGACAGACTGGATGCCAGACATTGCGGCTGCTTGTCCTTCGGCAGAGAGAGCCAGCCCTGCTTCCAACAACCCAAATCTCTCCGGGGCTGGAAAGGCGGAGCGACAGGAAGTATTTTTGGCTGGCTGAGGTACTGCCCCTTGCATTTGAAGGAGGCCGATCTGCATGTCTCCGGGCTGCTGCATTCAGAGCTGCTGGTGATGTTCAGACTCCTCAGAGACTCAGAGGAGCCTGAGCCCTGCCTGGTAAGTTCTGGGAAAGCTTCTACTGAAGTTAAGGACTGGAAGAGAAAACAGTCCAAATGAGTGTGGAAAACGAAGCTCTGCTTCCTGTACCATTAAAAAAAAATAGGGCCACGCCTGGCTCTGTGCTCAGGGCTTACTCTTGGCTCTGCACTAGGCATCCTTCCTGGTGGGGCTCAGGAGACTGGAAGGGGTGTTGGGGATCAAATCCACGTTGACCACATGCAAGGCAAGTGCCCTACCCACTATACCATCTCTCTGCATGCCCCCATCTCCCATGCCATTCTTTTTTCTTTTTTTGGGGGGAGGAGGGTCACACCCAGTGATGCTCTGGGGTTATTCCTGGCTCTACGCTCAGGAATCACTCCTAACGATACTTGAGGGACCATATGGGATGCTGGGAACCAAACCTGGGTCAGCAGTGTGCAAGGCAAATGCCCTCACCACTGTACTATTGCTCCAGCCCCTCCCATGCCATTCTTGTTGAAAACAGATTATGGGGGTCGGGCAGAGTCCAAACTGCACATGTGCAAGGCCCTGAATTTTTTTTTCTTTCTTTTCGGATATTTGGACCACACGCAGGAATGCTCAGGGTCTGCTTCCAGCTCTGTGTGCATGAGTGATCCCTAGCAGTGCTCAGGGGATGATATATGGCGTGGGAGATTCAAACTGGCATTCATGACTCCTGGTGATGCAAGGTTAAGCACCTGCACCTCCCTGTACTATCTCCTTGGCCCCAAGGCTCTGAATTTCAATCTCTGGCACTGCACATCTTCTCCCCGCCCCACCCCCAGCACTTCCCGGTGTGGCTCTAGTAGCTCCCCACACCATAACTGACTGAGCACCACCTGCTGTGGCTCCCACAACCTAAGAAAACAAACCAAGAGCTGAGTTTGGGGGAGCCACGGATGGCACTCTGTGAAAGAGCAGCTGGCTCGCAGGGATTCGGTTTTGAGTATGATCCCCCGAACCACCCCATATGCCAAATGTGGCCCCAGGACCCCTGTCATTGAAATTCCCCGATCCACAACTAAGGGTGCGACGACCCCTGACATATTGCCACCAAGTGACAGGGATCCCTCTTCCCTACCAGCGTAGTTTCCTACCTAACCAAAAAACTGATTCAAGGGCTGGAGCGATAGCACAGCGGGTAGGGCGTTTGCCTTGCACGCGGCCGACCCAGGTTCGATCCCCAGCATCCCATATGGTCCCCTGAGCACCGCCAGGAGTAACTCCTGAGTGAAAAGCCAGGAGTAACCCTTGTGCATTGCCGGGTGAGACCCCCAAAAAAAAAGCAAAAAAAAAAAAACTGATTCAATATTAAGGCAGGAGGAGGTCATGGTCCATTGAATGTCCTCTAGAAGTTATTTGTTGATTTGTTTATTTTTCGTTGTCCATGAGGATGACTTTATTTATTTTTTTAATTTATTGAGTCACCTTAAATTACAGGGCTGGAGCTATAGCACAGCAGTTGGGCGTTCGCCTTTCACGCGGCCGACCCAAGTTTGATTCCTCTGCCCCTCTCGGAGAGCCCGGCAAGCTACCGATAGTATCGAGCCCACGTGACAGAGCCTGGCAAGCTACCCATGCATATTGAATATGCCAAAAACAGTAACAATTAGGGGCTGGAGTGATAGCACAGCGGGTAGGGCGTTTGCCTTGCACGCGGCCGACCCGGGTTCGATTCCCAGCATCCCATATGGTCCCCTGAGCACCGCCAGGGGTAATTCCTGAGTGCAGAGCCAGGAGTGACCCTTGTGCATCGCCAGGTGTGACCCAAAAAGCAAAAAAAAAACAAAAACAGTAACAATAAGTCTCTCAATGAGAGGTTACTGGTGCCCGCTCGAACAAATCAATGAGCAATGGGATGACAGTGACAGTGACCTTAAATCACAAAGCTACAAAGTTTTTCATGACAGAGTTTCAGGTGTATAATGTTCAAGCACCAGTCCCTTCACCAGTGTCCACTTCCCTCCACCAGTGTCCCCAGTTTCCCTTCCAGCCCTCAGCTTGCCTCTGTAACAGGCACTTTTTCCTTTTTCTTCTTTCCGTTCTAGCCACTGTGCTTTGCCATACTGCTGATGAAAGGTTATCTCTGGAGGCTTTTAAACTCAAGGTTTTGATGGGGCCAGAGCAATGGTACAGCAGGGAGGATATTTGCCTTGGACATAGCCAACCTATTGGGTTTAATCCCTGGCACCTGGTATGTCCCCAAAGCCCTCTAGGAGTGATCCCTGAGTTCAGAGCCAGGAGTAAGTCCTGAGCACTGTCAGATGTGGTCCCAAAGGGAACCAAAAATTGAGGTTTGGGGATTTGTTTTTGATTTGGTTTGGGGGCCACATCTGGAAGTGCTCAGGGCTTATTCCCACCTCTGCACCTAGAGATCACTCCTGGCAGGGCATGCGGGTGGAGGCTATTTGTGGTGCCAGGGATTGAACCAGGGTTGGCTGCATACAAAGTTAGCACTCTGTCCATTGCACTATCTCTCTGGCCCCAAACCTGAAGTTTTAAACACCAGAGATAGGTCATCAGAGAAACAGGCATTATTTCACAGTGACTAGACTAGAAAATGAAAGAGCTGGATTCAGTATTGGTGTGGGGGTTCTCGTGCATTGCTGATGCGAATGAAGACTGGAAGAGTCGTTCTGGTCTAGAAATAATGTTGGGAAACTAATATTGCAAATACCCTATGGCCCAGAAATTTTTGTCTTTGGTTTGCTTTTTGGTTTCTGGGCACACTGGCAATGCTCAGGGGTTTCTCCTGACTTTGAACTCAGGAATCTCTCCTGGTGGTGCTTAGGAGGCCATATGGGATGCTGGGGTTTGAACCCAGGTTGGCCCGTGTAAGGCAAGTACCTTACCTGCTGTACTATCTCTCCAGACCCGCAATTTTATTCTTAGGTATATGTACTAAATAAGTTATTAGGGAGGTCCTTAAGCTTTATGTACATCAACGTTCCCAGTAGGCAAAATGTGCACACAACCCAGATGTTCACCAGTAGAACAATTACACAAAATGTGGCAGATACATACAATGCAATATTACCCAGACATAAAAAGGAAGAAAAATATAATACATGCTATAACATGAATGAACTTTAAAAACATCGTACTAAGTAAAATATGTCAGACACAAAGGACAAATATTGTATGAGTCTATCTATAGGAGGTACCTAGAATAGCCATAAAGATCTAATGGGAGGGGGCTGGAGCGATAGCACAGTGGTAGGGCGTTTGCCTTGCATGCGGCTGACCCGGGTTCGATCCCCGGCATCCCATATGGTCCCCCAAGCACTGCCAGGAGTAATTCCTGAGTGCAAAGCCAGGAGTAACCCCTGAGCATCGCTGGGTGTGACCAAAAAGAAAAATAAATCTAATGGGAAATAGGAAGAAAAATAAGGCAGGAAAAATACTTTGGAGGAGAATTCAGACCACACCCTGCACCGTGTTCAAGAGTGAGCCCTGGTGCTCAGAGGACCATATGTGGTGCCATGGATTTGAACGGGAGGCAGCTGCATGCCAGACAAATGCCTTAACCTCTATTCTATCTCTCCAGCCACAGAAAAAATATTTGAAGAAATAATGATCACTATCATCTCAAATTTGGTGAAAGACATTAATTTACATGATGGGTAAACTTAAGAATACTTGCTAGCATCAACAGAAATAAAACAATAGCGAGGCACATCTTAGTGACTTTGCAGAAATTCAGATGGACACACCAGAGAAAAGTGAAACCTGACAGACAGAGGGAGATATAATTAATGTGGCTGATTATTCACTCATAAAGAAGAATACAATGGAACAACATTTGGGAGACGTTCCTGGCGCCCGCTGGAACACATCGATGAACAGGATGACAGTGATACAGTGAAGTTCAATAAAAATACCTTTCAAAATCAAGGCCAAAGACATTTTCAGAAAGTAAAAACAGAAAATTCATTATCAGTAGATATATGTACACTACAATAAATACCAAGGGTTGTTATTCAGGCTTAAGAGAAATAACATCAGAAGATAATTATTTATGTGCGTGTATTACCATAAATTAACATAAAATTTTAATATATCCTATAAAGACTACTACTATTTAAAACAAAATTTATAACATTACATTATATGTTAGTTCAGAAGAGGAAATATATTTTCTGTATTTAAAATTGAGTACAATGGGCCAGTGGTAGAGCACATACTTCACACATGAGGCTCTGCGTTCAATCATACATACACACACATATTATGTATAGTAATACATTATCTCTAAATAGATTCTGAAATACTAAAGCCATATACTGCAATCCCTAGAACAATCACTAAAAATAATTTCAAAAGGTTAGAACTGAAAAATTAGAGGGAGGAAATCAGTTTCAATTTTCAATTAACCCAAAAGAAGATAGAGAAGAACCAAGAAAAAAAAAAGGAAAAAAATGAAAACAACAGGGACTGGAGCAATAGCACAGCGGGTAGGGCATTTGCCTTGCATGCGGCTGACCCGGGTTCTATTCCCAGCATCCCATATGGTCCCCTGAGCACCACCAGGGGTAATTCCTGAGTGCAGAGCCAGGAGTAACCCCTGTGCATCGCCGGGTGTGACTCAAAAAGAAAAAAAAAACATGAAAACAACAAAATTCTAGTCCTACATTCACTTACATTAATAATTCAACGAAATCAGAATTAACACTTCAATTAAAAGGCAGAGGTTGGGGCTGGGAGATGACTGGGAGCTAGAGCACTGGCCACAGAGCAGAGATCTCAAGTTCGATCCCTGGTACCACATGGCCCCACATCCAGCACTAAGCTAGAAGTGCCCCAAGCAGCATTTAACTGACTATTGCTAGAGTGCCCTTGAGTCCCCTGGGCATTTTTTGGAAGAAAAGAAAGAAAGCAGAGAGTATACAGCAGTTATAGTATAGCGTGTAGGGTGTTTGCCTTGCATGCGGCTGGCCGGGGTTTGATCCCCAGCATCCCATATGGTCCCCCAAGCACCTCCAGGAGTAATTTCTTAGTGCAGAGTCAAAGTAACGCCCCCCTGCCCCGAGCACTGCCTGGTGTGACTCAAAAGGTGCCCCCACACACACACCAAAAAATTGATTGCCTTATTCACGTTGGCCTTTAAGACATGTCCTTGAGGACCTGAGAGAGAGCGTAAGGTCAGACAGTTGCATGCAGCCATTAGTCTCCTTTGGACACCACCAGGAGTCAGTCCTGAGGACAGAGCCAGGAATACCCTTGAGCACCTCAGGGTGTGGCCCCAAAAGAAGTATTCTTGATCTATAACAAGGGGAAATTAATTTAAGTTTCTTTTTTTCTTTTTATTGAATGAAATTTACTTAAAAAGACCTGAGGGGGAGAGAAAGGGAGTGTTCAAGAGAGAACGTGGGCTTCTGCAGAGTGGAAAAAACCAGCAAAGATTGCGTTCAAGGGAGAACATGGGCCTCTGAGAGCAAGCCTGTAAGTTTCTTTTAAAGTTATACTTTGCCAGTGCTTAACCTACCCAGAAGAATGGTTGTATTAATATCAAACAAAATAGAATTTAAGCCAGGAATAAGCTCTGAGCATCACCAGGTGTGGCCCAAAAAGCAAAAATCAAACAAAAAGGCTTAAACACTTTTAGATAACGCATGGATCAAAAATCACAAGGAAAGGGGCTGGATTGATAGCATAGTGGGTAAGGCGTTTGCCTTGCAAGCAGCCGACCCGGGTTTGATTCCCGGCATCCCATATGGTCCCCTGAGCACCAACAGGAGTAAGTCCTGAGTGCATGAGCCAGGAGTAATCCCTGTGCATCACCGGGTGTGACCCAAAAATAAAAATTAAAAATCACAAGGAAAAAATGTTTCAAAAGCAAAGGGATAATAAAAAATGCAACATATCAAGATTTATGACTTTCAGACTAACTAGCATTTTCAGGGAAATTTATAGAACTTAACTCTGATATTGGAAAGAAAGTCTTAGGAGGCTGGAGTGATCATACAGAGTATAGGGCGACTGCCTTGCACATGACCAACCCAGGTTGATCCCCAGCATCCCCTATGGTCCTCTGAGTACTGCCAGGTGTGACACCCCCCAAAAAAAAAGTCAAAAAGGAAGTGTTAGTAGTTCTACTCTAAGAAACTAGGAAAAAGTGATGAAGCTCAATTTAAAGCTAGAAGAAAGGGGGCTGGAATGATAGTACAGCAGGTAGGGTGCTTGCCTTGCATATCCCTGACCCTGGTTCGATCCCCAACCTCCCATATGGTTCCCTGAGCACCATAATGAGTAATCCCTGAATGCAGAGTCAGGAATAATCCCTGAAACATCTCTGGGTGTAACAGGGGTAAAAAAAAAAAAAAGCTAGGAGAAAGGAAGGAAAGAAATAATGAAATTTTTTTTCTTAAAGTGGAAATCAGTGAAATAGAAAATAAACCATGGGGACTGGAGAGATAGCACAGCGGGTAGGGCGTTTGCCTTGCACGCGGCCTACCCGGGTTCAAATCCCAGCATCCCATATGGTCCCCTGAGCATGGCTAGGGGTGATTCCTGAGTGCAGAGCCAGGAGTAACCCCTGTGCATCGCTAGGTGTGACCCAAAAAGCAAAAAAAAAAAAAAAAGAAAATAAACCATGGAGAAAAGAACAAAATCTTAAGCTGGCCCCCCTTTTTCACACCCAGGAGTGCTCAGGGAATATTCCTGGCTCTGTGTTCAGGACCAACCCCTGGGAGTGCTCACAAGATCAAATATGGTGCCATGATTTTTTTTTTTTGCTTTTTGGGTCACACCCAGCAATGCACAGGGGTCACTCCTGGCTCATGCACTCAGGAATCACCCCTGGCGGTGCTCAGGGGACCATATGGGATGCTGGGATTTGAACCCGGGTCGGCCGCATGCAAGGCAAACGCCCTACCTGCTGTGCTATCGCTCCAGCCCCCAGTGCCATGGATTTTAACCAGGGTCAGCTGCATGCTACTCAGGGGCCTTACATCCTGTACTCTCTGGTCTCAAGCTGACTCTTGCATAAAATGCATATGCCCACAATGAGATATCAAGATAAAAAATAAACCAAATAAGCAATTTTTGTGTGTATTATTGGGCCACACCTGGTGGTGTTCTGGATTTACTCCTGGCTCTGTCCTCAGGGATCACTCTAGTGGGTCTCAGTATTATGGGATCCCGGGGATCAAACTAGGGATGGCCATGGGCAAAACAAGTGCCATAACCCCCTGTATAATCTCTCCGGCCCAGAAAACAAATTATTTTATCAGCCAGAAAAGGAAAGTGTTATTATTTAGCTAGTGGGGACATCAAAAGAATGATTTTTAAAATGTAAATGATGAAGAGGGATAGTAGTTTTGTTCTGACTCTTAGTGAGATCAAGTAAATATTATCTAAGCCAGGGAAAAGCTCAAAGGGGGCCCAGGGTTTGAGTCCTAGATATCACATACTCCCCTGAGACCACTGGGAGCAATTCCCAAGCTCAGAGCAGGGAGAAGCCCTTGAGCACCACCAGGTGTGACAAAAACACAAAAACACAATCCACCCCACCATCTCCCAGCCTCCCTACCTCCACACTCTATAAGCCTGTACCATATTAAGTACTGAATGCATGCGTGAAATAACTGCTTGAGAACTCTCCAAGTTCAACAGTACCAGGTAGTTTAGGAAGAAGATGAGAAATCGAAGTACTAGCACATCAGCAATGAGCTGACATTTTTTTTCTTCTGATATTCCATCCCCTGAATTTATTTAGACAACCTCATCCACTCAAGTGAGATCTGGGGAGCAGACAGAGCTCCAGGGAGAATCCTGTGGTTTAGGCTCCTTTGATCTGTTTGTTTGTTTTGGGACCACATTTGGCAGTGCTCAGGGCTTACTCCTGGCTCTGCACTCAGGAGTCGCTCCTGGCAGGCTCTAGGGACCACATGTGGTGCCAGGGATCCAACTCGCATCTGCCACATGCAAGGAAACTGCCCTACCCCATGTCCTATCACTCTAGTTCCTCAAATATGATTCTTATAATAATTTTCACTTTGGGGGTGAGATTTGGGTCACACCCTGTTAAGCTCAAGGATTACTCCTAGCATTGTGCTCAGGGATTAGTTCTGGTGGTCTCAAGGAACCATATGGGGTGCTGGGGATCAAACCTGGATCAGCTGCATGCAAGGCAAGTACCCCGCCCTCCTTACTATCTCTCTCAAGCACCCTATAATGATGGTTTTCATTATAATTAAGGCTGTACACTATTAACTTGAAGCAGGGATAATTATTATATTAACGTAATAAAATAGAAGTATTTTATTCCAATAATTTTATTTCAACAACATAATCATTGACATAAATATGCTTTCTTCTTCTTCTTCTCCTCTTCCTCCTCCTCTTTTCCCCCAGTTTCTCAAGCCCACATCTCCATGAACTCCTGAGCTGGCAACAGAACCAGCAGCAGGGCCTGAAGGCAGCTAAAGGTCAGAGGAAGGAGTCATCCTCCCCAGGGAAGGCAGGGCTGAAACATGCGCTGTTGTTAATGACTCTCGTTCTCCTCAAAGGTTGCTGCACATTTGCCCCAATTCCATTTATCATCCCACTTTCTTTTTCAAATCTAAATTGACAAATTAATTCATCTGGGGGGAAGAGGTTGGGCCACATCTTGTTATATATATTAAAAGGAGAATCCAGGATCCAAATAGAGGCAGTCAGATTCCCAAAGCAGTCTCTTTTGCACAGATATAGTTGTGTTGTTTTTTTTTTTTTTGCTTTTTCGGTCACACCCAGAGATGCTCAGGGGGTTACTCCTGGCTCTGCACTCAGGAATTACCCCTGGTGGTACTCAGCAGACCATATGGGATGCTGGGAATAGAACCCAGGTCAATCATGTGCAAGGCAAACACCACTGTGCTATCGCTCCAGCCCCGTTTGCTTGTTTTTTAAAGAAAAACACTACATGGAGCCAGAGTACAGTGGGTAAGGGTTTGATCCCTGGCACCCCAAATGGTCCCCCCAGCCCACCTTGAGTGCAGAGCCAGGGGTAAGGTCTGAGAACCGCCAGGTATGCCCCACACCAAAAAGAAAAAAAAAGAATAAAAGGAAATCACAACGTAAGATAAAGAGAAATCTTACCATCTTTACCAAATTTTTTTTGGAGGGGGGCACACCCAGCAGTACTCAGGGCTCACACCTGACTCTGTGTGCCGAGCTCACTCCTTGTGGTACCATATACATATGGCACCTTACTCAGGGATCCACACAGTGCTGGATCCAACTGGGGTTGGCCTTGTGCAAGGCAAACGCGTTACCTCTGGTACTAACGCTGGCCCCAGCTATCTCCAAGTTGGCAGTGCAGAAGTGGTAATCATACACACAGAGTTGTACAGCCCATCTCTGAAAGTTTTTCATCTTGCAAAACTGAAACATTAAGCCCATCAAAATACTCCTCTGTTCACACACACACACACACACACACACACACACACACACATACGTGCACACGCACGTATGCACACACACACCCTAAAACCCCTTCCAATTTGGCAATTACCATTGCAATCTCTTCCCTTAAGAGTATAATCACTCTCCATATTTCATATAAATGGAGTCATGCAGTATTTGGCTTTTTATGATGGGATTTTTTTATTTGGGAGAAATATGTATTCAAATCCTCTGTACATTTTGTAATTGGGCTGTCTTTTTGTGATTGAATGTAAGAATGCTTCATATCTTCTTGATACTAACTCCTTATCCACTCTCTGGTTTGTAAACACTTCTTCTCCCACAGGTGGTGTAAATCTGATGAGGTACCAACTGTTTGCATTTGCTTTTGGTGTGGTGGGAAAATCTCTGCCAAATCCAAGGTCAAAAAGCTCCTAAGCACAATATCTTCAACATGTGCGGCAAAACCCTTGTTGTAAGCCCGTTCGTAGATCAGAAATTATTATTTTTTAAATATTTAAATAAAATTAGTTTCGTGGGTTGTAACTGGTATTTTTTAAAAGAATAGAACAGAGTAACACAGAATAGAAATATTCAGTGAGTCACTGTATGTGGTATGGCTAAACATTGTTTCAGAAACCTTTTTTCCCTGGGGTGTGTGGAATAGAGTGGGCTGGGAAATAAAATGGATTTCTTGCTGTGGCATGTGGTTGAGGACTGAAGAAGCTTTGCATTTCTCAATATTGCACTCAGACTACGATGCTGAATGTTCCAGTAGTTATGGTAGAATCTCACACGGGCCCAGTGAGATGCGAACTATATACCTGTGTTGTACCTGTCAGAACCATATGCGTGGGGCACCTCAGGTCTTGTAGGACAGAAATTCACTGTCCACTAAATCAATATTATTCACAGGAATTTTATGGGCACTGTTTTGGTTTGGTCTTGTAGTTGCATCAGGACTGTAAGGACAAAGATTTTTTTTATATCTTTTTTTTATACCCAGTTTTATGTTTGCATAAATTTATAAAAATAAATAAGTCTACAAGGAGGATATAAAAGGGTTTTACTTTTTTTTTCTTTACAAGGAAACACTGCTTAGAGGACATGCTGGATTCAAAGTGGTCGTCCTCAAGTTCATGGATACCCACAAACTCAGAATGTGACCTTAGGTGCTGGAGAGATAGTATTGTAGGTAAGGAGGTTGCCAGGCATATGGCTGACCACAGCATCCGTATGGTCCCCTAACTGCCAGGAATGATCCCTGAGCACAGAGTCAGGAGTAAGCCCTACACACTGCTGGGTGTGTCCCCGCTCAAAATAAAATAAAAGGTCATGTGACCACATGTGAACTATAAATATCTCAATCAAATAAGCTGTCAAAAAACTACAAACTCAGGCCAGAGCAATAGTACAGCAGGTAGAAAATTTGCCTTGCACATGGCCAACCGGATTGATTCCTGGCATCCAGTATGGTCCCCCGAGCACAGCAAGAATAATTCCTGTGGGCAGAGCCTGAGCACCACTGGGTGTGACCCAAAAAAGCAAAATAAAAAAAGGGGGGGCAAAAAGCCCCCCAAAAAACAAAAGACCTACAAACTCAGGTTGGAGTAGTAGTACAGTGGGATGGGAGTTTGCCTTGCATCCTACCAACCTGGTTCAATCTCGGTATCCCATATGGTCCCCCAAGCACCACCAGGAGTCATTTCTGAGTACAGAGACAGGAGTAATCCCTGAGCACTGCGGGGTGTGACCCAAAAGGGCAAAACCACAAACAAAAACTCTCTCTGAGACTCGGGGGAAGCCAGGGTGGTTACTGTGGGTGGGTGGGTGGGTGGGAGGAATGGGCGTAGGGTATTTTGGGTGGCGTTGGAGCACTGGTGGGTACACTCCAGCCCCCTCCTTCACCTTTTGGCCTTTCTTTCCTCTCTCTTTCTCTGAAAAATGTCACATTCTCCTTAGAATTAGTATCCCCCCTCAATAGAACTACATAACTTCACTTTAACATTTTTAAAAAGGGGCTGGGGAGATAGAACAGCGGGGAAAGCACTTGCCTTGTGTGTGGCTGACTGAGTTCGATTCCCAGCATCCCATAAGGCACCCACCGAGCACTGCTAGGAGTGATTCGTGAATGCAGAGCCCGAAGTAACCACGGAGCATTGCTGAGTGTGGTCCCCCACCAAAATAAAAATCTTCTTAAAGAAAAATTTTAAAAAGAAGATAGAGAAAGAAAAGAAGTTTATGTAAAGATGCACAGAGCCTAAGGGACTTATTCAAAAGGCCAAGGAGCAATCTGGGCTAAGCAGGGATCACATGGATTCCCATCCATGCCCACTGGGCTCGGCGCTCCGGGCCCCAGACCACACTGGGGACCTCTTCACTTACCGACGTGCTGGTGAGGGCGGTCCCCACTGAGGCTGGGCTGGAGCCCACGCTGAGAAGGCTTGAGTTCGTCTGGCTGGGTATATAGCTGCAAGGCCTCAAAGGTGGGGGGGTGTGGGGAGCAGGACCAGCCTGCCCCGTGGGGGCCTCCGGGCTGAGGCTGCCAGTGGTGTCGCTTCTCTCTTTGTCTTTGACACCTGAGGCCGTGTCGGCTGTGCAGGGCCTGAGCGTCAGCGGCTGGAGGGAACCAAACACAGTCTGTGGGCAGCCAGCCTGGGGCCACCACCAGAGTCGGCACACCCAAAGGCGGGCACAGAGGAGAGGAGGAGAGAATGACCAGTGGCGGTGACCAAAGCCCCTCTCATCTGGGGCTCTGAGCCTGGGACCCCAAGATCCCCCCTACAAGGTTCATGGATGGTCTGGGGGGGAGGGGGTCTCTGAGCACCTAGAAACGCCGTTGGAGAAGTGTCTGTGTCTGTGCTTTATCGGGTCCTGGGACAGGCTGTGGTCTAACCATGTGAGAATCTATGTGGTCTAACCATGTGAAGGCTGGCCCTTCAGAAGGCCCGTTTTCGAGACAAAGTTGAGGAACATCGTCAACCAGATTGCTCCACGGAGTGAGGGGAGAGAGGTAGGCAGAAGAGGAGGCGCCCCAAGACAGGTCCGGGACAGCCGCCCCAGAGCGGAGTAGTCTGAAAGGAAGGAGCCAGTCCCGTGCAGTGTCTGAGGGTCCTGCTTCCTCCGAGGCTCCTCTGAGTCGTGCCCGTGGCCTGCTGGGGGGCCATGAGAGGATATGCGGGAGCCCACTTCTCAGAGCGGGGGTGTATGGAAGGGCCCCGCCTCCCAGCTGCTTCCACTCTGGCTGAAGGTCCACCAGGACAGACCCGAGAGCCGGCTCTCTGCCTGGACGGAGGGACCCGCCCGTGGGCCTGCCCGGCAAGCAGCCCGGCTCCTTCAGTGGGTCTGGGCTCGGAGCAGGGGTCTCCTCAGCACCCCCCCACGGAGGGGCCCCAGCCGGGGAAGGGTGCCGGGCGGGCGGGCTCCCCTCCCGTCTGCGTTTACTTGTTTGGAAGCGCCCGAGATGGTCTTGTATTTCTGCTGCGCTTTGCGCCGCCAGCTCCCGGAGCTCTTGCCTCGCACCTGCTCACCCGCAGACTCGCCCGGGGCCTCCACCTTCTTCTCTTTCCTCCGGAACGACTGTTTCTGCTGCTTGAGCTTCAGCTCCTGGATCAGTTGTCTGATGGGGAGGAACAGGGCACGATTGGGGAGGTTAGAGGCGACTACGCATGCCAGCCGCCTAAGCCTTGGCAAAGCAACAGCCAGGAGAGAAAGGGGGCAGTGGTAAGGGCCACACAGTGGACCCGGGTTCAATCCCTGCCACCCCATACAGTCCCCTGAGCGATGCCAGGCGTGACCCCTGAGTGTAGAACCAGGTCAGCCCTGAACACTGCTGGTGTCTCCTCCCCCTAAAAGAGACCCTACAAAGGGGCTGGAGTGATAGCACAGCGGGTAGGGCGTTTGCCTTGCACGCGGCCAACCCGGGTTCGATTCCCAGCATCCCATATGGTCTCCCGAGCACTGCCAGGAGTGATTCCTGAGTGCAGAGCCAAGAGTGACCCCTGTGCATCACTGGGTGTGACCCAAAAAGCAAAAAAAAAAAAAAAAGACTCTACAAAGAGGCAGAGGGCACCCTCAGTCCACACAGTATTCAAAGCCATAGGACAGGAGGCAGAGGACACCACTTCTTTAAACCTCACCATCCCCAGTCTGGGGACCAGCACGCTAGGGAGATGCGAGCCCCTCCACTTCCCTCCCCCTCCCTCTACCGAGTGGGCAGGCACAAGGAAGAG
Organism: Sorex araneus; assembly: GCF_027595985.1. Taxonomy (NCBI): domain Eukaryota; kingdom Metazoa; phylum Chordata; class Mammalia; order Eulipotyphla; family Soricidae; genus Sorex; species Sorex araneus. The sequence goes on along the minus strand of NC_073304.1, from coordinate 214,807,194 downwards.
GGTATGTGTGGGTAGAGGCATGGCTTCCCACACCAGGCCTCTCTGGCCAGCGAGTCAGTGGCAACAGAAGAGTCACCTGGAGGCTGGGGCCTGGGCCTTGCCAAGCACGTGCTGTGCTGCCTGCTCCTTCCTCTTTCACCCACGACTTCACCCCTGCATGAATCTGGGAGGCGGCTCTGAGAGGGGTGGGGGTGAGGGTCTGTCTTGGGCTAAGTTCTAGAAGTTTCTAGAAGCAGACACACATACCCTACCAGCGAATCAGACCGTTTCCAGGTCTGGTGAAACGAAAGCCCAGGGTCCCCACGCAGAGTGTGTCGGCTCTAACCCGCCCCCTACAACCCCCAGCCCACCTCGGCCCTTCTCCCCTGGAACCTTCCTACCGGGCGTACAGCTCCCGAGCCCTGGACGCAATCGTGTTCTGGAAGAGGGAGTTGTTGTCCTGGAAAAAGTTCTTGTAGTTGTCCGAATTCTGGCCGGGGTAGATGAGGCGGAAGCCGCCGCAGTGTTCCCTCTCGTACTTCTCCGTCTTCTCGAGCTGCACGGCCTGGAAGCTCTTCACTTCCTCCATCCTGCCGGGAAGCAGAGCCAGGGGCGGCCATTGGGTTTTCTTGGGAGGGAGGGACAGGGCCCGGCCGGATGGCGGCTGGGGCTACCAGAGGGCCTTGTCCGCAGCGGGAGTCTCTCAGTGTGGGCTAAGCCAGTGTTTCTCAACCCTTTCTACCTCTGCGGCCCTCTCCTGGGCCCCCTGCCCTACTGGTTGACCCCTGGTCTGTGCTGTGGGTCCCCCATTTATAAGATGCTCACTAATGGCCTCCCTGGAATACCCTGGGGGGCTTCCAAGGGAGACACAAGACCCCCAGTTGAGTAATACTGGGCTAAACGAGCATCGGCAGCTTCCTGACGGCCTCTTGGGCCAGTTCAAATAATAAGTTCCTGAGAGTGGGGGTGTGTGTGGGGAGGGGGCAGGGGGACATGAATGTCTCTGAAGGTTCCTCAAGTCCTTTCCTGCCCCAGGTAAAACCCATTCCCTGGGGGGAGACCCAGGAGCCACACCCATGCACACAGGCTTTAAGCTTCTCTGGAGAACAGAGCTTGGATTGGGCTGTTTGGTGGGGGGGGCTGGAGGTCTGGGGGGCTGGGGAGGGCTTCTTGGTGAGCTGCGGAGAGGTTCTGAGCTATAATGATGTCATTCTTCTTCACAGCCCCCCAGGGAGGCGGAAGTCAAGGAAAGAGGCGTGGAAAGCCCCCTTCCCCGGCAGGAAACAAAGCAGCAGGGCACCAAGGCCACTGGGACCCTTGGGAGAGGGGGTGGCCTGCCGTCAGGGGCAGCTGGCACCCCAGGCAGCGCACCCTGGGCCCAGGGCTCTGAGGTCAGGCCGGTGACTCAGCAGCAAGGTGACCCCTCGGGGCAGGTCAGCTCCCCTGATAGCCCTGGTCTTGTGGGCTCCCAGTACTAGGAGCCCATCGGGCTCGTGCACCCCACCCCACATGGGCCTTAAGGGGCGGGGGAGGGGGCTGCGCCTCCCAACAGAAACACAGCCGCCCCCACTCCAGAGGCTCAGTGACAGGGAGGGGCTGGCTCTGCCCCATGGTGGCGGGCACTGCACTTCCTCCACACAGCTGGTCCCTGCTGGAGGGAGGCAGTTGCTGGACCCAGATTACGCTTGGTGGCAGAGCACTTGCTTTGTGAGGCCCCGGGTTCTACCATGGCATTCCACCAAAAAAACCTCCAAACAATTGCAGGGAGGGGGGGACCCTGGCTCCAGCCGACACCGGAGGGGGTGAGGGAGGGGTGTGGACAGACAAACCTTCCCTTTTGCCAAAGTGAAGGGATGAGGCCCGAGAAACTGAGCGTGTGCTGTTTGGGTTCTGTCCCCAACACTTCATGGTCCCCGAGCACCTCCATGAGTGATCCCCAAGCACTGAGCTAGGAGCAGCCCCTAAGCACGAGGTCTGGCCACAAAACAAAACAAAACAAGGAAAGGTTGTACTTTTTTTTTTTTTGCTTTGTGGGCCACATCTGGCAATGCTCAGGGGTTACTCCTGGCTTTGCACCCAGGGATTACTCTTGGTGGTGTTCAGGGGACTGTACAGGAAGCTGAGGATTGAACCCGGGTCGGTCACATGCAAGGCAAATGCCCTACCCGCTGTTACTATCGCTCTGGCTCCCAACGTTGTACTTTTTCTGTTGGTAATTCCTGAGTGCTCCTGTGCTATTGATAAACTCGTGAAGTTGGAGCTTGCTCACCGGCTGGGGCACAGGTTTCAATCCTGGAGGTCCAACTTCAATGCCCAGTCTCATATATGGTGCCCCAAGCACCATTGGGAGCAAAATCTGAGCACAAAGCTAGGAGTAGTCCCCCAAGCACCAGGTACACATGGAGTTTTTCAGGCATGGCCCGAAAAACTGAAAAATGAAAAAAAACAATTATATGTAAAGTCATGTCTGTAAGCGCCTCCCATTTTATTCGTTTATATATTGGTTTTGAGGCTGCACCTGCCCGTGCTCAGGGCTTACTCCTGGCTCTGCTCGGGGATCACTCCTGGGTGGGGGGCTCCCCCGAATGTCAGTTCAGTTGACAGAGAGAAGCTGAGTGTCCAACACGGACAACTGGGTCACATAACTAGCCAACTGTCAGTGATGACGTGGGTCCTGCGGTCCCATCTTCCTGGAGCTGGGACGGGGGTCACGGCGGGGCTGCCTCGTATGTACCTGGTCTCCCGAGACCGGCACTGCTGCAGGTACCGCCCCCGCTGCCGCTCCACCTCCAACACTTTCTTCTTGTCACAGTTGCCCAGGTTGATGAGGACCAAGGTGTCGTAGAGCAGACTGTCCTTCACCTCCTTGTCCAGCCAGGAGTCGGTGGAGAAGCTGGGGGAGTGGTTGACCTGAGAGGGCAAGAGGGGAGCTGAGGGCAGGAGGTCAAGGGGCCACTTCCGGGGAGCTGCCCAAACCCACCCTGGGGTCCTGGCTACTGCAGTGAGCCAGAGGGGAGCCGGGGGAGGGCTGAAGTCACGGTGAAGGAAGGGGAAGGGGCACCCCATCTGTCTTCAGTCTTCTCTCCTGTGACACCCGGGACAGAGGCGTGGGGTGGGGGGCACCTCCTTAGCCCCCCACAGAGCAATGAAGGGTGCTCTTGGGAACTGGGGAATAGAAAGGGTGGGACGTTCAGGGTCCTGTCTTGGGACGCGGTGGGGAAGCTGCATGCGAGGAGGGAAGAGATTCTTCCCTGCTCACAGAAAAGCCCCTGATGTCCAGAGCACCCCGGGTCCCTAGACGCTTCTAGGACACTAGGCGCAGTTTCTTCTTTGTGCTGTTTTGGTTTGGGGGCCACCCCCAAACTGTGCTCACGGCTTACTCCTGGCTCTGCACTCAGGGCTCACTCCTGGCAGGCCTGGGGGACCACGTGGGCTACCGAGACTCAAACCCAGGTTGGCTGCATGCAAGACAAGAGCGCCCTACCCGCTATAGTAGCCCTTGGGCCCACTTCTAGAAGTTTCTGAAGGCTTCGCCCACTTTTTTTGCTTTTTTCTGCTTTTTGGGTCACACCTGGCGATGCACAGGGGTTACTCCTGGCTCTGCACTCAAGAATTACTCCTGGCGGTGCTCAGGGGACCGTATGGGATGGTGGGAATCAAACTCGGGTCGGCTGTGTGCAAGACAAACGCCCTACCCGCTGTGCTATTGCTCCAGCCCCAAGGCTTCGTCCACTTTGTTTCCAAACAACATCCCTCTGGGAACAAGGGCTGGGTATGAAGGAACAGCAAAGCCCCAGGCAGCCAATCTGGAGTTGTGGCTTCCTCCCCCTCTCCCCACTGAAGTCTGACCCCACGTCCTCAGCAGCTGCGCCAAACCCCACCCAACTTTGCCCCACTTCACCCCACCCCACCCGCCCCGGGCAGAGCCTTGCCCCTCGAGATGCGTCATCTGAATGGCTCTCGTAAGAGGCCGAAGAGCCACCGTCCAACGGGTCAGAGAAGCCGCCACCCAGATGCTTGTCCTCATCTTCCTGTCATCATCCCCCTGTCTGGGGGAGGCTGGAAACTGACCCGGGGCTCCCCACCCCTTCCTGGGGCTTCGGACTGCTGGTACTTGAGACGGAGCGGTCCAAGCCCCCGAGAAAGCCGTGCCAGGCCGCCAGTCTGGTTTGAGGAAGCCGACCCGCTTTCTGGGAGCCGCCTCTGTTCACGAAAGGCAGCGCTGTGTGGGCCTTCCTTCCCCCTGCCTGGCTTCCAGGCCGGAGGGACTCGGGCGAGCACCAGGAGCGCTGATTCCCGGCCATCTATCCCCCTCTGGTGGCCACTGCTAGGCACAGGGAGAAGCCGGGGCAGGAAGTGGTGCGGGAGGAAGTGGGTGAAGAAACGGCCCCGCCCTGCTGACGGGCTGGAGCTGGTGGAGCCCAGGAACAGGGTTCGAGGCGTGCCCGTGCCCAGCCCTCCCTACCTCCAGCAGCCAGGGCTTGAGCTTGTGGTCCAGCAAAATATCAAAGCCCAGGATCTCGAAGCAGGCGCTGTGCAGCGTGTGGTTGGGGAAGCAGGTGTGGTAGTTGTGCTTGATGATGGGGTGGGCCGAGATGATGGTCTTGATAATGACGTCCTCGATGTCTCTCCAGATCTGCTTCACGTCGTAGCCGTGGTCCTCCATGAAGGTGTTGAAGGTGGAGAGCTTTCTGGAAGGGAACCACAGCCCGTGAGGCTGCGGCCTACCCCCGGCAGCGGATGGCCAGCAGTCAGGGTGTCTTCACAGGAGGGCAGCCCCGGGGTCACACCCCTGACACCCCACCCACCTCACCCCACCCCTGCCCAGAGACCTGGAGGAGCCGGCTACTTCCCCTGAGGCCCAGGAAACCCCCGCAGGCTAGGGCAGGGATTGGAGATTCTGGTGCAGAACAGAACAAGTGAATAAAAACCCACTATCTTCTAGTTTGGTTATGCTTTGGTGATGGTTTTTCTACCTCTGGTGTTCACTGAAAACACGTGGGGAGCCCTCTTAGGAGGGGAGAAGCCTTTTAAGAACACCAACGCCAGGCTCCCACATCAGTTCTCAAAGGGGGTTCTGGTTCTGGAGATGCCCAAAGGGAAATGGTAGCCCCAGGACATTTGCACAGGTAGGACTACCTAGCGACCCGAGCAAACCCCAATTCTAGTCTTGCCCCTTCCTGGGAGATGGACTAGTTGGCCATCCTCTCCAGGGACAGAGGATATGTCCCAGATAGGGAAGTTTCAGGGGACGTAACAGTCGCCGTCAGCCGGGTGAATCTGACAGGGTCCAGAGGCAACAGTGAGTATGGACACCAAGTGCCTGGGGTGCAGAGCACATGGGAAGGGCCCGGAGAGAGCTCAGAGGTGGGAACACAGGTCTGCTTTGATCTCCGCTCTACGGGGCTGCTTCTGGGGACCCCCTGCACCACCAGACCCAAACAGCATCACACTTCTGAGCACTGAGTCACCCAGCTTGATTAATATTACCAGGAGTGGCCCCCGCCAGGACCCCTGAACACTGCTTGGGAGACACACCCCTCTAAAAAGGAAAAGCAGAAGTATGGGAGAAGATGCTGAGAAGATAAGGAGAATGAGAAGACAAGAGACCTCGCTCTGCAGGCAGGTGACAGAACTGTCTGGACCCAAGTCACAGAATCCAAATAGGTGGGGGCGCCCCAGCCCCGGCCTTCCCTGCCTGAGCTCATGAGTGTGGCCCCTGCCGCTGCCCCGCTGGCTCGACTGTGATCCCGGTGGCACTGCAGGGATGGACCCCAACACACATGACCGAGTGTGCCGTCCCCTGCACACTGCAAGCAAATGTGCAAGGTCCACAGCCAAGTGTACAAGCTCCGGTTAGCTCAGCAACCTCAAGGTCAGACGGTCAACGCAGTTACTAAAGGCCTCTGTGTGTGCGAAGCTCGGGCAAGGGGGTGACAGGGAAGAGCTGCCCCCGTCTCGGGAAGCCTAAGGGCCACTTGGGGAGACAACACACTCAGGACACAAGTCACGATGCATTTCCATGAAGACAACAAGCAAAGCCCCTGGCTCCCGAGGCACACATCCTCTCCCCGCAGTTCGCAGTGAACAGAATGGAATCTGGGAATCGGCGCTGTGCATGAACAAATTTTCCAGACCATTTGAGATCAGTCCTTTAGAGTGGGAAAAAAAAAAGTATTTCACTTGCCCGATGGGAAATGAATTTTCTCAGGGTGGTCACCCTTCCTCTCCTTCTCATACCACAATATCACTTGACCTTTTCTTAACAGCGCCAGAGCATCACAGTGAACTCCACATGATGGCTGCCCGTGTGTGATTCACTGTGCCCACTGGCTCCTCGTGCCAGGTGCCTGAGAGATGGGAAGCAGCTTGCTCTGACCTGAAGGCCTGCCAGGGTTCCCACGTTTCTGTCTCCTTCCCTATGGTCAGGTCTCTGCTCCTACTGGGTCTGTGGCCAGGAGGGGCATTTCCTGTCTAAAAAGATGGGGAACCGGGGCTGGGGCGATAGCACAGAGAGTAGGGAATTTGCCATGCATGCGGCAAAGCTGGGTTTGATTCCCAGCATCCCATATGGTCCCCCAAGCACCGCCAGGAGTAATTCCTGTGTGCAGAGCCAGGAGTAACCCCTGAGCATCGCCAGGTGTGACCCAAAAAGAAAAAAAAAAGATGGGGTCCAGAAAAAAAGATGGGGAGGGGTCCAGGGATGTGGCTCAGTGGCCGAGGGTCTGTTGCAGGCACTGCTGTTTCGGCCACGGCAAATGTACAATCTCTGGTACACTGCAGCCAGTAGGCATGGGCACCACAGCTGAGTGTGTGACCCTGGACATAACAACAATGACAACAACAAAGGGGAGGGAACAGGAGGAAAGATGGGAAGGAGGAAGAGGAAAAGAAGAAAGGCAAAGGGAGGGTGAGCAGGAAGAACTCAGCAATATGAGAAGCTCCTGCAAGGCCTGGGCCCCATCTAACCCTCGAGGGGTCACGGCACAAGCAGGGAGACGTGATAAGCAGATGCACGGGGCAAAGAGCACAAGGACAAAGGTGGAAAGATACTCCCATCTCACAGCTGGTTCCCGGAGAGAGAAACCAACCGTTTCATCTCAGAGAAGATGGAACGGAGAAGACGGGTCTCACCCACTCTGCAGTGATCAGGCGGCTGGACCAACACCTAGAATCCGATCAGAGAAGGCAACGCGGAAGCTTAGAAAGACAAAAGAAGGGCCTTCAAGAGTGTCCTTCCATGATTTCGGTGGGAACTAAGCATGTGAGGCCTGTACAGTGAGTGTAAACAAAAGAGCGTTCTAGACTACCCAGGAGCAAATAGCCCAGGCAGTACTGTCTAGTGGTTAGGGGAATAGACTTGGGAGCTCAAGGGCTGAGGGAGGTTTGAATTCCAGCTCTACAACCTCCCATCTCTAGAAACTTGGCCAAGTCACTGAATATTTAAGCATTTTAGTTTTCTAAAATACAAAATCACGGGGCTGAAGCAATAGCACAGCGGGTAGAGCATTTGCCTTGCACGTGGCTGACCCGGGTTCAATTCCCAGCATCCCATATGGTCCCTTGAGCATCGCCAGGAGTAATTCCTGAGTGCAGAGCAGGAGGAACCCCTGTGCATCACCGGGTATGACCCAAAAAGAAAAAAAAAAGCAAAATCAGAATGATAATCATACTTGGTGGTGGTAGTGGTGAAAGTGCTGGTGATGCTGGCGATGGCAGTGGTGGCACTGGTGGTGACGACTATTGGTGTTGGCTATAAAGGTGATGGGGGCGATGGTGGTAGTAAAAGGATGGGAACTAAATGAGTTATATACATTGCTTAGTACAGTCTGGCATACAGCAAGAGAGGGGCTCAATAAGTTAAAAGCTGGCTCTTAGAGTGGTAGCGATAGTGCAAAATTGGGTCTGATCAAGTTACTGTTGGGTTAGTGGAGCTTTAGTAGCATTTGAACTTACTGCTCTAGGCACCTATGAGCACACTGGTTTCCTGAGCGTGAGAGCAATGAGAATTCAGGATGATGATCTGACAGCATATATGCTCTGAGTATATCGTATACACTCGCGTGGGAGATACATGAAGTCTGTGCATACACATCATCTCAAAAGATCCTGACAGCCTCTCTTTGAGGTGGGCCTGTGGGGGTCAACTTTGAATACTTTATTTCGAAGACGAGAGAGAGAGGTTCAGAGAGGTCAAGCAGAAGCCCCTGAAGCAGGGCAGTGGGCACAATTGTGAGGCTGGAGGGAACTCTGGGTCTGGTGCAGGGGACACATGAAGGATTCAGTGCCTCTCTGGAGGGGGAGGCATCCCAGAGGACCCAGATGTGCCAGTCCTGTAGAGCAGAGGGGAAGGATACAGAAGTTGGGCAGAAGGAACTCGGGGGAGAGAGGCAAGACTAGTGAGGAAGCAAATAACTGCTAGAGGTGAAGGTGGGGTGGGGGGAGGAGAGCAGAATGCTGAGGCCAGGCCTGGGGCGCCAGAGAGGTGATGGGTAGGAAGAGGCCGGAGGTGAGGAGCTGGAGGACTGAAGAACACACCACACCCACACCCTAGCCCTGGGCCTCACATTTGCTCTGCCACCGCCCAAACCTGCTGAGGAGGTATTCAGTTCTCTCAAAGGAGGGAGACGGGCCCACTGACCCCACACCCTCACACGGAGGGGCTCCCCGCACAGCCATGAGCATCTCACAGGAAGCTCCCAAGTGGGTGTCTCACGTCTCTCATTTTCCAGACCAAGAGCTGGGGACTCAGGGACACTTCAGCAGTGAGAGTTGGAGCCTCAATGAACAGGCCACAGGCAGGGGGGTGGGCTGGCCCCGCACCCCAGGCAATGCCAGCTGAGGACGAGGGAGGGCTGTGGCCAAGAAAGGTCGCCGGAGTCTTCTGAAAAGGCAAGATGGTCTTCTCCCGGCCTGACACAGCCCCTGGGAGGCTTGTCCTAGTCCTGTTTCCGCTGCGTCTCTGGAACTCTGTCCCCCAGGGAGGAAGGCTCCCTGAAGCCAAAAGGTCCCTCAAAGCCTGGGGCAGGAGGAAGCGCAGCGGCTGCAGAGCCTGGGAAGTCCCATCGTCTTGGCCAGCATCAGCCTCCAGGTCTGGGGCATTGGGCAACTAACATGGACCTCTCAGAAATGAACTCTCTCACCCACCTCCCAGCTCGTCACCTGACAAGGGCCGTTATCCCGCCTTTGCCAATGTGCTGCGAAGACTCGGTAGGAAAACACACATCAAAGCACCCAGACCAGCTCCTTAGCCCCCACCACCGTTAGGAAACTCCAGAAATGCCTCTTCTTGCTTTTCCTCCTCTCCACCACTTTTTTTTTTCCTTTTTGGTAGAGGGAGCACCCAAGCAGTGCTTAGGGGTCCCAAGCCAGATTTGTCAACACTTGGGTCCTGAGATGCGGCACTGCTCAAATCCAGTGCTGGGGACCACCACGGCTCCACCCAGCAGTGCTCAGGAGAACGTGAGGCACATAGGGATCAAACTTAACGTTCTTGGATACGTAAGACATACGTCTCAGACCCCTGAGTCAGGTCCCTGGCCCTCTCTTGCCCCTTCGGCCTGGTCCTATTCATTCACACCATTCACGTCCCCCTTCTCTTTTCTTTTCTTTTTCTTTGGCTTTCTCGGTCACATTCTGGAATGCTGCTCAGAGGTCACTCCTGGCTCTGCACTCAGGAATCACTCCTGGTGGTGCTCAGGGAACCATATGCGATGCTGGGGGTTGAACCCGGATCGGCCGCGTGCAAGGCAAATGCCCTCCCCGCTGTACTATCATTTCAGCCCTGACTTCCCCCCTCTCTTAAAATCCACGAGGGACAGGCTAGACGGCAACGTGAGTGGAGACATCACATGGGGAGTCACGGCCGGGCGGGCTTCGCATGTCGCCTCCTTCTGGGGAAGATGAAAGGGCTCTGGCCCCAGGGCCACATGTCACACGGCACACCAGATCCGGGTGACACATAGTTTGAGAATCTCTATTAGAGTAACATGTGTGGTGCTCCCCTGTCCCAAACAAAGGCCATGGAACAAACTATGAGGCACAGCCTTCTCTCCTGCCAGACTCATGATCAGCAAATATCAGTTGGTTTGGAGATGCTGGAAGGCACAACTGTAATAAAAGTCTGCTTTGGGATGTGTGTGTTTGTGCATGTGTGTGGGGGGTGTGCATATGTGCGTGTTTGTGCATGTATGTGCACATGTATGTGTTCATGGTTGTGTGCATGTGTGTGTTCATGCATGTTGTGTGTGCATGTGTGTGCATATGCGTGTGCGTGTGTATGTGTGTGTGTGTGTGTGTGTGTGTGTGTGTGTGTGTGTGTCCTGCTGGGGAAACAGTTTGTTTCACTTCCTCTCAACCTCCTCGGGTTTACGATGTGGCCTTCTTTTAATGATTAACAGCCAGCAGGCAGAAATGAAAGAGACTATGCAGGGTTCAGAGTTAGAGAAAGAGTTCGTGGGACCACATGCCCCAAGATGGCACCCCCGCGGCAGTGTCTCCGGGACAGCTGAGGCGGTGGGGACTGGAAAGCGAGGGGAAGCCACAGCCTTACCTCTTGCTGCCAGAGTGGTCATCTTGGATGAAATTGGAGCTGTGCTTGTTTATGGAATAATTGGTCAGGTGCATGCAGATATCGTCCTGGGGAAAGAGACACAAGCCTGTGGGCCCAGAGGGAGGCAAAGCCTCCTGCTTGGCTCGGGGCCTCCACAGCCTCCAGGCTGGCCGAGGGAAAGAAAGGGGGTGTCAGAGGGCTGCTCACGCTGGCAAAACAGGAAGCAGGAGGGGTGTCCTGCAGCTCCTCCTGACTGGACGGTGGCCTCAGGGATCAGGGGAAGCATGGGGGCATCCCCAACCTGGCAGAGTCCCAGACTCCCTTCTCTCTAGCTATGTGGCTTGGGACAAGTCCTTTATCTGATTTGGGTTTAATTTCTTCACCAGTCAAGTGGAGGGACTGACCCCCGTTTCTGAGGGCTCTTGGGAGGGTCTAATGACAAAATAACTGCAGCCCGACTCAACAGAGAATGGGGTCCCCACGCCCCCGGTCTGGAGCAGGTGAATCGAGCTAGTCTTCATCCTGCAAAGGTTGGGGAACAAGCTCCCGGAGCTCACCAGGTTGTCTGTGCAGGGGTGGGAGTAGGAGGTTGTGGCGAAGCGGGCCAGCCCCTCGTTGTACACAAAAATCCGGAGGGGGTCACAGGAGGTCATCAGCACGTAAATCCGAAGGTCAAACTTGAATCCATCGATGATGAAGGGCTGGGGAAGAGAAGACATTCACACACAAGCGTCCAGGAGAACTGGACAGCCACGCTGGCCCATCTCTGGCTCGTCATCGTGGCATGGTGGAGGGCAGCTCCCATGGGGTCTGCTGTCACAGGGCTGAGGCTTGGCTGGGGGTGCGGGCTCGGTGACCCCCAGGTGACTGCAGAAGTTAATATAGCACTGGGCCCTCGGCTCCCTGGTCCCTTGGAGGCACAGAGCAGCCCGGCCGAGCGCCCTCCTGGTTGAAGGCCATGTCCCTCTCCAGAAGCACCAGTGTCACAATTTGGCAAGAGACCCCCGCCCCCAACACTGCTGACCTGCATACTAGCAGGTGTCTCCCTACACTGGGCCTGATCAATGTTGCTCAAATGGGGGCCCTAAGGCAGCCCCCAGGGTATTTCCCAAATTTCATCAATGGAAAGGCCATTGCGAGGTCAGCCAGCAGGACAGGGAGACTACAGGAAAGAGACAGATTGGGAAAAGACTGAGAAACACCAGGCTAGACTGCTGTGACCTCTGATCTACAGCCAAGGAGAAAAGTAACTGCCCTTTTCTCTCCTGAGTGCCCCACCCCTGAATCAGGTGTGGCTGCCACCTTTGTTGCTGGCCCCAGTTGCCATCTGTCGGAGGCAAGGTAAGGCCAGAGCAACTGACAAGAACAGGACGGTGGTGGACTCTGGCCGGGGGACCCAGCCCATCCCTGGAAAGAAGGTGTGGTCTGACAAAGGTCGGAGGAAGGCAGGAGCCAGGACTCGGCCCCACCCGGCCCTCTCGCCCACCCTCCCTCCCTCATTTCACATCCCGTCCCTGTGCAGCTGGAGCTGGGGGTGCTGTCTGCGATGAGGAAGTACCTTTGAAATATAGAGCTGACAGATCATGTCCTCCCCCGGTTTGATTTCTTTCACTGTCCGCGTGATGAATATACCTCTCCCCTGGCAGCCCGAGTCTGGCTTGCAAATGTAGGTCTTACTTTTTCTGGACCTGCTGTAGTTCTGCAGATCTCCCCAGCTAGCAGAAAGGGAGGGAACAAGAGAAACCTTTAGCTGGAGAGTGCCGTGACATTTACAACAACAAAGAGGGTGTAAGAGGAAGCAATGGTACAGTGGCTGGGGTGCTCGCCTTGCATAGGCCCCCCCCCAGCCCCGCCAGGAGTGATCCCTGAGCACAGAGCCAGGAGTAAGCCCTGAGAACTGCCGGTGTGTCCCCCAAACCACCACCGCAACAAAAAGGACATCGAGTGGAACAGCACCTGTGAAACTCACAGAGGCAGGGAGGCCAGCAAGGGAAGACAGCGTCACACACAGGGCGTTTGGGAGGGATCTCAGTCCTGATTATTTTTGGGGAGGGAGGGTTCTCCCAAACAGTGCTCAGGGGTCCCCTAGGCCACTCCCAATGATACACAACCAACCAGACCTAATAGTTCCTTGCTCAGCTCGGTTATGCTTTGTGCTTTGACTGTGTGTTTTGGACTGTGCTATTTGGACCCTGGGGCCTCCTGGCCACCTCTGGTCATGCTCAGGGGCCTCCAGGGGCTGCCAACAGTGCTCTGGAGGCCATGTGGGGCTATCTACCTGGATTCCAATGCACACCTGGCATGTGTCTCTGACCACTGAACTATCTCATTGGCCCCCAGGTGTTGGCTGTTCATCAGGCAATACCATTTACCAGTTCTGTAGCCCTTTGTCAGGATGTGACCTCACTGTGCCTCCATCCCACCTCGCATGGTGGTCAGTCACCCAACACTGTGGCATCGAGGTGGGGTTCCATGCACACCCAACAGGAATAGCAAGATGCCAGTTGTTTGGCTTTCTGGGTTTGCAGTTGGAAGATCTGGAGTTGGGGTTTTGGCCTAAGCCCTGACAAAGGATGAAATCTAGGCAGCTAGTGTGAGAGGGCAGACACTGCATTGAGGGTATTTCATTTTTTTTCTTTAATTTTTTAAATGGATCTTTGTGAGACACAGTTACAGACTTAGAAACTTGCGTGATTACGTTTCAGTCATACAATGATGGAGTACCCATCCCTTCACCAGTGCCCATTCTCCACCACCAGTGTTTCCAGTATCCCTCCCCCCACCCACCCCACGACCCACCCCCCCTCCGTCTCTGCGGCAGGCATATTCCATTTTACTTTCTCTCTCCTTTTGGATGTTACATTTGCAATATAGGTACTAAATGGCCATCATGTTCGGTCCATGGTCTACTTTCTGAGGGTACTCTAAAGAAAGGCTATTCAAAAAAAAAAAACAACAATATAATGATTGTAAGTCATCTGTCTATTCTTCCTACTTGATGTTTTATTTTGCCTTCTTGCCACATCCAACTGTGCTCAGGGTTTATCCTGGCTCTATGCTCAGGGATCACTCCTGGCAAGGCTTGGGGGACCCTATAGAAGAAGGGCCAGGGGCTGGAGTGATAGCACAACGGGTAGGGCGTTTGCCTTGCACGTGGCTGACCCGGGTTCAATTCCCAGCATCCCATATGGTCCCCTGAGCACCGCCAGGAGTAATTCCTGAGTGCAGAGCCAGGAGTAACCCCTGTGCATTGCCAGGTGTGACCCAAAAAGCAAACATAAATAAATAAATAAATAAATAAATAAATAAATAAATAAATAAATAAATAAAAATAAGGGCCAGAGCTGAAATTCCTGCTTTGCAGGCCAGAAGCTTGGGCTGTAGCCCTGACACTGCCCGCCCCTCCCCGCCCTCAGGCACTACCAGGAGGGACCTCCGAAGCACTGATGCTCAATAGCTTTCAGAACCAAATCTGACCCAAAAGGCTGGCCCAGACCCCAAGACATCCCAGCCCCTCAGTGTCACCTCACTTTCTTTCTCAACTCTAGAGCAAGATGAAGGTGGGGGGAAAGAGGGAGACAGATGGGAGTGCAGAGAGGAAGGGAAAGTAGCAACCACAGAACCAAGGGCAGGAGGGGAAAACGGGGATGGTGAGGAGAGAAGGGGGCGCAGGCAGGCACTCACTCGACAGGAAGACACCAGGTCCTGGGGAAAAAGTGGAAATCTTTCGGGAACATCTTCAACATGCGGTTCATATTCCTGGCTAGTAAGTCCTTGCGGCAGATTTCATTCATCCCCGGGAAGTGATTGATTTTCTGCGAGGGAGGGCAGGATTTGTGAATACGGTGGGAGGAGGGGGAGGGGTACCCCAGAAGCTCCCTTGGGGGACAATCGTACACGTGGTGTAGGGGGAGCTGATACCACACAATCATACAAGGGTAGGGGAGCTGGTGCCGCACACATTCCGAGCACCAGCTGCAACCCAGATACCTGGTAACTTTTCATCTCCATCACGCGCTCCAGTGACACCGAGAAGTCGGTCCAGTAGAGGGTCCAGTCATCGTTTTCCCCGCCCTCCCGAAGGCCATACTGCTGGGCCGCTCTCCGCACTGCACGGAGGAACCAGAGAGGCCTTTAGCCCAGCGAGCCGAGGCGAGCAGGTGGAGGGGAGGTACCTAGGGGCTCCCAAGCACTGAAGCCAGACACCTTGGCTTACTGGAGCCAGAAGGCCACCCTTGCCAGAAAAGGGAGGGGGAGCGAGCCTGGAGGGCTGCGGAAGAACACAGTTCTAGGGGCTAGAGAGACGGTTCAATGGGCTGGGCACACACAGCTTCGCAATGCTGCGGCAGGCCGGGATACGTCCCCCAAGCACTGCCCAATCCCCCAGGCACAGAGCCAGGAGTAGACCCCAAGCAATACCAGGCCCGGCCCCCCAAAGAACATGATCCTGGTGATCCCCATGGTTTATCGGAAATAAACTGCCCACCGAGGCTTCCCCTGGCCTGGAAGCCAGCCTCTGGCTGCCCGCCAGACACAGCCCTTGCCTGTTCGGGGAATACAAACTAAGCCTTCACATCAGTCTGAGTCAGGCTTAATTAGGGAGCTACATTGACAGGAAAAAGAAAATTTAACAAGGTATTTCAACACCACAGATGTCACATCCTTCGTGCCCTGTCTCTGTTGGTTTTTTTTTTTTAATGGCCGGAGCTGACTCTGATGCAAACCCAGATGCCTTCCAGCACCAAGAAGGAAGCCGAGACTCAGGCGCAGCCTCCTAACCCACGACTGGACAAATGACAACACTGGGCTCCATGGCACGAGGCAGATCTTGTGGGGTGGGGTGGGGGCTCCCGCGTGCAGTGTGGGCTGCAAAGAGCCACTAACTCCAGCCGCAGTGGCTCCCGGCCGCCCCTCCACAGGGCTCACGAGAAGAGCCAGAGCCCCAGCGTGTGGTCCGGGCCGTGGCCTTCTGGGCATGAGGCTCCTGCAAATCTGTGTTTCATTTGTTTTGTGGCCATACCCAGCAGTGCTGGGGGCTGGGTGGGCGGGGGATGGAACCTGGGTGCGAGGCGAGCACCTTACCCGCTGTCCTATCTCTCTGACCCTCACAGAGATAGGTGGGCTGGAAGGAGACAAAACCAAGATTGAAGACACCCCCTTGTCACCCCAAAGAAGAGACTACCATGAGGCGGGTGGGGCAAGAGCACAGCAGATAAGTGTTTGCCTCGCACGTGGTTGACCGGGTTCGATCCCCAGCATCCCAGAGGGTCCCCCAAGCACCCCCAGAAATGATTCCTGAGTGCAGAGGAGTAACCCCTGGGGCCCCTGAGTATCATGAGGTGTGACCCAAAAAAACAAATTAAAAAGAAAAAAAAAGATAGCTAAAGTGACCCTTTCCAAGGCCTGGAGGCCACACCAGGGGTGCCCTTACGCAGGTCCCCTGATACAGCTGCTTACCACTCTCATAGCGGCAGTTGGATAGGTTGATCACCAATCATCTGGAAAAGAGAAGAAGGAAAGCAGCAAGACAGAGACAGGCACCTGCCAGGGCGAGCGTCTCCAGAAACAGCCCGTCCCTGGGTGGGGCTGCCGAAACCTGCTGCCCTCCCTCCTCGAGGACTCGGACCCCAGGAGGGAGCAGCAGGAGGTATGGCGGTGGTGGCTAATTCTGCTTTGCCACTTCACCTCCCCTATCCTTTCTCCCACTGGTCTGTCCTGATGGGAATTTAAAGCTTTGGCCCAAATTCTCAGTGCTGTCTCTTTCTCTGCCCCTCACTCAAGGAGGCTGAGTTAGACAAGATTTCAGACATGGGTCAGCGTGAGGACAGATTCAAAGCAGAGCAAGGAAGGAACATTAATCGAGCATTAAACAAGAACTGGAGACCAAGGGGCTGGAGCCATAGCACAGCAGGTAAGGTGGTTGCTTTGCACGCAGCCAACCCAGGGTCGATCCCCAGCATCCCATATGGTCCCCAGAGCACCACCAGGAGTAATTCCTGAATGCAGAGCCAGGAGTAACCCCTGTGCATCGCCGGGTGTGACCCCAAAAAGAGTTAAAAAAAAAAAGAACTGGGGATCAGGGGCCGAAGGGATAGTACAGCAGATAGGACATTTGCCTTGCACATGGCTAACCCAGGTTTCATCCCCAGCACCCCCTATCATCCCCTGAGCACACTCAGGAGTGATTCCTGAGTGTAGAACCAGGAGTAAACCCTGAGCACCACAAAGTGTGGTCCCCAAACCAAAAAATAACAACAGCAAACACTGGGGAGCTGGAGAGAGAGCCCAATGCACCGGCACAGGCTTTGCATAAAGGATAACTGGCACCTCATGGTCCCCAGAGCCAGGAGCAACCCCTGAGCACTGAATCAGGAGTAATCTCTGCATACCGTTGGATGTGGCAAAAAAAAAAAAAAAAGAATGCAGAGGCTGCAGTCTGCTCCTGAGAGATCTGTGAGCTTCAGTACTTCTATTATAGTTAAAGGGCACGAAATTCCCAGGACAGTTGCACGCTCTTAAAACAAGGAAATCATCTCTCCCCACCTCCCATTTTAACCCCCCCTTTTTTTCCAAGATACTCTAAACACAAATTGAGCAAAGATTTGGAGCAAGGAGTGATTATAGGTTGACACCCCCTCCCCACAATCTAGTTCTATGAAACATCACGCAAAGTAGATGCCTCTAGAAACCTCACGGGGTGCTTCTTGACTGTCTCCACCCAGTTTTCCTCAGGCCCCTCCGTCCCCGTCGCCTCACCTAGCCAAGCCCCTTCCTTCCCTCCAGGCCCCTCCTGCGGTAACCGACACAGACCCCCCACGCGCCGTCCTCCAATCCTAACCTCTTTTTCTTCCTCTTCTTCTTGCCTTGCGGCTGGCCATTCTGAAGCTCTCTTTGCACCCCCGAATTCTCTTTCACAAAAGCCAGGGTGACCTCGTTCAGGTCTTCCGAGAAAAGGATGTCCTTCTCCTCTGAGTCTGTCCCTTCCCGGCCTTTCAGAAGCATGCACTGGGGCTGCTTCCAGGCCTGGGTGGAGGCTCTGGGGAAATACCAGCCGCCCCTGGGGAAGAGGGCAGAGGGGAAGGCAGTTACTTGGCTCTGCCTGCAGGGGGATCCCCTCCTTTGTGCATGGGGGTGGTGGACCCCAGCTCTGCCACCCGGCCGCAGGGAGCCGACTCCTAAAGGCCCCCCACCACCTCCCTGGTTGGCGAGAGCGCCGGGAAGGGGCCGATCCCACCTTCTGTCACGCACTCTGACCTCGGAGACTCACTCAGCCAACCCTGGCCTTGGTTTCTCCCCTCTGGGGTTCTCAGGAGCACGCTGAGAGGCGATGCACCTCGCTGCCAGGTAAACAATCTTATTATTAAAGCGAGAGGCTGAGTGTCTGGAGACGGGGCTCGGAACCAAGCCCAGAGCCTGCTGGGCTCGGGGAGGCAGTCCCCCGGGGCAGGGAGGCGCGGGGAGGAGCTCGGTTAACTGTCTCGCCTCTGCTGCCCCGACCTCGCACTGTAGGAGTGAATGTGGACTGGGGAGTGGGGCCCCAGAAACCAGCGGGCTGACTGCTGGTGGAGCAGGAGAGAACCCCGCCCTAGAAAAGCTACAATGTCCCTTCCCCATCCCACTCAGAATCAAAAGAGCAGATAGGGAAAGATCTTCAAGTCTTCTACAAATTTCTCATCCTCACTCACCCCTCCACCCCCCCCACCCCTTCTCCAGTCAGTTTAACTTTTTTTTTTTTTTGCTTTTTGGGTCACACCTGGCGATGCACAGGGATTACTCCTGGCTTTGTGCTCAGGAATTACTCCTGGCGGTGCTAGGGGACCATATGGGATGCTGGGAATTGAACCCAGGTTGGCTGCATGCAAGGCAAACACCCTACCCGCTGTGCTATTGCTCCAGCCCACCTCCAGTCATTTTAATCACTGCTGGGAATTTCTAATTGTTTTTTTTAAGTCTGTTGGTCTGTCTGCTTGGAGGCCCACACCCGGCAATGCTCAGGAATTACTCCTGGCTCTGCGCTCAGGAATGGCTTGGGGACCATAAGGGACACCGGGAGGCAGATGCCCTACCTGCTGTGCTCTCACGCCAGCCCCTATGTTTTCATGGTTTTCACGGCTCTGCCTCACTCATTCTCAGGAATGTGCTGAGAAAGCCTCTGGGTAACCCAGGCTGCTCCAGCCAATTCCCTGGTCCTTCTTGCTCCCAGTGCCTTTGGAGCTTTTTTGACTGTGAAGACAGTTTTCTGGTTTCTCCCTCCTCCCTCCTCACCACCAATAATCCAGACAACCTCTTTACTAAGTCAGTCTCTTCTCTCCCTTGATGCCTGCTACTCACTACTTGATCTTGCCTCAAAAGTTATTTTTTTAAGATAGCACAGCAGGTAGGGTGCTTACCTTGCTCATGGCTGACCTGGTTTTGATCCCCAGCACCCCATAAGACCTCCCCAACCCCCCTGCCAAGAGTGATCTTTGAGCACATCTGGGTGTGGCTCCAAACAACCCCCCCCCAAAAAAAAACGAAATGCTCTTTTCATATATTAAGTGTGGGGTTTTCTGTTTGTTTTGTTTTTGTTTTTTAACTGAGGGCAGAGGGGCTGGTTATTTTCTTAAATTCTACCTCCAGAGCCAGGATTATGGGGTTCCTGAATAGAAAAAAGTATGTGGCTTTCGGAGACTTATTTATTTCGATCATGTTGTTTCCCAGGGGAATTCCAGCACCTGGGACTACTCTTGGCGATGTGCAATTATAGCAGCTTCTTGAGAGTCCAGTCATCTCTGGGGCATCCCAGCCCGGCTACACCCAAACACGCCGGCTCCCGACGGCTCGACATGAGTCTACCCTCACTGCACCTTCCCATCACTCTCTGGCCCATCCCAAAGGCAGAGCTGGGGGTAGGAGCCCCTCTATTCAGAGGCTCCGAGTAAATAATTACAAAATGAGCCCGGTGTGGGTACAGTTCTCCAGGCTTTCTCGAGCCTATACTGTCTCCTTGAGGATTCACAGGCAGCCTTGTGAGAGGGAGGGCGGAATGATTCAAGTCAGCCACGGCCTGTTCCGTGGGACTCTCTCTAGTGATGACAGCCGCATCCCACTGAAGGGGGAGGGAGGGCACCGTGCAGCTCACCAGGGGAACAGGCACATTCTCAGCCAAGGTCATGAGGACTAACATCCGAGGCCAGAACGACAGTACAGCGGGTAGGTTGTTTATCTTGCATGCGACCGACCTGGGTTCGAGCCCAGACATCCCATATGGTCCCCTAAGCACTTCCAGGAGTGATTCCTGAGTGCAGAGCCAGGAGTAACACCCCCCCCACACACACACACAGGTGCAGCCCCCTCTGCCAAAAAAGAGAACTAAGATCCAAGGAATCTGGGCCTTCAACTTCTCCCCCCTTCCAGGGAAACGCCCGTTCCACTCCCTCCCAGGGCAGCCCATAGTCTCCTGTGTACCAAGCCCAGAGCAGTGGCCCTGCTCCCCTCCCAGGAACGTTCACGCAAGCCAGGGGACGGAACTGACCCTGATGCCGTCCTCTGGAGACTGGAGTTGTCTTGGTTCATTTTCGAGTCCTTGCCCAAGTACGAGTAAGTCATGGCTCTTTTTGTCGACCTCAAAGAGAAGAGGGGGAAATACAATAGGTCCAGTCCTGTGTGGCTGGACAGGAGGGACAGGGCAAGGCACTGGCCTAACGGGCAGCGGCCCTCGGATTTGATCCTTGGCACCCCGTCTGTCCCCCTGAACTCACCTGGAGTGATCTCTGAGCGCAGAGCTAGGAGTGAGCCTTGAGCATCACTGGGTGTGGGGCCAAAACAAAACAAAATTCTGGTTGTTTCTGCACAAGAGAGTGTTCCGCATAGAGCCTGAAGCCTGAAAGGAACCAGCTCACCATGGGCCTTCCCCGAATTCAAGGGGACCCGCGACACCAGAGCCGCTTGATGGCATGGAGTCAAGTGCCAGATATCACACACCAGTGACTATTTTGGCTTTATGTTGTCACTACCCCGCCCCTCCCCTCAGCTTTCTGGTTGCTGCTGAGCCCACCCAAAGGCCATACCCTGCTCGCTCCTCTCCCCAGCGCCTGTGAAAGAATCTATTTGTCACAGGTCAGCCGGCAGCCTGGCTCTGACCTGTGGAAACAGGGTCCAGCCGATGCTCTTGTTACAGTCAAGTAATTGAAGGCAATTAAAGAAAGGAAAATGTAGGCTGCTGAGAAATATCCAGATTTTCGTCTCTTTTTGGAAAGCACACCCCCCTGGCGCCATTCTCGCAACCAGCAGAAGGGAGCTGTGACTCCCTCTCAGGTCACTCCAGAGAAGCTCCGCAACAAGTGCTCTCCTGCTGTTCCTTTCCCAGGGCAGCACTCGGAGAGGGAACACTGTCTTCTTTATTTCTTTTTGTGGACTTAGGCCACAGTCTTGTGAAGCTCTTTGCTCCTGGGGGATGTGGTATTAGGGATCGAACCAGGGTTGAGGGTTGGCCACGTACAAGGAAAGCCCCTTAGCCCCTGTACTCTCTCTCCAGCCCTTCTCTCTCTCCCTCCCTCTCTCTCTCTATCTCTTACAAGGCTGTTTAGCATTAGGTTTTAGTCATAGTGTCCCAACACCCATCCCTCCACCAGTATACATTTCCCAGCACCAGGTCCCCAGTTTCTCTCCCATCATCCTCTCAAGAGCATTCGCCTTTCATGCAGCTGACCTGTGTTCGATTCCTCTGCCCCTCTCGGAGAGCCTGGCAAGTTACCGAGAGTATCACGCCCACATGGCAGAGCCTGGCAAGCTACCGGTGGCATATTGGATAGGCCAAAAACAGTAACAATAAGTCTCACATTGAAAGACGTTACTGGTACCCGCTCAAACAAATCGATGAACAATGGAATGACAGTGACAGTGACAGGTGACAGTGACATCCTCTCAGCATCCCTCTTTCTCCCTCCCTCTCTCTCTCTCTTTCTCTCACTCTTTCCCTCTTCCTTCCCTCCCTCTATCTTACTGCTTACTCCTGTCTCTGTGCTCAGGGGTCATTTTGGCTCAAATCCAGGTCAACCACATGCTCTCTACCTGCTGTACTAATTCTCTCTCTCTCTGTGTCTCTCTGTCTCTCTCTCTCTGTAGAACTGGCATTTGGACACAGGCTTCATACACGCAAGGTCTGTCCTCCACTGCAATTCCACTTCCCTGGCGCTGTGCGTAGATTTCCACACGCCCACAGCATTTCTCTTGTTTGGCCCCTGCCTGGCTCCACAAACATCGGGTTTACTTAAGACTATCTTTGGTCTCCAAGTAGCAACGACTTTCAGAAGAACAAGCATTAGACCCGGCCTTGCTGGCCTCGTGTGGCTCTCCCAGACTTCTCCCCAGGCTCGGCAACTCCTTCCTCTCACCTGGGGTTCCCAGCCACTCTCCTGCCTAACGGTTGGTTGTCAAAAACAGACTCGTTGCCTTGAGGAATCAAAGGAGAGGCAAGTGGTTCAAAGGACAACACCAAGGGGATCACAGCCTGGAGGAGGATGCTCGGACACAACTGAAACTCTTGTTAAGTGACAGCGGACTTGGAGGGCTTGGATGGCAGATTCCGTAGTCCGGGGGGCCTAGATTTAAAACCTAGCTCTGGGCCCTAGAGAGATTCGGACAGGAGATAAGGTGCTTGTCTTGCATCCTTTGGTCCTGGCTGGAATCCCCAG
Source organism: Sorex araneus (assembly GCF_027595985.1). Classification (NCBI taxonomy): domain Eukaryota; kingdom Metazoa; phylum Chordata; class Mammalia; order Eulipotyphla; family Soricidae; genus Sorex; species Sorex araneus. The sequence continues at coordinate 214,784,988 of NC_073304.1, read as the reverse complement.
CACTGCATATGATCCCCTAAGCACCACCAGGGGTACCTCCTGAGCCCAGTCAGAAATAGACCCTGAGCATCCCTAAGTGAAGCATCAAAACTTTAAGCCAAAACCAAAACAATAAAACTCAATTCTGCCCCACAACTTAGTTACATGACTTCAGGCAATCTTCATTTCTTTTTTATTTTTTTTTTCTTTGGTGGAGATGTGGCAGGGGGGTGGGATTTTGGGCAGCCCATATCTGGCAGTGTGATTAAGGGCTCTTTCCGGCTTAGTGCTCAGGGAGTCCTACCTAGCAATGCTCTGTGCTGGGAGGTACAAGGATGAAGCTGGGCCTGCTGTACCAGGAGCCGCATCCTGCCCAGTGAGCTCTCACTCCGGCCCATGGGCAATTTGCCTCACCTCCTTCTACCTTAGTCTTCTCTTCATCAAACGGTTTCCCCAGTGATGGAAATGAGATGTGTTCACTCTTTTGAGTAATGCTTAGCACAGTGGCTAGCATGCAGCAAGCGCTTACTAAGTGTAGGCTATCATCAGCTGTGTGATTCTGGACCATGAACTAAGCCTCAGCTCCTGCCACAAAGCAGGGGCCCTGAGCTTCTTGAACATATAGACTGGGGGAATGAATAAACACATGAAGTGTTGCTGTGAGCACTAAAGAGCCTTCTTTAAAACACCCATCCAGGGTCCTTTTATATAGCAGACACTTGAAACACATTTCATGTATAACAGAAACTACAATGTACAATCTGCTTACCAAGCAATAGGCAGGATGCTAAAGCACTTTACATGCGTGTCCCGTCCGCCTCATAACCTGTCACGGACACTTTCTTCCCTCTCTCCAAAATGAGAAGACTGAGGCACGGAGAGGTTAGGGAGGAGGCAGAGCTGGGACCACAAGCTGTGTCTGACCCCACAGTCCGACACTCTTCCACACAAACCTTGCCCATAAACTGGGTGACTGTTTTGATTTTTAGTTTTTAGGCCATACCTAGTGGTGCTCAGGGGCTACTCCTGGCTCTGCACTCAGGGATCACTCCTGGCAGTGTTCAGGAGACCACATGGGATGCCGGGGATTAAACCTAGGTTGACTGTGTGCAAGGTAAACGCCTCACCCACTGTCCTATCTCTCCGGCCCTTAAATGGTAACTGGGAAGCAAGTAATTTTCAAGTTCCAGAAGGTCTCTTGATGCCCACAGTTCCTGAAGAATCAGTTGAGGAGTTGGAGCAAGAGTATGGCAGGTAGGGCTCTTGTCTTGCATGCAGCTGACTGGGGTTCAATTCCCAGCATTCCATAAGGTCCCCTGAACACTGCCAGGAGTAATTCCTGAGTGCAGAGCCAGAAGTAACCCCTGAACATCACAAAGTGTGGGGGAAAAAAATCAGTTGAGGACCAGAGACAGAGAGATAGATCAGAGGGAGCATTTTCCTTTTTGTTTTTTCTGCTTTTCAGGTCATACCTGACAATGCTCAGGGGTTACTCCTGGCTCTGCACTCAGGAATTACTCCAGGTGATGCTCAGGGGACCATATGAGATGCTGGGAATTGAACCCGGGTCGGCCACATGCAAGGCAAACACCCTACCCGCTGTGCTATGGCTCCAGCCCCTGGTCAGAGCATTTTCTTGGGATGAAGGAGGCCTAGGTTCAATTTCTGGATCTGCACATAGTTCCCAGCACCACCAGGAGTGACCCCTGACCATCAAGCCAGAGTAGCTCTGATCACCAACAGCTGTGACCCCAAAACCAAGAAATAAAAGAGATCGGGAAATAATTTTCCCTAAAGTCAGCAACCTGGAGGGATCCCCCTGACTTGGCGGTGGCGGTTGGTCTCAGGGGACCATGTGGTGCCAGGAATTGAGCCCAATCCCCCTGCCTATGCTCTAGCCCTCTGAGTTCTCTTGAGTCCCACTCGGTGCTCAGGGGTCACTGCTGGTGGCTCTCAGAGAAGGCTGCAGTGTCGGGGAAAGCTGGAGTCCCGCATGCAGAGCAAGCCCTCCAGCCCTCTGGGTCACCTTCCTGACTCTCTTGTTTCTTTGGTATTTTCATTCTTCCTTCCGAGTTTTCAACCACATCGATATCATTCTAGGGAGTATAATTACTGAATTTTCCAAACTCTTAAGGAATTCCTGAATATTATAGTTGGGCAGGATTAAGAGAGTATCGAGTTAATTCCTATTTGTTTTTTAGAGATAATGTTGAAGTCTACCTCCATTGCATCTAGAAGAGGGAATCCAATGGGCAATGCATTTCTTTTATTTTTGTTTTTGGGCCATACCCAGATGTGTCCAACACTTACTTCTGGCTCTGTACTCAGGGCTTGGGGGACCATATATAGTTCTGTGTTTTTTTTTTTGGCTTTTTGGGTCACACCTGGCGATGCACAGGGGTTACTCCTGGCTCTGCACTCAGGAATTACCCCTGGCCGTGCTCAGGGGACCATATGGGATGCTGGGATTTGAACCCGGGTCGGCCTCATGCAAGGCAAACGCCCTACCCGCTGTGCTATCTCTCCAGCCCCCCATATATAGTTCTGGAACCAGGTTTAGCTACATGCATGGCAAACATCTTACCCTCTATACTATGTCTTTGGCCTCAAAGCTTTATGCACTTTTTTAGAGCTCTGAGGAGTTAAAAAAAAAAAAAAAAGACTTAGTGGTGCTACCAATGAAGCAAACATGGTAAACCACCATCTTCCGTTTTTAATTATGCAAGAAAATTCACTTCACCTTTCTAAAATGTATAACTAAAAGATGAAAGTGCCGGGGGAAGCAAAACACTGCTGTTTATTTTCATTTTAGAACAGGGATTTTGAGATTGTCCAAGCCAAAAGTGGCCTTCCAGACATCATGGAAATGCCTTTCCTGACCACCAGGGGGCGAGGTGGAGTACGGGCATGGCTCTGTGCAAACACTGCCGGCTAGTAGGATACTCTGAAAGGGTTATGCCTCATCTCCACTTCTGAAGGACTGTAGTTAGGTTTATTGCTCCCCTTAACCTAAAAGGCTTTAAAAGGATGAAGAATGTGTAGTGAAACTCTGGGTTAAAATGGGAGACTTATAAATAAGAAAAAGAAATCTGAGGAGGTTGGTTAATACAAGACTTATAAGTCAACAGGACTCAAATTTTTTGCTTTTTTTTTTGAGAGGGGGTGGGGCGTAGGAACATACCTGGTGGTGCCCATAGGCTTATTCCTGGCTTATGCTCAGGGGTCACTTTTGGAGGGCCTCAGGGGACTGTGATACCAGAGAGTGAACATGGGTCAGCTGTGAGCAAGTCAAGCAACTTAGCAGCTGTACCATCTCTCGGGCTCCCAGGTTTCAAGGTTTAGTCAAGTTTTTCCGAGCAGCCTATTACAGCCTAGATTTTCATTCATTCTATAGGAACACATAAGACATGAAGAATTCTCTTACTGCGTCAGTCTGGGACTTCTCTTCCTCCATTGCAATAGGAGGTTTTTCTACACCCTGCTTTCCTGCTTTCATTTTTTTTTTTTTTTGAGGGAGGTTCCCTGTAAAAAATCACAAGGGTGACGCACTCGGGAACGGGAGACACAATGGTGTGTCGTATTGTTCTGTTGTCCTCGGGCACTCGGGGCAGCTCTCTCTCGCACTGCTCAGAGATCGGTGTTCTGGAGCTGCTGTGTAAGGACCGGATCTGGACGGCTCCTCCTTGTGCTCTGCTTCTGTGTGTGCCGCTGTGCTCTCTTCTATCTGTCTCTCTGTCTCTATCTCTGTAATCTCTCCTCTGGTCTCTTCCAACCTCTCTCTGTCTCTGCGTCTGTGTCCTCTCGTGTGTCTCCTCTGTCTCTTCTGTCTTCTTCTTCAGTCTCCCATCAGTGCTCCACAATCTTAGTTTACATAGCAAATTACATAGGGTGGTGACACAAAGGTGGGTTGAACATTAACAAGTCACAAAGAAGGGTAAGACCATATTTCTCGAGGAGATAACAAAATCTCATCTAAGGAAATCTCATCTAAGGAGATCCGCTCAAGGGTGGGGTCCAAACAAGGGTGTGTCAGGGTGTGAGCTAGTAATGTGCTTAAATAGTTATAGTAAATTTACTTCTAATATTTCTAGCAATGTCATTCTGTATGAGCACAGTAAGAGATATATCAGACTTAAAGTTTGGTTCTTCCTGAGGATATTCACTATATATTCCAGATCACAGTCTTCAGGCCAGGTTGGTCTTCCTAACCCCAGCAGGGTCCTAGTCTCGTCATTACTTTTGGATCATGACAGTATTTGTCTATGACCATGCTCTCAACTTATAGTTGAGTATTGTGGCGCTTTGGCCTGGCCCATTTCGACGCCAGGGTAGCTCACAGCTTGCCCTGGGTCCATTCCGTGCCTCGTCGGGACCCCGCTTTTGGGGTGCTAGGAACTAAGGGCAACTGAGTTGAGAAAGCAGATTCCCAAGAGTAAATATTATTGGAGTCAATCAGCTCCCAAGTTACAAAGCATATTATTAACTGTCTCCCTGTGTCCAGACAGAAAGGACATTGCTTTAAGGTAAACTAAGTTCCCTGTGGCAAGGCTAAAAGGACAAAACCCATGTTATCCTACAGTTCCCTATTCTTCTTATTCTTCTACTAGATGTATCCTTCTGAAGCCTCCAGAGACTTGCTCTAGGAAAAGTTCAAAGTTTATGAAGGAGGATGAACCACTAATACATATAGATGCTGCTTTCAGCTTTACCTCATTGGTTTCAGATCTCTCTCTCTCTCTCTCTCTCTCTCTCTCTCTCTCTCTCTCTCTCTCACACACACACACACACACACATTCACACACACCAGTAATTGCCTCCTCTCCAATTCCCCCTTTTCTCTGTTACAGGACCACCAGGAAAATAAAACTTTCATATATCTAGAAAAGTGCATAAAGCTTTGGGGTCAATGACGTAGTATAGGGGGTAAGACGTTTGCCCTGCATATACCTAACAACCCTGATTCCAGAACCATATCTGGTCCCCCAAGTTCCATCAGGAGTGATCCCTGAGTACAGAGCCAGGAGAAAGAGTTGGACATATCTGGATCTGGCCCAAAACCAAAACCAAAAGAAAACAAGGAAAGTGCCTAACTGGTGCAAGTAAGATAAAATAAGATGCCTTTTACGGGTATTGAGCTTTCCATTCTAGACATCCTTTGCTTTATAGCACAAGACCTGAAGAATCTTTAATAAAATAGGGACTAATAAGAGGTAGATGGGGACACTCAATTGCTGGAGGGTTGTGTCATTTGAAGTACCACCTTTGGACCAGAGAGACAGTACAGTGGGTAACGGCGCTTGCTGTGCTAATGGCTGACTGAAGTTCGATTCCTGGCACCACATGCGGTCAGTCCCCCAAGATCCATCAGAAGTGACCCCTGGGTAGAGCATGATTAAGTCCTTAGCACAGCCAGATGCAGCCCACACCTATCCTCCTTACTCTCCCCCTTCCAAAAAAAAAAAAAAATGAAAAGCAGTACAGTATTCACTGGGAGCAGGAAGAATCCTGCTGGGGCCAGAGAGATAGTTCAACCAATAGTGCATGCTCTGCATGGATTTAAACCTGGCACTACCTGATCTCAGAACAGTTCTGGGAGCTGTTCCTGACTATAGAGCTGGGAGTATCCCTTGGCATCCCTGGGTGTGGATCCAAAACCAAGAAACAAAATCTTTCAGGCTCTGATGCCTTTTTTTTTTCCTACTAAAACTTGAGAAATTCTGCAAGACTGAAAGATGCAATTCACAGATCAGGCTCATGCCCAGGCATTTTCTAAACAATATCCAGTACACTTCTAAGAGTGTGTGTGTGGGGGAATACCCAAAAACAGATTCTGGATTCAATTCCCAGCTCTACCACAGAGTAGAAGAGTGAGTGTGGGTGAGGTAACGAGTAATGGAGTCTCTTTGTGTCTCCGTTTCCTCATAAGTGAAATGAGAAAAATAAAAACATTCATCTGGTAGAGGTGGATATAAAGATTGCTTTAGTATTGCTAATGCTAGGGGTATTTTGGGTCTTTTTTTTTTTGGTTTTTTTTTATTTTTTTTAGTTTTTGCTTTTCATGTCACACCCGACAATGCACAGAGGTTACTCTTGGCTCTGCACTCAGGAATTACCCTGGTGGTGCTCAGGGGACTATATGGAATGCTGGGAATCGAACCCCGGGGTCAGCCACATGCAAGACAAGCGCCCTACCCGATGTGCTATTGCTCCAGCCCTAATGCTAGTATTTTTAAGGTGCACTTGGTTCAAAATAAGAAGGTCGGGGCTAGAGAGATAGCACAGTGGCTAGGAAACTTTCCTTGTTCAAGTCTGATGGGGGTTCCAACCCTGGCACCCATCTGGTCCTCTGAGCCTATCAGGAGTGATTCCTGAGTGTAGAGCCAGGAGTAACGCCTGAGCACAGCTGTATGTGACCCCAAAACAAAAATAAATAAGAAATAGGTGTGGGAATATTTGCAGGGGGCTGTGAGGGCAGGAAAGACAAAAGGGTCTTTCCCGGGAGGCTTTTGCGGAAGGAAGAAAAGGAATCCGTGAGGAACCCAGAGACCCCAGAGAGAAAGAAGTGTAAAAAGTGTGCAGGGGGGGACCCAGTTGGGAGGCCAGGAAGTGGGTGTACAAGGGTGGGAATGGGGAGGGGGCCGGGCTCAGAAGGGGAAAGAGTGAGGGAGATGGGAAAGGCTCCAAGCCTTGCGGGGTGGAGGAGGGGACCGGGGTTTGAGGGCGCTGTTGTGACCGTGAGGGGAGGGGAGGAGGACACGCGGCCGCGGGAGGAGGGGGGACAGGCTGCAGAGACCGAAAGGGTCCCGGGGTGTCCGGGCGAGCGGGTTTGGAGATCACCACCACCCCAGAGCGCAAACTGGACACCTGGAGGGGAAACCGGGTCCCCGCAGAACTAGGTGATCGGGGGTGCGGGGAGGCCCTGGATGCCAGAACTGGGCTTTGGGGCGCGCTTACCTAAGTCCTACGATTCCTACCGCCCCGTCTCGCCCCGCGCGGCGGCCAGTTTGCTCGCAATCACACCTCGCTCGGGTAACCGGCCCGACCACCTCTACTCCCAGCAAATCCGACTCCTCCTAATTTGGGGTTCGCCGGGGTCTCAGATTTGCATAGAGGTTGTCGAGGCCTTCGATTGGCCCCTGCGGTCCTCCTCCCGCTCGCTCCCAAGCCTAATAACCGCCCCCCGCGCCCTGGAGGGGGAAGCGCTGGAGGTTGTCCCGGGAGACGACGCGCGGGCGCGGGGCGCGACTTCCAGGTCCGCGCCGTCGGGGCGCGGGGCGCAGGCGCAACCGATCCCGGGAGCCGCCTGGCATCCGAACGGTTTGAACCCCCAGCTCCAGCTGCGCCGGCCAGTGCTGCATTAGCGGCGCTTGGTACTGGATTCTCTCCGGGAAGCCGGGGAAAGAGCCAAAACAAGGTGCAGGAGGCACCGTACTGAGAGCAGCGGATTGGGATTCAAGTTAGCTGTATTATTGACGGGGTAACCTGGACAGTGGTAATATTTGCAGAGGTTTCGCTGGCTTAAATGTAAAAGGCGGAGGGGGTTGCCGGAAAGGTAATACAGGGAGGGGGATGCTAGCTTTGCACGAGGCCAGCCTGGGTTTGATGTCATCTAGTCCCCCAAGTACCTCCAGGTGTAATTCCTGAGTGCAGAGCCAGAAGAAAATCCTGATCACCTCTGGTTGTGGCCCAAAGCCAGCTCCCCGGCCCCCCCCCCAAAAAAAGAATAAAAGGGGTAAAAATTAACTCTTAAAAGTAAAAGGGATGGGGGGCTGGAGTGATAGCACAGCGGGTAGGGCTTTTGCCCTGGTTCGATTCCCAGCATCCCATATGGTCCCCTGAGCACCTCCAGGAGTAATTCCTGAGTGCAGAGCCAGGAATAACCCCTGTGCATCCCCAGATGTGACCAAAAAAAGAAAAAAAAAGTAAAAGGGATGGGGCTGGAACGATAGCACAGCAGGCAGGGCGTTTGCCTCGCACAGGGCAGACCTGGGTTCAATTCCCAGCATCCCATATAGTCCCCCGAGCACCGCCAAGAGTAATTCCTGAGTTCAAAGCCAGGGGTAACCCCTGAGCATCTCGGGGTGTGACCCAAAAAGGAAAAAAAAAGGAAAAGGGATGTGGAAAAGCTATAATTAACATTTGAATTAATCATGGTAACCCCTTCAGAGGCATGAGAGGTCATGATCCAATCCTGCCACTTAGACCAATTAGAGAGGTCACCCGGGCTCAAAGGATCTTGGCTTCCGGTGGTGGGACACCTTGATTTTTCTTTTACAGGTGGAGAATCGGAATAGTGATTGTAGTGACTGGATTAAAATAGTTGTTTCTATTTCCAGCAAAGCCCTAATCCTCTGGGTCTGACTGAAAAGGATTGTCAGTGGAAGCTGTTTCAGCCTGGTTAATATGGGACTGGAGAAAGATCAAACAAAGGCTGGATTTTAAGTTCCTGAACATAGTGTTTTTAGGAAACGCTCTTTAAGGATGGAGCCAAGAATTTTTGTAGCCGATGCCTTTCCTCCTCCTCCTTGAGAATGTTCCAGATGCGCAATTTCTTGCTACTGAAACAGAGCTGTCCCTGTAGAAAAGGACTGGAGAGCCCCAGGTTAAGACTCACAGATTATGGGTCTCTTTGGGGGAACAGAACACTTTTCCAGCCCATGAGGGGGAAACAGAAAAGACAGAAACCTAGAATCTCAGGATTGATGGCAGAGGCGGGATCCTGACCCCAATGCGGAGTGTGCTGGATGGATGGAGTCAGAAACACTTCCTGGATGGGACCAGAGAAGCTTTTCACAGATTCACGTGGGGGTCCTGTGCCGCCACTTGTGCCCAGGGCCTCATTCTGTGATCAGTGGAGATGAGGCAGGAACACACCTACCTCCTTCTGGCAGACGCTGAATCCAGTCTGCACTTCCCCTTACACACATGAAGCAGAGCTGGGCGACACCCCCTCTCCCCACCAGGTTGCTCAGGCAGCAAGGTCTGTCCTTGGACACATGGCCATTCCCTGAAATTGTGCGCATCAGATTTTAGTCTCTGGAGCCCTAAATCTCCCTTATTAAGCTGATCCATGAAGCTTGATCATTAGTTGTTTGCAGAGTTCTTCACTACTTACTGGTTGCTCTTGGCCACCTAGAAATAAACCTTGTGACATTGGGGACCAAAATTGGTAAAGGGACTTTCCCTCCTCATAGTGGACCCTGTACCTTTCCCCCCACTGGCCTGCTCAGGAGAGTGGAGACAAAGGCAGCCGCCAGCACCCGCCCAGAGAGAGCTCAGTCACCCCGGAAGGCCCAAGGTGACAGCGTCAGCAGCTGTTCCAGAAATCTCTTTGCCATTCCAGTCTCCTCCTGGCCCTGGGCGATCCTGCCCCTCCCCCTGGGGGGCAGGGGACCACCATCCACTGGCCACCCGGCAGATGCTTCCCCCAAACCAACTGGCCCGGCTCTGCTCCCCGCCCCCAGCCGGCAGCTTCCTGTCCCCAGTGCCCTACCAATCTGCTCTGCCAAGCTCTCGCTTTGGTCTCAGGTCCCTCCGGAGTGATATTGTGATGGAAATGAGGGAGAAGATGCAGGAAGGAGACACAGAGATTTACAGCTTCCAGAGGGCTTCCATTAAAACCTCTTGACAACCGGTTATTTATGAGGGGAGCTGCAATGGGCGCTAATAGGCCAGAGCCTGGCACCGCTGTCCCTCCAGGGGCGCAGACAGGAGAGAACCCAGGGAGAAGAAACCCGGGAGCTGGCCTTACTGGGGAGCTGAGTGGGCCGTGACCCCGTCAAGCAGCCCCTCCAGGGCCAGAGAGTGACAGCCCGGAAATCAGAGCAGCCTGGTGATTTGCGCCAGCAAACCAGGAAGATGCGCAGGGCAGACACGGAGGGACTTGCTGGGCCCGGAAATGAGCGGCTGAAGAAGTGAGCTGGAATAAAGACATGCACGCACGCATGGGCCCTGTCCCCTCTTCTGAGCTCCAACTCAGAAGCAAGCATGTGTGACAGAAAGAAAAAGGTCGAAACTGTTTTCCTTTCGTTCCTAAGGAAGCCACGTGACTAAACAAATAGTAAGACAATACGAAAATGCTTCAAAAGCTCTTGGTTCTACAGCTGACACACAAACTGTTTCTCAGTTTGGGATTCTAAGTCACTGATGAGATGGGGATGGGGGGGCGGGGCGTCAGGGGGGGGAGGAGAGGGAGGGAGGGGGGAGGAAAGGGAGGGAGGGAGAGCGCACACACTGCTGTTGCTCCTTTAAAGCAGCGTCCCTTGGGGAATTCTTTTTTTTTTTTCCAGGTCCCTTCGCAAATAAAAGTCTCCATCTGCACACTGCGAATGAGGCAGAAAGTGGAAGTAAGGCAAAGGTACTCAGACAGTGTAGTCTTACATCCCCAGCTTTGGCTGGAGTCCTGTGTGTCGGCTTTATCAGCGCAGGCTGAGGGAGCCGTGTCACAAGCAGGATTCTCCTTTCACAAGCAGGATCCTCCTTTATGGGGAAAAGCTCTTAGACTTGCTGTTTTCTTGTTTTCAGATGAGAGAATGGACAAAGCTTGGTCAGAGCCTTGCAGAGGGTCCAGAGAGCCCACACCTCCTTCCTCCACACATTTTTGTTAACGTTTGGGAGGAAAGAGAAGGAGAAATGGCTGCCCAGCACGTTTTCTCAGTTCTGTTTTGACGTGTACGTGACGCAAGAGCCCTTGGGAATGGGGCTGCTTGCTTGGCTAGGAGCAAAGGATTCTATATTTTGTCTTACTTGTTATCTTTTTTTTTTCTTTTTTGTGTCACACCTGGCAATGCACAGGGGTTACTCCTGGCTCTGCACTCAGGAATTACTCCTGGCGGTGCTCAGGGGATCATCTGGGGTGCTGAGAATCGAACCCAGGTCGGCCGCGTGCAAGGCAAACGCCCTACCCGCTGTGCTATCCCTCCAGCCTCCATTGTTATCTTCTCTTGAATTTGGAGGGAGAATGGTGTTTCTCAAAGGAGCCCTTTGTGGTTATTTTCAGATTAGACTTTTCTTGGTTTACATGATTTTGAGAAATAAGTTCCAGAGAAGTTTTCCTGAGGTGGGAGAGATAGCACAGCAGGTAGGGTGTTGGCCTTGCTGCCTTGTTCCAGGCAGACCCAGGTTCTATGCCCAGCACCACACGTACATGCTTCCCTGAATACCACCAGGAGTGATCCTTTAGCACAGAGCCAGGTGTTACTGCCAAGTGTGGAAAAAAAAACTGCTTTACTAAAAAGGGAAAGTTCTCTGACAGCTGGTGCAGTAACAGGTAAGTGTCTCGGGCTCATCCTCTGTGCAAAGCAGTTTGGTTTCCATGGTGATGTACATATGGTAGGATCACCTATTGTAACAAAAAAGAAACCAAGAATTATGTTATATATTATGTTTGATTATAATTATGTTTGAATTTTTTTTTTTTGCTTTTTGGGTCACACCCGGCAATGCACAGGGGTTCCTCCTGGCTTTGCACTCAGGAATTACTCCTAGCGGTGCTCAGGGGACCATATGGG